>NC_073722.1:15261785-15600357 GCF_023634155.1 Falco peregrinus
CAGAAGTGTCATTGAAACTATTCCTGAACTGAATTCAAATTACATGCCTTAATGATTGGCTGAGTCTAAAGCAGAAAGAGCAGCAGGCACAAAAAAGAAATTCATCAAGGTTTCTGGTAAAAGTCACAGCAGCTCTTTTTCTTCCACTATAGTGTGTGCACACTCTTTAAACTCTTTCTCTGCCTAGTGGACAGCAGAAAGCCCTTCCATGTGAGAGATGCACAGATGATGTGGTAAATTGACTGCAATTTTTTGTTTGTTTGTTTAAAAGGCTGCTGTTTTCTAATTCTTGTAGTTTATACATAGCAAGAAAACTTTATATCAAATCTCCACTCACGTTTGTGACTGCAGTCGATGACGTTAAAAGGAACAAACTCTGGATCGATATCTGGATTGATATGCTGTTAGACTGCTCCAAAAGAAACAAAACATGTACTGTGAGTAACCATATTAGATTAAAAAAATCAAAAGTCATGTTCTGAGGGATAGAAGTGGTGTGCTGAGATACTGCACTACAAATACTTGTCATGTACAAATAATATGGACACAGACTTCTGCCTTCTTGATTTGCTTGTGTTATTTCCAGTTAATTTTTGGAAACTTCCTTCAACTTTATGTGAAATTCCCAAGTATACAGATCTCGTCTTCCATTGCCCACAGGCAGTGTTCCTTAGTAAACAGAAATGATGATAAGGGAGTGGAATTCGGTTGACTGGTGTTTGCTCCAGTCTTGATGGTCAGGGTGGTGGTCTAGCATGTGTGGAGGAGGCGGCAAGGGAGAAGTCCTTATGGAGAATGCTAAAATGGATGTTCTTATATACAATTTCATTGATTAAAGGAACTATTTTGTGAAATGCTGCAGGGGGCATGAAGAGGGGAAAAGTTGTTGCACTCCTGAAGAGTTTAAAGAGTAAATTCTTATGCAGAAACTGTGTGACATAGAATTATACTTTCTTGCAGCTTTCAATGGTAAGCAAAGTATTGTATTTACAAACATTTTTTCTTTACGTTGGCTAAACTGACATGAGTATCATCCTGTCTTATCATTGCTAATGGATAATAGTGCAGTATGTGCTTACGGTTTTGTACATACTCTTCAGAATTCTAGTAAGCTTTTTTCTTACCAGAGATGTTAATGTATTTCAAACTATTTAATAGATTATTTTGAATAAACAATATGTGGCGGTCAGCTAATATATACTTTATCTCCAACATTTTTGTGTGCATGCTATTTACGCTAATAAAGCATCAGTACTTCATTGCAGAGCACATTGGACATACAAGTGAAAAATATGTTCTTTGACTCCAAAGACCCCACAGTCATAATGTAAGATAAAAAATATATATTTTAACAAAAACAAAAAGCAGAAAATATTGTACAAAGCAATGATGATATAAATCCTTTTAAGGGCAGCAGGGAAGTCTGTGGAGAAGAAAATACTGGTGAGGCTGCATGGCTGGCTACAGTTGGAACAGTCATTTGTGAAGATCTTGGCATTTCATTCTGATGCTTTGTACAATGACAGTGTGGTAGGGGGTCAAATGTAGGTTTTTATTCTCAATATATAATTATTTATATTTCTGTTCATATTTTTTTGTAGAAAACTAGGTGTGACGTATTTATTTGTGTTCACATGTGTGTATAAATGTTTATCTATGTGTACTTATTACAAATGAAGGGAAGATCGTGTTTACCTGTGGTGTCTTTGGCCATGGTTGTTTCTTTTGCTGGCTTCTGGTTTAGATTTGTACATGCTGTCTTTTTTCTTCTCAGGACTTCTCACACACTTTGCAAGAGAAAATACATGCAGACATTCTCCTTCTGCGTTATTTTTCATTTAGTAACTAGGCGTATGTTATGTTTTAGAAAGGTAGGTAATAAGATTGAGTATTTAGTCTTTTACTTTGAAGGTGGTTTGTTTTTCTTTTAATTTAAATTTTTCCTGTAACTAAACAAGATGCACAAAGCTATTATATGTAGCTGTAATAGGAAGGACAACCTGTTTAAAATACTCTCCTTGGTGTGAGTTACAGTACATGAGCATAGAAACGAAGGTGAATGTACTGTTTCTGCTGGTGCAGTGGACAAATGTGTAGGTATTTCAAGCCTGATATATGGTTAACTCTCTCATTTCCTTCAATGAATGAAATGGATTAGTTGACAGCAGTGAATCGGCTACTGTCAGGAGCGTTGTTCTTGTGAACTGTTAAAAGGCAGAGCGCGATGTGATACGGTAGAAGCTGCAGTCTTTGTATCAGGAGTGCTACTTTTAGAAAGGCTGACTCAACAAATTCATAATTTGCAAGCGATCAAAGGACACAAGTTTTTAACCTTGGTATATATTTTTTTTTCCTTTCATCCTTCCACAGCTGTCCTCCAGACTGTAGTGTCATGTTTTACAGGCTATGTTTAGTTTCTTCATTAAAGCTCAAATGTGAACTACATGATTCAAGGTAGTCAGGCCAAATGAGTGGCTACAGATACATAAGGTTTATCTGAAAATTCCCTCAGTTCTTTTGTCACTCCTATAGTCTGCAGTTTGTCCAGACCTCTAGTTCCTTATGTATTAAGAGGAGCAGTTATCAGATATTCCAATTTTAGTATGAAATTGCAACTCAGTGTCCAAAAATCCCTAAAAGCAGTGTTTCATTTGGTTATGGGTAATCAGGCTGCTAGGCAGATGGTCTCAGCAAATGATAGCCTTTTCATCATTGCAAAGATGTCTTGGATGGATTGACTTATTTATTTATTTATTTATAGCACTTTGTGGTATGGCTTATAGCCAAGGATGTTTCCTGTTTCTAGTTTTGGCTTATACCTGGTTACTTTTCACACTTCATCCTCTGTTGTACTGTAATTAGAGTGTGCTAGGCAACATCAGGAGCATTATTGATGCTTTCTGGTTGGTGGCCTTCTAGAGGCTTACCTTCAGGTATCTTTCAAGTCTTGATACACACACACACTCCCCCCAACTATAATGATTGTGAATATTATATAAAGGTGTTTTGTGGTTTGTAGTGGAATTTAAGCCTCAAAATCCAAAACCTCAGAAAATCTGCATCCTGTGCAATCTCACAGAAGCCACCGCACAGCAAATCGTATTTTACAGTGTATAGATGCTGAAGCACAAAAGTCAGGATAACTACTTTGAGGCAGGCTCCTCTGTTGGAGTGGAAACAATGGTAACCATGATGAGGTAAGTTACTTAAGGATTCTAATTAAGTTGCTGATAATTTTTACTGAAGTTTTTGTAAACCTTTAAAAAAATTAATATGATTTTTAGAAATAATAAACTTTATGACATTTTGTATACTGAATACTGAACATAGATTCTATTTAGATGTCAAGAATTTCTAGTGTGTGTATTTTGTATTTACCAAATCATGTGTTTTTGAGAACAAGTAGAAGAAATGGATCATGTTGACTAAAACCAGAAACGAAACATCTTGATCTAACATTGTCCATAGTAAAGTAAAATGCAAAAAAGAAACTTCATTAACAAAGGATCATTTTTTAAAGATTTTAGTACACTATAAATCTTATAAAATTGTTAGAATTGGTGCAGAAATCAGTTTTGAAATAAAACTTTTGTCCTAGCTCTCCAGAAGTTGGTCTTTTGTAATTTCTATTATGATTGAATATAATTGATTAAAATAGCTCCAATTAGCTTCTGCAATCCCTTCAAATATGAAAAAAATTGTCTAGAACTGTTCATCTTACTGAATGCGTTTTTTACTGTTAAAAAATGGATTACAATTAGTATACAATTAATGACTAGTGTTTACAGTTAGTGGCTGAGCTATCACAATGTATTTTAAGATACTTATTATCACCTTGCACTTCATGAAATGATTATATCTACAGTAAAATTATAACTTGACATAAAAGACATTGTTGCTTCATGTTTGCAAAAAATGGCAAAAAGAGTGTCACAACCACTGTCTTCATTATCTTAAGAGGAAAAAAGCTTAGAAAGTCTGTTGGGCTAAGAGCATGCTGTGAACCACTAAGGCAGTTGGCCTCTTTTTATTTTGAGCTTTTTTTGTCTCTAATATATTTATATTTTTAGGTTGCAGGATTGAACCTGATTTAGGTTTGCATTGCATTGAAAAGAAGCTAAGTCACGAATAGATTGTGGTGATGATAACTTTCTCTTGTACTATCCCATTAGCTGCTAATTTGTAAAATATTCTTTGATCAGCATATATTGCAGTAACTGTCATGGAAGTGCAAGGAGTACCACAGCCATAAAATGTGTAAGGGCAGAGCAGTAAATGTGGCCTAGGTGAATGGTGTTTTATATTTTCCAGTAAACGTTAGTTGAAGTGTCTGTGTGTGTGTCTTTTATTTACCAACTGCAAATCAAGGATGTATTGAAGGGAAATGACCCAAATCTAAAGTTGTACTGATGTTGTTCTTGTCTTGAGAAATACTGTCCTCTAAAAACCAGGATTGTAGTAGTGGAGGCTATACCACTAGCTGAATTTCAAAGAATTTGGAATGACCTTGCAGGTTCTAGCCTCCTTTGCATTAGACAGTGGCTTCTGGTACTCTGATTATTGTTCACGTATTCAAAGGAAATATATGCATGTTCTGTGTGGTAGGTGTTACTAGAGTGAATGGGTTTTTGTCTTGCAACAAAATCATGGCACGGCTTTTAAGCTGTTAATGATTTTTTTTTTTGTAAGTTTATCTTCATTAGCTCTATTACTAAGCTTCCAGTTTTTTATCCCCTCTTTTTCATCCCACTCTGCCCTTGCTGTTTGCCTCCCACTGATTTTTAGAGCAAATTTTAATTACCCCAGTGATACAAAGCAGACAGAGATGACCTGATGTCTGGGTCTTTTCCTAAAGTGATTCCTGGCAGACATACTGAAATTCATTAATTAGTTCTGCTTGAGACCAGAAAGAATGGGTCAGTATTCTCTTGTAGCAGCAGAATCTAATCTACATTTCCATGTACAATTTACACATCTAGTCATAAACTCATGGAATCGGCCAAGTTAAATCCTCCCAAACATGGGTGTTTCGAATTTCTAAAATCTGCTCTAGTAAGGATCTAGAGTCCAACACTGTTGTTGCAGTTTAGGGTGAATCTGGCAAAATTCCTTGGGCTGCTGCCATGTGGATCTGCTGGTAGAATACAGTATGATAGTATGTTGAATTTGGCTCATTACTCTCAAGAAATCTTCCAGAGAGTTTGTGGGACACAGGTTTAGGAATTGAAATGGTTGTAGGGATGGTCTTGGGCTTACTGCTCTAAACAGACCTGTTATTAGCGGTGTGTATCCAAGGTGGTTTGTGGTTTGTTTAGCCTTGTGAAGTATCAATTCTGTACTATCACATAGAGAGAAGTAGGTCAAACATACCAGTGTTTTAAATTGTTCAACAAGTAGTATCTTTTTGGTTGTAACTTTTACACTGCAGGCTTGAAGACTGATCCACCACTTAAATCAGTGTGCGCTTTTAAATTCTGCTTTCATGTAAGATCAGGCCTAAACAAACATTTAAAATACTGGACTAACTGGGATAGGGCTAGCAGTCAGATTTGCTGCTTGATAAAATTTTGAATGCTACAGGAATTACTCTTCTCCTATATGTAAATTTTTCCACTTAGCTTCCAAGTTTGTCCCCAGGTAGGTCAACAGCAGGATGCCAGCGCTTTTGAGAACTAAATTTTGGAGAATGGTATTCTAGAAATCTAATGCAGTTTGGTCACTGTCTCAAAAACTGTGTAAAACTGGATGTGACTGTGAAGTCCTTAAACATTGAGGTTGGTTTAGAACATTTTTATTGCTTCTTGAATGAGGTAATTCAATGAGTGGACTTCATTCTGGTCTTTATACAGGCATTAGTGTAAGCTGTGGTAGCCTCTACAGTCCAGATGAGGGATGGAGGTAGATCTGACTTTTACTTGAAGGGAGGCTTTTTTTGGAGTAGTGAAGAGATCTATTAAATAGCATGTTCCTGTTCTGTTCTTCTGTGGCAGGATTTACATCTGATTGGATGTGTGTGGTTGCTTTGCCATGCATCTGATAGCAACAGCTTGCAGTGCAAGAAGATACTCTGAAACTTAGTCAGGTGTGGTCTCATACTCTTTTGCAAGTCAGTCAAAACACAACAATGTTTGTACCATTTCAGGTGCTCACGTTGTGTGTATATGATTTTGAGTTCCGTCTTCTGTACCTACACAGCATGCTTCAGACAACAGGTCACTCACAGCAGGCATCTTCCATTAGCTGTGAAGCTTTTGTACTTCAATGGCATTTAAATACCTTAATAAGGCTAGAAGAAAATTTGAATAAAAACAAAACCAAGAAACTTTTCTCCCCACAACTGAAATAAAGCATGCCTCTATCCCCCGTTCTCAGGCAGACGTTACAATGCTTCTGTCAGTGCAGCAGGCAAATATCCATTAAGGCATGATGAAAAGTACTTGACTGTTTAAGTGAAAATAAAACAAGAAAGGGAAGCTGAATGCTGCATGTGCACTTCTTAGGGCAGAGGTTGACCTGCTTGCTTTTCAGATGCTCACCTTTGCAAAACTGTGGTACAAGCTGTAGCTTTGGCCTGCAACAGAAAAAAATTGCTGCTGCTGAAAAAGCAGGTCTACTTATGGATGGGCTGTACTGGATTTTATTTTCCTACTGAAGAGACAGCCAAAGTACGGATGAACACAAATACGAGCTGCTTGAAAGAGCAAATATACATTTTTGTGCAACACATGAGGGCAGGATGTTTTCTATTTCTTTTATATATATAAAATAGTGATCTTTCTACTGGTGGTAGTGTGTGTGAGTTTTGGGGGTTGTGTTTGTTTATTTGGTTTTGTGTGTATCAGAATCCTGCAGGGCAACTCGTGATACTTGATGATTTCATTGCTGAGTATGACAATTAGTCTCAATTTGCTCTGCATGGGTAAATTTTCTCCACAGACAGTCAAGAGTTTGTGTTCTCTAATGCATATCTGAATACTCCTTTCAGGAATCCATTTCTTGGCTGTAGACAGATATTGAATGTGAGCAGAAGGAAAAAAGTGCTACAGCTTGTAACATTGCATCAGAGAAACGTAGGTGTGAGAGGATGGAGTCTGTCTGGGCCCTTGCCTGGGTCCAAGTTAGTGTGAAGAACAGGTGGCCTCGTGCTACCCAGGAGCTCCTGGGAGGTGATCTCTGCTCCATAGAAAACAATATACTACGTACTAACCTCATCTAAAAAATGAAGCTTCCCTGCCACTCTGTTATAACAAGAAGTTGAGCAGAGTGAGGTAAGATACAGGGGTGGGCCTGGTTCCTATGTGTCTCATCTGCAGAAGGTAACATAGACTGCATGCTGTCAGCCCAGTGCTGGGAATGGGTTACACTGGGTTGCACTGAGCAGTGCTGTTGAGAAGCATTTTTGCACAGCTCTGCCACTGAAAAAAACTAAAATTAGAGGTGATGGGATTATCCTGTCAGTGAAAGAGAGGACTCTGTACCCAAAACTTGTCTTCTTACAGGAAAGGGAACTATTCTGGGCAACTCTTTTCTACCTGCCACCAGTATCACTATGAAGTTAGCTAGCATGTGCTGGACTGCACTGTTTGAAGTGTGACTTCAATGCTTTCTTTTTATTTCACCTGTTTAAGGTTTTTTCCCCCATAAAACAGAACAAACCATCAACCATTTTTTTTCACATCACTTGGCTACTTGCAATTAGAAATCTACTTGGATTCATACCTGTTTCCAATTCATTATCCTTTTACCTGACTGGCACTGGGTATTGTTGAATAAGGATTGCCTTTATGGTTTTCTTGATTGTGTTTTTGCTTTTGTGACTCTTTATTTTCTCACGATAGTAGTTTTAGAAGAGTATATCAAAATATTTGTGAGAGACAAGGAAAATAACTAAAGAACTCTACTGCAACCTGTGCAATTCACCTAGACGCGTACAAGAAAGCTCATCTTTTATGAAGTACTCCTGGGAAATACTTGTTCTTCTCACCGTCATTAATTTCAGTGGAGATGTGTGGATAAGGCTGTACAAATAAACACAGCTGCGGAATGTGACATAGTAAACAACATGCTGAAACCTTTTGGCAGAGATTTATTTACCAGAGAGCCCAAATGCAACACTTAATCCTTGGAAAAGATGGCATTTAAAGTTCTGGTACTTTTGAATTTTTCAGAAGCAAGTATTTATCCCTAGAACTGCTCAGTCTAGCCTTGTATTTACACATAAGGGGGCAGTGTGGTACTGTTAGCCAAGTGCCATGTAGGTGCACAATAGATTTCATTAATATATATTGCATCATGTTTTAAGAAATGGCTTTTAGCACTCTCAGTACAATTAGAGCTTTGTCACTGTCTGAGAGTTCTGCCATGTCTGTACTGGGGAGAACCAGGTTGGACTGTTTCTTATCTTCTTTATAAACATTTTGTTTTCAGAGAGTTTCTTGTACTATTTTGGCTGTCTCTCATAATCTGTTGTTCATAGGCATGTGAAGGAGTGGGAGCCAGTTTTCTTAACACTGGTGTGTGGAAGTTCAAATTACATCGTTTTACCTCCCCCACATCAACATTCACTTATGGGGAAGGAAGGTAGTATTTCCACTGGAGCTTTCCTTTGCATACAATATGTAGGCTTCAGGCCCACTGCTGCCCAGTTTTGGCAATATGATTATTCTTCCAGTTTTCATGGAAAATGGTGTTTCTGATTATTTTGTACCTGCCAGTAGAGAGAGTAATGATTAAGCGTCTATAAGCCAGTATACATGGGTCCTTGGATCATCTTCTTCCTCCATGTGTTAATATTCAGGGTTAACAGGCCAGGATATGATGGCCTGTGGACTTTTATACTTTTAACATGATGTCTCGAGTCCCTTATCGCAGGATGCTTATGGCATTTTTCTCACCTGTAGAGCAGCCTGGCTGGCTTTTAGCTTCATGCTGAACCTGACGTGCTGTAATAATCCAGAAATGTATCTGTGGTATCTTTTTATACTTTCTGCATGAATTTCTACTTCATAAAAAGCTTCTCCTTCAAAGAGTCATTATGAGTGTCATCTTTATAATGTTTCCTATATAGATACGTGGCAATGTGAAGTAACATGGCAGAAGAACACCGTATACTGTTTCATTATATCTTGTTATATTACCGTGTTGCATTGCTCTAAGGCCTCGTACGGATACGGACACGGGACTTTTCCTATACAGCTTCTGTTCCTGTTTTTCTTTATCTGCTGGTTTGTCTTTGAAATACAGACTAAGCTAATGCATTCATGTGAATCTGCCATGATCACTTGTAAAAGGCTGCTGTTAAATTGTCCATCAGCATACTGATAATTTTTCAGAAGAAAGTCAGCATCATTAGACTGTACTCTGTGTGTGACAGTTAGTAGAAATTCTATCAGACTGAGCAAATCTGCATTGCTGGTTTATCCAGAGTGAAACGACGCAGTATTTTGTATAGAGTGGTGATATGCTAATGGTCATGACTCAAAAGATAAAATGATGACAAAAAGTGTGATCCTTTTTATATGCATCTTTATGAATACCATCATTTAATATAAATGTGACTCAATATGCAATAGTTCACTGAAAAAAGTCTCACATGGTATGTTACTATGGTATCTCTCACTAAAAACCCTGCCCCTCAAAATTCCCTCTTTTCAAGAGTACGGTTATTTTTTTAATTAAAATGGCTGATATTATGATGATATCACAAATTCTGAAAATTAAAATGGGTATTCTGGCAAAATTATAGGTCCTGGCTAAAGCTATAAAGCTTTTTGGTTACTGGTTCGTAAAGTTAAGATCCCCCTTTTTCCCATTCTCCTCCATCCTAGCTGGCAAGTGTGGCTGCAAATATTTTTGTCTTTGGATTAACTGATTTGCAGCTTGGTTAATATGTAGACAGTGCTCTTCCTTATTTTCAATTTTTATTTATTTATTTAATTATTTTAAAAGCACTCATTAAAAACCTACAGCATACTCCCAAACTTGAAGGAATGGATTTTTGGCTCCTTCCTGCTTTGAATGAAATCCAAAACAAATTTTGTTTGATAATGGTTTACAGTTGCATTACACAGGTTGCTCTTCATGATAAATAATTAACACCCTTTGTGTTCTTGATTGCAGATTTTCAAAACCCTGCCTGATGCCACTTTCCCTGAGCCAATCTCTATGTCTGTATCTCCTCCAAATGCCCCACCAAGGCAATCAAGAAGACAAGGACAACGTATTAAGAGACCTCTGGCTGTTTACAATCTCTGTCTTGAGCTGGATGATGGTAAGATGTTAGTAATAATTTCAGTCTTTGCAGCAGATGGGCTGTGTATCCTATCTTCAGTAGGTGTTTTCATTTCATGTTTCATGTATATACATGTATGCATGCACATGCATGCTTGTTTAATTGCTTTGGAGCATGTAAAGTAGCAAGGAGAGCTACAGAGAAAGAAAAGCAGAGTACTGTCCTGTGACATATGCTTAAAAGTAGGACGAACTGTCTTCAATATGCTTTTCCCCTCTAAAAAAGAAGCAGCTCCTGTTTCTTTGGGGAAATCTCTTTGACCTCTACCGAAGATTACACAGCCATAAGATAAATGGAGAGAGAACTAAAATTAAAGCAAATCTTTTATGAGAAGAGCTAATGCACTTTACAGTTAAATTCATCTGGATTAAAGGCTTAGGTCACCACTGCACTGGAGAATACCACTACTCCACTTGAATCTTTAATACCTTGATGTAACTAACAGTAAATACTTGTAAACTTGCTGTACTGTTGAGAAGCAAATTTAAAAAAATAGCATACTTTTCCATGGAGTCTGAAGTAGCAACATACAGTAAGGCAAAGGGTGTATAACATCTTATATATGCTGACTGTAGGCCAGAAACATAATCATTTTCCTGCAATTTCATTGCTTGAGGCTTCATACAGTACTGAGAAGACAAGTCAGGGCTCATTTTATTACAGATTTTCTCCACCTTATTCTCTTTCTCACTCATAGTGTTTTTATTTAATTATCTTTTCATATGAAGAATCATGGGATCAGGGCACCAACCCCCCCCCCCCCCAAAAAAAAAAAAAAAAAAACCACCCAAAAAAACCAACGGTTATCAGCAAGTGAAAGTAAAGAGGAAGATCTTGAACTCATGCAGTAGTATGAGATGAACTGTCATTAAATCAGTGGTCAATGGTGGTTGATTTCTTAAGGAAAGAGCACAAATACCTACAACAGCTGTTAAGTGCAGGTTTTAAAAATAAACTCAGGACGTTTATTGTCTGAAAGAGCCAGTTTTACAAAGACTGTGCAAGAAATTCAGCATGTATGCCACCAGATTTAATTCACCAGAGATACATAATCTCTATGTCTATCTTCCCTTGCATCAAATATGAAATTAAATGCCTTGTCTAGAAGGAGTTTAAGGTGCATCTACTTAAAAAGCCTAAGCTGTGTTAATTTGAATAATATGCTACCAAAAGCTAAGAAAGCTCTTGAGCTATTTCTGCAATAATAATTTTATCCTCATTTGAAAAACAAAACAAAATTGAAACCACTCACGGAGTTGTTTACATGTAATTGCGAATGTGAATCCCAGCAGGTCACAAGAAGCACCACAACTTCTCCAATTCCATGCTGGAAGGCGTGCACTGAGGACCTGACTTTAACATAAACACAGTAGACAGAAAGTATTTGATGGATTATTTTTAACTCTAAGGTCCAAAAATACAAAATTACTGTTGAAAAGTTTTGTAAACATTCAGTTTCTCCTAAATACAGTCCGTATTTTTGTCTGATTTGGATATCTCAACAAAGAGAACTGGGATTTTTAAAGGTTGTAATTGTTATATATCGTACAGAAATTCGGTACTTCTGTGGGAGTTCTGGTGTGGTGAATTGCAGAATAACTTCATATGTCATTGTGCATGGTAGAACTGTGATGAAGGCTGAATTACTGCAGGTGAAGTCACAGTTCCAGGATGGTTGGCACCGAATTTGTGGGATCTGACCAACAGTGTTTCCCCTTGCAACTTCTAAAAAATATATCCTCTGTAGTGCCTCTGCCTGCAACTAAAGGTAGCAGTGTTCTCCATCTATTTTTGCTAGAAACTGGTGGTTTGTAGGTCCCAACTACATGCTAATGCTTATTTGTGTTTAGCCAGGTAGTTGTGTCAGTAAGGTAGTCAGTAGTTGGTACAATGGTTGTTTGGCATGGGTGCAGTATACACAGCAATACCGTACCTTGAGCCCAACTGCGTCATTGCATTATCTGAGGAACTACCCCAATGGATACAGGGTGCATCAGTCAGCCAGGTTGATTAATTATCTAGTCACCGAGTAGAGCTCAGTGCCTCTAAACATGCACCGTGGCCTTCAGTTACTTTGTTATTTGGATCAGGGCGGGGGGGGTGTGTGTGTGTGTGTGTGCTGCGGGAAGGAATAGAAGTGAGCCTGGGCTGTGTTCCATATTTACCTAGTTTCTTGGCTAACAAATACATGTTTTATAACTGCTCTTTGGAAGATTTTATCCTGTGTGTGTTTTTAACAGGAAATTAAACATTAAACCCCTTCCCTCCCCCCCCCCCCCCTCTTTATTCACAATGGCATGAGTTAAGCACCAGGCATAAGCCAGTGTTTTGTGTTTCCTGGATATGGCAAAATTATCATAATCTTGTTTTAAACCAAGTAGCTAATACATATTTATATGTAAATAGAGATATATTTGTCTACAAGTATAAAGTTATTGTAATTATATATAAATATTTTCTATGCCTTGAAACTACAAGTATGTTGGAGACAAAATCTCTCTGTGCTGGAAAACTTCTTGAGTGTGTTTCTCTTAGGATTGTTATGCAAACCAGGAAATTGTTAGAAAAGCGGAAACAAGTCTTTAACTATCAGCTGTTCCAGGGAGTTAACAGGCTTCAGAATCCACTGCTTGAATTGGAAATGCAGGGTTTGGGCCAGCTTTTCTTTTTAAAAGCATGTTTGCAGTCAGAAAGCTTCTTGACTGCACACAAAATGTATGCAGCAACCACCCAGAAAGGGCTGCAAGCGACATAAATATTGATAGATATAATAGCTGAAGAACACACATTGTTTGATAAAAATCTTTATTTTGACTTCTAGTAATTAGCTGTACTGAATTCTGATAGCACATAGATTTTCCTTGTACATGGCAATTAGATGATTAAACCTATTTGCAAACAATTCAAGTATTATATTTACTACTGGAAGGATCTTCATTTCCTGAAAGACAGACTTAAGTCGTGATGATACTGTCTGTTTTTCTTTCAACTTCTTCCCTCTGCAGTAAGCCAGTTACTAAATTTTCACTCTGAAGTTTTTCGACATCTGTGTCTCAAGTAGAACTAGACTTAATGGGGAACTCTGAGCTACTTTCATACATGGCCTAAACCCGAAGTTCTTGTTTCAGCACAATGCAGATTTGCCTGAGATTTAAATTAGGATCATTTCCAGAGTTTTCTTGCTTTCTAAAACGAAGACATAGGATTTGGGTTTGTGTGTGTGGGGGTTTTTTTTTTTTTTCATTTCATTTTCCTGGAAGTAGCTTTTTTCTCCCTGGTCCCCCCATCCCTTCCGATTATCTGAATGAATTTTAGAGTGAATTAAGCAGCCAATGCAGAAACTCCTGTGGCTTACAGTCTCAGCTATGTGCAAACGGCTTTGCGTTCTCTGCCTCTCTATGCAGAGAGAGAAAGACTGTTAGCTAGAACAGGGAATTGTTTATCCTGTTCTTCTAAAAATGTCATTGGATCTTTATTTTCCATGTGGATGATGATTATATATCAGAAGAGAGCTCTGTTTGTATTTCTTCTGGAGGGCAATGCAGAGTTACAGTTGTGTTCCCTCCCAATCTTATTTTAATTTTTATGTACTTTTCTTACCTTGTAGCAAAATAGACAGGTTTTTGTTTCGTTTTGTTTAATCTTTTGCTGTGCCTAGTGACTTAGAGATTATTAAACTATTTTGTAGGGCTACTAGAGCAACATGACAAGAAATGTCCTATGTAGGTAGGCAGTATAGAGCACTCTATCCAAGATGAACAGAAAGTCGGCATAGCTGCATAAATTACACCTGGAGTCAAGAAACGGGTCTTGCATGGCAATCTGTCCAACTACAGAATCATTTGTTTTCTAAACAAACCAAAACCATACTTAAGCCACAGTGCTTGCTGGTGCCTTACTCTGAATACCCTTTAAGTGTCAAAATTTCTCATTGGCACATACATGGACATAGCACACTAGTATCATATGGCAGGCTTCTCTGTTTGGTTTTTAAGGCATTTGTTTCCTATCTTCTCACTCTGGAACTCAGGAGGCATATGGGTGGTTTGCGATACCTTGCTGCTGCTGCTGTAAACTGAAAATTATAGTGCTTTAGAAAACAGATTGTAGAAATCTAAAAGAAAGATAAATTAGAACTGCTACTTAACCCTTTAAAATTTTCTGCTAACTTGTATCACCCGCTGAAGTATTTAGGGAAGCCAAAGTATGAATGGTATGTTAGTGTCAAATAGGAGTAGCTCTTTTTGATTTTTTTTTCCTTTTTTTTTTCTTCTTTTTCCTTTTTTTTTTTTTTTTTTTTTTTTTTTTTTTTTTTTTGGTGGGAATTGGAGTTAAGACAGTGTCTTAAATTGGGTGATAAATTAATTTGCATGAACTACTGGGGCATTCAGTTAAATTACTTCATCAAATATGTGAATACATGTAATGGTTGCAAAGCTTTCATGCAGTATTCCCTCTCCCTCCTCCTCCCATCCCTTCCTGCCCAAAACAAATAAGTAAACATCTATAAACTTCATTTGGAATTACTGAATATAAAACTTGGATGTTAGAGGAACCTTTGGATTTATAATAAGACTGGTCTTCAGGGCTGGAACAACCCAGAGCTGCAAGGTTGCAGGTGTGAAACCTGGCCTTGAACTCTATTTCTGAATCCGCTGCCTGGAAGTGTTTCTGTAACCTGGCACATAGTAGGGGAAATGGAAAGAAAAGCAGCTACATAGGCATATCAAAAAGCCGTAAGGGCTTGCAACACTTGCTTACAAAGTATCGTATCGGTAACAGCTGAGAGAACACACAGGGCTGCTACAAAATAGGTGTACTAGTATTAGCTGTGAAGAGAAAATCAGCATGATTGCTGTTTGCCATGTTGAATTTAAGTTAGTTTGTATTTCATCTTGCTGCAAGAATAGTTCCTGCAGTTCTCTGTGATCTATCACAGCTTTTCCCATCTGATGGCTCTGAGTAGGATGAGTGCTATGCAAAGTAGAAGTGTTTTTGAGCTACCTAAGAAAAAGCTCCACCTTTAACAGTGGATATGTGTAAGGTCCCGGTTTCTTACCAGATCATCAATTTCTGCTTGGAAAGCTTTGGGCCCATAGAAGGTACTTACTTTCTTGGCGGTATGGAACAATTTTGCTCCATGCTTTGTATACACAATATACATTGTCTGGCCATTGTTATACCTGTGAGTAATCTACTTGCTACAGCCTACTTGTTGCACAGTTATCTGAAATCAAATTTACCTATCATAATGTAGTAAACATCTCTTAACTTCTTTTCTTTTCAAATTATGTGTGTCAAATCTTCACACCAGATAATTGCCTTAGTATCATCACCAGTACTTGTCTGCTTTTGGTTTATCAAATCTAGAGGTTGTAGAAATGTTCAAAGTAAACACATCCACATGTGCGCACACCCACCCACCCCAGGAGTCAGAGGTGTAGGGAAAAGGAACTTGAATAGACTTAAAACTAAAATCTGAATTTAAAGAAGGAATGGGGAGTTAAGGAGAAAGGGTCAGTCTTTCCTTGAGGCCAAGCATTATTAAAAATCTCTGATCTCCTGTAATAATCCTTCATCTCTTTAATTCTCTACCCTCTACACACAGACATGCAAGGGCATATAATACTGTAAGAAGGCCAATTTGGCATTCTGAAAGACATTAATCCCAGGCATGGAAGTCACTGACATATCTTTGCTAGATGCCAGCTGTGCCCTGGCCAACCTCTGTTGGTTCAAAGTAAATGCTTTCACCCCACACACAAGAGTATAAGTAGAATGAAGAATTGAAGCTATTCAGCTCTTCAGTCATCTTCCTATGCGTAAGAGAGCACATTTCACAGAATAAGGTGTTCCCTCACATGAGGTGCTCTTGCTTCCCTTTCACTGGTGACACAGGTAGAAGAGAAAATCTTGGAGTGAGGAGGGTGGTGAACTTTCTGGAAGGCTGATGCACAAGTTAGAAAATACAATGCTTCTTCCTGGTTTGCTCCCACTGTCTCAGTGTTTTTCATTTGGTTAGGAAAAAAAGGTTTCTTGTTTTCCATGAGCTCATGAAAGTCTTTGTCCTATTTGCTGCTCTTTTCCCCTCTTATTTTCTGTTTTCTTCTTTCAAAAGTTGCACTTAGTGCAAGGTGAATTACATTACTATCACTTCTTTCTTCCCCAGCTGTACTTGCAACATACTGAACCAAAGGGAGATTGAAGGAGTACTTGGAGGATATCATGGAGAAGTAATGATGGTGGGACTAGCTTGGCTAGAACTGCAGTCTCATCTAAGGCTGCTTGAGTGGGGACAAGCGAATTAGCCTCAGAGACCATGCTAGTGGAAATCTGCAAGCAAGAAAAATGCTTGATGCTTGGCAGATTTGGTTATCCCACTGAGCAAGTGGGTTTCTGTTCTGTAACAGGTGAAAATTCACCAATGAGTGCATTCACTTCTTCTGTCTCCCCAACCTGCTTGATGCTGCCTGTGTGCTGCACAGCCTTCTTGATCCATCCCCACAGCTTCCCTCTCACAGTGCAGCCAATTCCAACCCTGAGCCGTTGCAAGATGCGTTTAAAAAAAAAAGAAAAAGTCTAAAAAAATTGCACTTGCAGACATCTAAACTTGCAGCATCAGAGGCATGGAAGAAAATGTTGACCTTATTACTTGAGGTAGCAAAATCTGTGTTCCTAATTGCTGCCTTTTAAATCATCAGCTGGGAGATTAGGAGGTTCTTCAACAAACATGTCACCTGGATGTTCAGTTAAAACAGCTGATAGAACTTCCTTAAGGGCTGCTTAGCTTGTTTTCAGTTGTCTTTTTAATAAGACATAGGCATCCTGCTTCATCCATCCCTCTGTTGAAGTCACTGTTATGGCAAAAGGAGAGAAGTGAACAGAATGAGGAAGGAGGCACAGCCAAGTGTCAGGAGCACACTGAAAATGTTTCAGAGAGGCTTTCTTATGAAAGACCCATCACATGCACAATGTGAGAACAGTTAGGTTAGTCTTTGTCATTATCGAAGTACCACACCATGGGTTGTGGCATTATTGGTGCGAAACTTTCCTTTTATTAAGTCATGGGAAGTAATTGCAAGTGAAGTAAGCTAAATAGCAAGAGAAGAGACAATACCATGATATTATCTCTGTTTGAAAGCTCAGGAAAAGAGTTTTTGAACACCTTACCCTTTGGGGGTGGAATGACAGACATTTTTCCAACTAATCATTGGCTAAATTGTCAACACAATGTAAAAGAAAAGGAAACATGGAAAAATATTTTCATGGGCTTTGGGGTTTTTGGTGCCGTTTAAGAAGTGCTACTGAATTAGGGAACTTTTAGCTCTGATTATAACATTATAACCCTTTTTATGCTGCTTTATTTTTTCACAATTCTTGTTCTCGTTGATTAGACTGGAGCTGTTCTGTTGGTAGATTTCAGTACCAGTCTGGACCATAGGTAAATGTTGCCTGGACTTACAGAAACCTGAACCCCTCAGAGCTACCAAGAAACTATGAAAACTGTGGGACAATCCATTTATCTTAGTATTTGTCAGTTTTCAGAAAGTAGTTTCAGTTCTTCACTGCATTCTTCAGCCATGAAATTAATATGTGGCATCTGGCCAGCCTGGTAAGGCTGGAGGTTGTGTGTGGTTTCCTGCCAAGCAAGCTCTGGTAAAAAATGAGTAACCTTTGAGTTGAGATACTGCTTTTGTTAGTATAATATACACAATTCAAAAGAGGAACAGAGGAACCTCTCTGCATGCTTGTATCTGGTTTCTGTTGTGTTTCAAAATTTAATTATGTGATATAAATTAACACCCCAAACTTGTATCCATGACTGCCTAGACCTGTTTTTCCACAGCTTGAGGAATCAATTGGAATTATTTATCCATTTTAGTTTTAGCTTGCTCAGTGAAAGGCTTGTCTACAATTTTATGTGTCTTTGGGATTTTATTGATGTAAAGAAGTAATCCAAGCAGTATTTCTCCTGGGTTTTGAGAGAGGACCTACAGTAAGTGAGATAGTTATTGAAATAATTGCTTGCTATTACAGGTTAAGTATATGTCTAGAGAGATGATGGTTTAAAATTGAACTTTGCATTTTAGAAATAAACAAAAAGTATCAAAAAGGAGGAAGAAAGGGACATGGTCCCAAATCCCCATTTGCCACTAAGTAACTTGCAGATGAGCACGTTTCTTTCCCTTTCCTAGCTCCAACTCAGACACCCACCTTTCTGGCTACAATTCTTAAGTTGCGTCAGCCCAGTCTTGAGGCAAATTCTGTCTAGTGCAGTTTCCTCCTTTTTCTCATGTATCTGAATCATTATGGAGTTGGGAAAAACAATCTCTCTGCAGGAAAGCTACTTTGTGCCCAAGATAGACGTGTTTGTACATGCACGCATTTGAAAATATATCAAAGTTGGTCTTTAAGAAAAAACTGTAGTCAGCTCTAATAGTTGTGTTAATTTGTCTGAGAGAAAAAAAAAATCGGTTTAGAGATCTAATTTTTAGTGCGTTTGTTTTGAAAGATAGCATGAAACTGATGAGTATGTTGGCTGTCGGCTGTCCATTTGCTCCATGAAAGCTCTGTTGGTTTTAGGGTGTATGAGTCTATGATGTCTAAATTTATCTAAGAATTAACTGCATGCTACAGCGGTACTGCAATATATAGGATTTGCTACATAATGAGGATAATGGATACTTTTTGAAAATGAAATGTGGTGATATAAAGCTATTTTTCTGAATGTTTGCATGAATCTGACCTCTCAAGTACCCATTATTTGGGAACAGTGAAATAACTCTCTTTTTTAGTTTTAGCATTCTCTACGATTATTTTAAACCAAATAATAAATCATTATTAGTTTGCACTTACGTGATTTCTGTAGTTTGGAGGTGAGTAACAAACAGTTCTCTTGACCAGTTTCAGTGGTGTGATAAACAAAAGCACACAGTTTCTTAGTTTGCTGAGAAACACATGATTTGGCTTCGTTAGTTCAGAAAACTTTAAAAAGCTGAAGAAGTAGAAGGATGTTTGAGTTCACGTGGTGCTTGGTGTTGATTACCACAGGAGGGTTTGTACTGTAAGCAGGGAACAAAAGATGCAGCCCTGCATCTAGAAAAGGCTGTTCTTGACTGCAGCGTCCTCTGATAAACTTTGACTATCACATAAACTTTCTCCATTCAGGTTAATTCTAGTTTTTCAGGAATGACTGAATTTTTTCTGGAGTGATTGGTACTTCTTATCTTGGGGTCACTTCAAGTTTTATTAACTGTGAGGGACAAATTCTTCCGTTACATTTTTCATACCTGTTTCCTGTGGACGCTAAAGCTCTAGCACATGGAACCAAGTTCTTGCTTTGCAAAGGATTTTTATGATACTTGCATTTCTTTTCTATCCCTGATCTATGAGATTCCTATTAAAATGAAAACATGGTACGTACCCACAAATTAACATAAGAGCAAAGCTGGTTTGTACTTCGTTAAACTCCTGTGTTATTGTGGGAAGTTAGCTATTTATGGTGAATGCATGTTTGTTATCTCAGAGCTGGATGCAGCTGTGATGCTGATAGGGGAGGATGAGTGGCTGCACAGCAGTGCAGCTGCTGCTTCCCCATCTCATGATGCAGAAAGTAGCAGATTTCAAGGTGGTAATACGGATTTTTGCAGCATCTTTAATTTACTTTCCTCAGCAATTCTCCCCATCACCCCTTGTCTACGACTAGACCTCTGTGACTCTGTCAAAGTGGGATAAGACATGTCTTTTGTCCTCTTATTTTGCCACAATTTGTGTATCCAATGAACACTTAAAACGTATACGTCAGTTCTGTTCTGCCCATTATCTCAGAAGAAACTGTCATATATTCCTCGTTTACTCCAGAAACATTCACTTTCATAAACTGTTTTCATCCTCTGACTACCCTTAAACTATAAACTTTGGTTGCGATGTTGATGTTGAAGATTAGTCTTTCTTTTAATACTAAAGTATGTAATTTTTTAGTTTACTTAAGCAGAAGTTGGAAGAAAAACTCACTCAAGCAAGTAACTGATAGTGTTAGCTCTCTGTTTTCTGTAGTTTTTATTACAATTTTTATTTATTTATTTATTTAGATTTTTTGGGGTAAAGTGAGGATCTGATTATTGACACTCCCAAAGTATTTCAGATTTTTTCAACTTTGGATGCCAGCAAAAAATATTCTTAGACTAGCCAGATGGAAAAGGAGGGGAAAAGACAACTGGGAGACATGGCATGCTCAGTTAGGTAGAAGCTGAGTTCAGATTTCTGGTATAGAGGGTTTGAGAGCTTTTACTGAGACTGAAACAGACAAAAGGGAGAAGGAATTGAGGGTTACATATTTGCTGGAAAGAGGCTAAAGGAGTTAAGTCTTAGTCGATATAAGTACCTTCTTACCTCGTGGGGATTTTTCATTATAAGAAGGGGTGATGCAAGGCAGGGAGGGGAGGAAGGAGGAATTTGGGCTGGAAACTGAATGGTAAGTAGTACCAGCTAGACACAACCAGTAAACGGTTAGGAACATCCTAAGCTATCTTATTTTCTAGGTAGGGCTGGTCTGAACTATGTAGAGCCATAAAGGCAAAGCATGGGTATCTGTTATAGAGGCACAGTGAAAGCTCTAAGGCTTGGATGAGTGTTGTGATTAGAAAAGTGAAACGAGAATATAATTTAGGTTACAGCTTAAAAGGATCTGAGCAGTCAAAAATTTTAGTAGTATGCAAAAGGTGGTGAGAATGTGAAACAAGTTTTAACTCTGGGAGTAAAATTGGATCTTACAACTATTTGTATAGGATGAGGAGATGAATTGTAGAAGCAGCTTGGTGGCAACTCTAGAAAGGTGGCCAAGCTGAAGGCACTCAGAGGCTTCCCACAAGTGTAAAGAAGAAAAGGTGAAGACTTGATGGCTGGAGTGTCGACAAAAATTTTTGAGATGTCATACAGACTTACTGCTTTTATGCTGAGAATCCTCATGTTCTTCATCTGTTCTGGCACTCTTTGGCACCCGAAGATAAGAGAATAATGGGAGAGAAAAGAGAGGGGGACTGACATTCTTAGGGAGAGAAAAATGAAGGCATCAAGAACACCAAACTGTATGCTCAAAGAATGATATAAATGAGCTTTAAAAGAAATTGTATTTTCCTTATTTTATAGTGGAAGAGCTCATTAGAATTCAAGTGGTAGAAAAGAAGAATAGGAAGTTTCTGGAGCTCTTCT
This sequence comes from Falco peregrinus, assembly GCF_023634155.1. Taxonomy (NCBI): domain Eukaryota; kingdom Metazoa; phylum Chordata; class Aves; order Falconiformes; family Falconidae; genus Falco; species Falco peregrinus. The sequence goes on from NC_073722.1 coordinate 15,283,288, forward strand.
TCAGAAGGACCTATCAGTCCAATGTGATAGTCAGCCTTTTCATAGAAGTGGGAAATCTTGACAGTGCTGCTCACTGGAGAACAATAATGGAAGCAGAGGAGTGAGAGGAGAGGAACAGTAAAAATATTAGACACTCAGTGTTAGGGAGCCCCTGAATTCTGAGTTTAAAGGAAAACTATAAAGCTGATTCAATTCCAGCAGTGTCCTTAATGCACTCTTTAATGAACAAATCATGTCAAAACTTTAAAGGCTTTTTAATCTCCAGCAGCTTAGGATCTTTACTGGCTCCACAAAGCAAAATACAGGAAAAGGGTGGGTGCATGGGAAGAGAAAATAGCTAGCAGTCAATATATGTTACAGGTTTTGAAGAATTGTTAAAAACAGCTTAGTTATGAAAATCAGTGTGGGATTTATAATCAGCAAGATCAAGCAGAAACCTTCACAGGTAGGACTGTTGCAAGGTGAATACTTTGAACAATGTGAAGCCATCTAACTTGTCCTAAAACAATTCTCTGGTCATGGGGTTGTATGGTTTGGCAATGTTGATTTTTAAAACATCTTGTAGCATTGCAAGAAGTTTGAAGAAACTGGAGGAATGCTAATGTAGTAGCAGTATTTAGAAAGGTAAATGCAAATCCTTGGTGATATATTTGATATGGGACAAAGTTAGGAGGAATTGCAAATAATGACAATGGTAGTCACATAGGAGTTGTGGTCATGTGCCAAGCTTCACCCATTCAAACAAACTAAGTTTGATTGTATTCAGAAGTGAATTTACAAATTTTAGAGGAAAAAGTTAGCCTGCGGCCACAGAATGAAGGACTACGTCTTTAAATATGGTGACTCTGCTCAGTCTGTGTTAGTCACAGTGGGCAACCGGCTCATCATAAACTATTAAATGAAAAGCAAAAGTGAAAAGAATGAAAAGCAAAAATGCAAAGAAAAAGAAAAAGTGGCAAAAAAAAGTGCCAGCCTTGGATGTACGAATGGGATTGATGAGTAGAGGTAAGTGGTGGAATTACTGCTCGATGTGGCTCTCATGGGATGACAATAAAAAATCATTAATTCAGATCAGATGTACACTCTTCAGAATGAATTCTGAGAGATTTTAACAGGTTTATAAAACAGGTGCATGATTTCAAAACTGCAAAATCCCTTACAGTAAAGGGTTTTGTGTTAAACTCAAGGAGATAGTTTAAGTACCTTCACACAGGACAAAAAACGGATGGGAGATGCTGTAATGATTAGCAATGCATATTACATGGGTCATGCCTGAAAACAGAGCCTAACAAAGTGAAGGTACATGCATTAATCAGTGAGTATGTTAATTAGCAGCCAATTGATTCTCCATTATCTTTATCACCTGTAGATGTCTTCAGCCAACGACTGTTTGGAAGATACAGTTTGGCCCAACATGAGATGGGCATTAATCAGAAACATTTATTAAGCTTATCAGAGAGATAACTAGATACAATTTTATGGCTTCTGCCATGTACAGGAGTTATTAAAATTTCTGAAGTTAGCAAAACTTCTTGCCACTGATGAATGAAATCTTTGCAATCAGAGCAATAATGCTATATTTTGTAGACTTAGGTTTTGAGCATATATTGTTTTTAATCATGAAAATGTGCTAGATGATCATTAGTCATCTGTTTTTGCAGTTATACAGAATTGCTTTTTCCTGAATAAAGGTATTGTTTTACTTTACAGAAACAGATAATTGAAAACATCAGAAATGTAAAGAATCTTTGAATGTAGTTTTAGAGGATGTTCACTTAATCCCATGGAAATTAGCAGGCGTTTTTCTGCTATTTTATTTTTGAGAGTGCCATGCAGTATTGACTGTGAGGCAACACTAGTTTAGGAAGGATGGGAAGGAAAGTAAAATTTGATGAAGGATTTAACACACAGTTTCATTTATGATAATGTCAAATGCAATTGCTTGGGTAGTGCGGTTTCCAATGTAGACTCTGCTGTGCATGACCGAAGTGTTTAGTTGGTTTTTTTTTACTTCTTCTGTGTGCTCTGAGAAACAATTCAACAGAAAAAACTCTGCTTTCTGTAGAGAGATGCGGTGAGTTGGTCAAATTAATAATATTAAAGAACAGATTAATATTCCTTTCTACTGATGTTTTAATAATGTTAAAGTGAATGAATGGTTGAGGTAAACCATTCTAGTTTGCCCTTCTTGTAAGGTGTATGTAGTTTGTTAATCTGGGCTGCATTAATACTGCTACTTTGCAAAGAAATAGTGATGAATTAAAAGGACTAACGTTTTCAGTTTTAAGGAATTCAGTTTCTTTATGAAGTAAAATTGCAATATTACTGTCTAATCTCTCAGATATTTATCATTGCGACACGTACATCTGCAAATGGGATGTAATTAATTAGTTTTTACCTGACACTCCTATGGTTCTCATGTCACGTAAATGTGAGTGGCAGCATGGTGGCCTGGGTACAGCAAGGAGGTGTGAGGTGAGCAGGATTGGGCTGGAGTGCAAGTGACTCACTTTCCCAAGTTAATGTTCTCCTCCTCAGAGCTTATCATACTTTGTTACTACAGGCTAATTTAGATCCTTAAATTAGCAGCTGCTTTAGAGAGAAATTTTCAGCTGATCACTTTTATAATTTTGGTGGTTTTAGTTGCGTGTCATTTTATTCTCTAGGGAAGTTGTTCCCTGAGACTTGCTGGAGGGGGTGAGGACAAGATGGCTGGGGAAGCAGGCAAGTAGTTCTTTGTAGGCTTTCTGCTTTTGAAGCAGAAGGAATTGAACTGGTTGAGGCAGTAATAAAGTTGTGAGAAGGATTTTTATCCAGTGAAGGTGGCTTTTCATTGTCCACATTTAATTGTTGTTGTATTTTTAATTAATGAAGCAAAAAGTAAAAAATGAAATAATTGCAACAGTACTGCTTAGCTTGGTGGAGTAGAATGAAGCTCAGTTGTTCACTGTGCAGAAGCTAATTAATTTGGAATTAGAAAGTAATATTGTACAGGACTTTGTTGTGTATAGTACTGTATGTAGGAGATACAGCTTGTCAAACAAGCACGACATTTTAACAGCTTTTGATCATTTTATTGTGATGCTGTGTTAGGACTTGGTGGCTTATTTTTTTTCCCCAAAGCTTTTGGCCCCAGAGGAACAGAACTCTTTTACCAAGACTGTGGGGTCAGTGGTATCTAATCTGCTCTAGAGGGACTTGTATGGTGTTATTTAGCAGGGCTGTGGGCCACGTTCATGAGTGCAAGTTGGGAGCAGGATGAACAGAGGAGGAAAGGAAAGGTTGCAGGGACCCTTGTAAGGGGTGGCTGGAAATGACCCACATTACTGTTAAACGTTGATATTCTGAAATCAGCCACAGGCCCTATTTGAGACTGCAGGCTTAACTGTGCTGGGCATTTCAATGTTTGCAATCATCCTTATTTCGTACACCTCTCCTTTAGAATTTGTAAAACATACAGCTGATGTTGAAATAAAAATTTTAAAGGGCAAAACTGTGGGTGAAGTTAGCTTTTCAGTGAAGAACATGCTGCTTGGCTAGATGTGTTGGCGTGGTTTGCAGGGAGTGCTGTGACACATTAGTAACTTTTTCTTACTGTCTGTGGGATAGGAATGATGTTCCTTTAATGTTTTATTTAGCAATCATATCTCAATGTGTTGCCTCCTGAGTGATGTTCTAAGAGTACCCTATGAAAACAAATAGTAGACCAGAATACAATGAATTCTCTTAAAAGTAACACCATTAAAAAGGGGTAATAAAATAATATTCTTGGGTATTGTGTGTTTTGTTAGAGATCTCCTGCTTAACTCCTGCCTATTCTAACCTTCCCATGTTTCATTGTTTCATGTTTGATAGGATTGTGGTTATGGATTGAGAGCAATCATCTCCTCAAATGTGTATTAATTTTTTTTTGGAGACTTTGTTTTTAGAGAGGTGTGCAAAGGTGTATGGCCTAGGCTATTTTGTTGTCTGAAGTGATACATTTGTCTAAACACCACACCCCCCCCCACACCCCCCCCACCCCCCACCCCCCCCATAATCTAGCATTTCATCCACGTAAAAAAAAAATAATGTTGAAAAGGGGACCAGGAATACATTGGGTTGTGAAGATAGCTTGGTGACAATGATGGAGGAAATTATGGAATGGTACCTTTTGGGGAAATGCTGGGGGATTGCTTGTGTTCCAAAATACCCTGTGAAGATGGGACAGGAAGGTTTCTTCTTGTGTATATTTCAGGACATGGTTACCAAAGCAGCTTCTCTGGCTCATGAGAAGATTCTCTTAGCATCCTTCTGACTTGTGCTCTCTTTTCTAGCTGACAGTCACAGCTGTCCCAGAGAAGACACCCCAACTGGGAGCATGGATTCTCTTTCTTCCCAGTCTCCGACACTTGCCTTCTCTAGTAGTCCCCCCGGGGTCCTGGATGGAAATCACCTTATTATGGACAGTGGGGATCTTACAGGCTGGACAACAAATCTGTAAGTAACCTGAATATTAAGTAATGATTTTTCCACTAGTATGATTGTACACATGAAACACGTTCCCCTTTTCAGTTTGGTGGTGAGTGATTTTTAGAAATTACGTATAATCGTGTTTGTTCTCTTCTGCTACAAAATGCTATGTGTTTACATGTTGTGGTGGATCTTAGAGGGTACTTGAATGTTTGTAGGAAATAAATGTTCTTTTTCTATGGAAACCTAGTGCATTTTACTGTAACCTGTTATAAAATGTTAGATGTTTTTTATTTAGGCAATGAATATGTAAGTTATTCTCTGTATGATGTATTACCCTAGTTTTATTTTGAGACGCTGTTAAGCTAGTGTCTAAACAACTTGGATGCAGGGCTATTAAGATTTAGGGCCAAATTTGGGGTTCAGATAAATACACTGTAATGAGTGTGTGCTCAGGTGCTGTTTAAGAATTTTCTTAAGAAATTAAAAACCTATTTTCCAATGAAAGGTGCAGTCTGTCACTTTCAGTAGACTCTGTAGATGTTCAGTTTTTAAGCATGACTTCAGTTTAGCAAAAACGGACATTACAATGTTCATGCTATCTCTGTAATACATATTCAGGTTTGATATGCAAAAAGCTGAACATAACTTGTTTTTTAAATCAGAAGTTGAACTTGAATTGAATTCTCTGGTTTGCTATTCATACAAACTTTAACATATCAAGACAAAGTTTTCCAGCCTTAAGTGCCAAGAAGATGGAAGAATTTCTGGAGAAAAGATTTGTTACAAATATTTTCCATAATAGCATTCTGAGTAGTCTATTCTGTGGATGAAGCAAGTGTATAAAATATATGTGTAGGTGTATGTAACGCATGAGAATATATAGATAGCCATAATGGGTTTATATTTCTATATGCACATATGAATAATTAACTGCTGATTAGAGTACTTATTAGCTAGAGCAATATTTTCTCATATGTACTGAAAGAATTCCGGATTTTATAGGTATTTTACATAAATGTTGTTTTTTCAGTAGAGGACTGAAGTTACTCCTTCCTCTTGTACTGCCCACTAGTAGTGGGTAGGATTACCAGTAAGCTATATTTGACAAAAAGAGGTGCATCTGTAGATGGTATAAAACTGGAACATCTATGAAAGCGAGCATAGCTAATCAAGGAAACGTAGGGATAGCAGAACATTGCTAATGTCACTTTAGAGTATAAAAGGTGGTGTTTTATCAAGAGGGTTCAGGAGCTTTAGGTGTTTGAAGGAACTTTGCATTTTTTGCATTTGTTAATTTTCATCAAAAATTATACTGTACTGCTGTTTTGGAAACTTTCAGATGGCTTGAGGTTTTGCACTCATTTGGAAACAGTACTTAAACAGTTCTGTTTGGAAGGGAAAAAGTGCATGGTATGAGCGTCTAGATCAGCGGTCCTCAAACTTTTTAAACAGGGGGCCGGCGCACGGATGAAGTGGCAGGCAGTCATCTGCGGCTGTTTGGTTCCCCCACCAACCCCTGGCAGGGGGGGTCTGTAATACCGGGATTGAGGACCCTGGGGGGCTGTATCCAGCCCGCAGGCCATAGTTTGAGGACCCCTGGTCTAGATCATTTGTCAAAAGCAGTTTCTTTCTTCTGCTCACCTGTCTGTGAAGTTTACTTAAGAGCTACCTCTGTAACAAGCTTGGACAGTGACGGAGAGTAGTCTGTGAATGGTACATTCTTTCTTTCCTCTACTTTCTCAACTCACAACGGCTTCTTTTCACCTTCTAATTCTGATGACGCAGAGGGCCTTGCCTTAACAACAACTACTACAAAACCCCAAACCAAATTAAACCCCCCACCATCCCAACCCCCAAACCACCTCACTGTATTAATGGCAGGGGTAGATGTCACCTATGGAAGAATGTACTTGGTGGGCTTCAGCAGTCATTGTACATCATGGGAACCTGTGGGCAGGGAACGGCGGTGGTTGTCTTGTCGTTGTGTAGCTGTGGAGCTCTCTCAGCTCCAGGAAATGTAGCATTGGCAGTTGAACTCTGCTTTGGTCACAGACAATTCTCATAAACTGGACTACCCCAGAAATAGGTGGAGAAACAATCCTTTCTGTTTGTGCAGGATTTCAAAATGTTTTGCATTTTGTGCCAAATTGGAACAAAAGCAATTCTTAAAGTCTCGGTATCCTCTCTAAAATGGTATTGCAGATCTTCATTGAGCTACAGTAAATACCACGCTGAGTCTAGGGGAGATGGAAATAGAAGAGGATCTGGTTTCTCAAGTTTCTGCTGATGTTTATAACACATGGGTGTTACTTGTAAGAGATTGATCACTACGGAGTTATGTAGTCAACAAGGTGATGGTGACTTCTTTGTGGTAGAAGAATTGCTTCCATTGTTTCCCCCGGGAGGGATGTTGCATTGTGGGTCAAGATATGTCAGATATTCCAGGGCTGGTTTATATCAGTAGTTTGCTTTAAGCAAGAACACGTGATAGATAGCAAGAATACTTTTTGTGATATTTGTTTTCAAGAAAGGAAGAGCATGTTTTTTCCTGAAAGATAGCTGTTGTCACCATGATGTTTCCTGGCAGAGTTTTTTGTGATGCATGCCCTTTCCTTGTCCCACCTTTAAAAACAAAAGGAGCTACAGCTTCCAGCATGGTGAGGGGAGCACCAAATGAAGGCAAATACAGTCTCGCCTCCTGGCTGGCACTGGGAGGGGACTGATAGCCAGAGTGGTGAAAGAAGTGAAGAGTGCAAGGGCTGTACCACTGATTTGAAATGTCTCACAAAGCCCTGACTGCTCAATTGTCATGTCAATATTTAAAGATGTACTATGCATACGGTGTAACTGGAAGGTGATGTTTCACATATGTGCCATTTTGAAGCCCTGCTAAGCTGTTGGTTTTCATGTCTATAAGTGTATGTCTGCCTGATGCTAGCTTTTCTTTGAAAGCTCTGTGTGGATCAGACATATGCCCTGTGTTGTCATGTACTGCTGTAAGGGTGAGCAGAGAGCTGGGTGATGGTTAGTTCTTACTGCCCACAGCAGGGGTGGCTCTCAGTGGAGACCCAAGTTTGCGGTTCTGAGATTATCTTGCACCCTAAATTTTTTTTCGACCTTTTTTCTGAAGATATTTTTAACTTCACACTTCCATCTAGAGCCAAATACTAAAAATAAATACATTTATTTTTACATACACTCTGTGGTAGAACATAGAGCTTTTTCCCCCTGTCAATCACAAAATTACAGAATCATTTGTGTAGACACAGGATTCAAATTCCAAATAGCTCAGAATAGGCAAATTACTTTTTCTGCTTGATGAAGTACTGTGCGATAAACATGTATTGTTTGAAGACCTGTTCTATCCATGGATGCTTAGCATAATCTCAGATATAGACTGATAATTATAGTAGTGAGCTGGATGGAGTATTCCTGCCTTGTAGTGCTCTCCACTGGTATGGGCATTTTTTTCCCTTTAAGGCAGAGCAGCAATGGCAATCTCCGTTTAATGTTAACCAAAGCATTTGCATTATTTCTTTTTCCTCTCTGCTTTAAAAGTTCGTACTTGCCCTGAAGCTACAGAATTAACGTTGTACAGCCATCTGTCTTCCTCAGGTTCCACTGGAACCACTGTCAAAGTCCACTTTGACAGAGCTCCAGGTGATTACTGTTTCTGTAAGGAGAACATGTTTCAGACTGTTTTGGGACTGATGTTGGTCTAGAGTCACCACCAGTACATTCTCAAAATGCTCTTTATTTCCCCTCAAAGCCACAGTAGTTCTGAGGGGAAAAAAAGAGTTTGTGTTAGATACACCCAGTTCCTTGCACATTCCTTCTAATTCAAATTGCCACCATAGCCAGCATTCTGAAGGTAAGCTGTATCTTCTAGATGAAATGCGGTTATCAGTATAGTCATTCTTTAGCAGTTTTCTTTGGTCTGTATCTTATGCTATATGAGACACTGGAAAATAAGCAATATTCCCTGTTTTGGGTATTTGTCAAAAGCAAATTTTGTAAAGTAGAATGCATAAATACATATTTGTATTATGTATTATACATAATGATATTTGCCACCTTGTGCCTTTGTTTTAACAAGTAGGTCATGTATTGTAACATTTTGTTCCCTCCATATAGAATAGTTATATTTTGTGAGTTGCCCATAATATTATTCTGACCTGGATTTAAATAAAAACCCCCAATCCTAAGCAAGCAAACTTCCAACCATCTTTTATCCATAGCCATCAGTTTCCCCCAAACTGTTGTCTACCCTACAATTGCAAATTACCTGGGGAGTTTAGACCCCACAATCCGTCCTTTGCTCCTTCCTTCAGACTTGCTTCAAACCCTGGTTGATCTGAGGAAGGGTTATTGCTAATCTCTCGTGGTGAATGAATTTGTGTTTTCTTCCTCTCTTTTTCTTTCCTAGTAATATTTTTGCTATTCCGTTCTGGAAGCTGCTGCAGGTTGCTGCTCCCTGCCGATTCTGTGGCAACAGGCAGTCAGTTGGCAGCTTTGGTAAAGAAAAGTGTTCATATAAATGTGTCACCAGAAGCACCAGGAATCTGCTGACAATAGATAAGGGGAAGACAGAGTGAAAAGGGGAAGGGTGAATAAATAAAACACCATGCTGGAAATTCAGAAAATAAAATGAGTTGACATACAAAATTGAGCCATCAAACCAAGAGTGAGGGGAAGAGGAGGACAAAAATGTGATGTGTATTGGCAGGTGTTATGGATAGCTCTTGAAGTGCAGTTGAACTGTGGAACAGTAGTTGATCTTCCCTTTTACATGCAATTGAAAACCAGTGTTACATGGTTTGACTTTCACCCTATTATATTATGGCTTTACACATGCAAGCAATGTATAGATACAGTGATAGTGATAGCTAAACTAGGTGTATATACATGTGTGTCTAATACAATGTACTTTTCTTGTATAGATATATTTAAGTTAGAATTTGTAAAAAAGAAATTTTTTCATTAATGTCATCTTGTAGTGAAGTAGGTGATAGTGTAAAAGATACAATAACAGATATGAAGTGATATAATTCAATTAAAAAACGGCAAGGGCAACTTTTTTCTGCAGCTGTTGTGGTTTGGTTGTAAAATTTACTAGACTTTGGTTACCTAGATCAAAATTATTTTAAATTTTCAGCCTGTTTTCTATATTGTTTAGGTACTATTAAAATACTTTTTTCCCCAGTTCTGTTTTATTATGCATTAGAAATTACTACTTTTGAACATAGCTTTGGGCTTTTTGATATTTATAACTAACCTACTCTATGCCAAAAAATGTTATTATGGTAATTGATATCTCTTTGAGAAATAGAAGCATATCTTGTCTTAAACCATAGGACCTTGCATTTGAATCCATCTGAAGTTCCAGGCCCTGCAACAGATTTTCTTCAGAGAAACTATTACTTACGCTGTTTTGGTTGTATGGCCTGCACACACTTTGTTCCCCGTGCATTTTGATTCTCTGAATCTGTGTAAGGTTTGGGCATGCCCTCCTTTCATTCTCCTCCTTCCAATGTCTGCACCTCCTATGACTCTTCTGACTGAGGTGCTACTTTTTTACATCTAGGTTAGGTGTTGAACTCTTGCTCCTGTGTCTGTTCTCATACATGTCTGTGTGCTCACACCACTAACTGTTCTTTATTCTGTGGTGCTGCTTTGAGAAGAGGTTCTTCCCTACAGCTGTAGAGCCTATATGCTCTAATCCTAACAGAAGGGGTCATACATAAGGCAGCTATTTCCTATTATTTTAGAGGGAAAGGAGATCATTCCTATTACTGGTCTTCAGAATACTGAATTGTCTTAATTTAACAATTCAGGCTACCTGTAGTAATTCCAGAATTCCAGATTAGTTTTCTTCATCTTGACCTTCAGTAATCAGGGTGGTGGTGTTTATCAAGCTCTTCACTGACTTCCCAGTGGGCCAGAACCATTTATTGATACAAGGTCTGTCTTATTCAGCCTTTCCCAGAGTGCTGGCTATGGTGGCAGCTCACCTCCAACCACCTCAGTGTAGGTTTGTTTCCCTTACCGTGATGACTGAGCTGTTGAAAGTGGATTACAAGTCATGTCCTAGGACACTGTGGACTGCCTTGTGTCTGTCTTCACTCAACCTCAGAATGAACCAAAAAACCTGAACACTTGGTATTCCCTAGACTTTGGTATGTGTTGTAATTAATCTTTCTGAGCATCTTTTTTTCTGATAAGGAAAGAAAGATTTGTTACTGTTACTGACCCGTTGTTGTCATGAGATCTGTTTGGGTTTATAGCACAATGCCCTATGCTAGGGCTTATCTACAGAGTTTACAGACTTACCCCTCACTGCTGGGTTTTCAGAATTGGGTCAGTCTTCCTTTTTGGTTGGAAGTCCCCTACCTTATCTGCATGATCTCTTCATTCAGATCATGAAAACTAATGTCTTGTTCCTCAGCTGAAGAGTTCATTTTTGGGATCTGAGACTGCAGGGTCTTTGGGTTTCCTGGGGAAGTGGAACATGGTGTGACTTCTGATGGCTCTTCTGGATGGAATCATGCTACAGGACGTGGGTAGCCTTCCTCAAGGTGATGATACTGTCTGTAACTGTTTACCTTGCCCCCTTCTCTTTCCCTCTGTAGGCCTTTGGGATTTTGCATCTGGAGGGGATGGAAAGCATCCTGTCCCTCAAACCTCTTCACCAAGTGTGTATATGAGTGGGGGTGCATGGCTTGTTAAAGCAGTTATGTTTCTGGGCTCAGACTAGTAAGATTCATGGTTTTCAGACTGAATCCCACCTTGGATGCTGCTGTAGGAGCATGTAAGTTGCAGCCCTGACAGTCCAAATACTGAAGGTACTCAAAACCCAGAGGAGAAATAGAAACACCAGTGTAAATGGCTTGGAATACGCAAGGATCTCGTGGCAGAGGAAATAATCCAGTCTTTCTTTTCTTTCCTTCACAGTTCTTCTTTATTGATTCTCCTGGCACTGAAATATTCTGTTATCCAGCTCAGTGATGTATATGTGATACACTATGGGCATCATCTCTGGGTTTTTAATATACACAGAGGCTTTCAAAATGGTCATGAAAGCTGTGCTGTGCCGCATCCTGAGTGCTTTCAGGGTCTTTGTGACCAGGTTGTGAAGAAGCTACTCACTCTTCGTGAAGTTGCAGGCTGTTCAAATTCCCAGTGTGGAAACTGATGTTAAAAGAGCCATCAGATGGCAAGGGAGGGCAGAAATAGTGGTGCTCTGCACGTAACAGAAGCCTTGGAGATAGTTATTAATTTTGTTTGACTGCTGAATGAATTCCTGTCAGCCTTGTTATATCTACATCAGTAGAACTGCATCTGTAGTCTCCTTAAAATTGAAATAGTTTCTTTTGGTACTTTCTGGCAGTCGTGTGAATTTGCAGTTTTACATAAATGATGAGTGACTTCAGTTTCCATGTCTTGAAAACTTTTTATAATATCTAATATCATCATCTTATTTTATTAAAAGAAATTGCTTTAACAGCTGTTTGGTCATTGTGCTTATTTTGCAGTTTGGTTTTGTTTCAGCTGCCACCTCTTCAGTGACTCAGCAGTTTGAGAGTGGGTTTAGCAGAGCAGGCACTTCTTTTTGTACCCTTTTGTTATGCAAGCAGAGCAATAGCCCTCATTTTGCAGCTCCTTTGAAATGGGCATAATATAAATTAGTCATGTGGTTCATACAAGATAGACCTTGCCATCTCCTTGTCTTCCAGTGGGGTAGGCAGCTGGGCTTGACAGCAGCCCTGCTGTTTGAGCACGGGTTAAGTGGTATGTGTGCTCAGAGCAGGGAGAGTTGTGGGTGCAACCACTGTGACGAGCTAAGTTTTTCTGGTTTTTTTTCCCTTCTTTTCATTTCTTTTCCCTTCTCCTTTTTTTGTATCATTCCAGGGATCACAGCCCCCTCATTATTATTATTTTTTTCAAAAAGGAATGGCAGTATTCTATAAGCTTATTGGATGTACATACTTCATTTTTGCTTTGTCTGAATTATCATTTAAAAATGCTTTAACTTAGCTGCTGTAGTCATTAGCTTCAGATTTACCAGACTGGCAGGAAAGATCATTTCACTAATGTTTTAGCTGCTTCACTGAGACCTCACAATCCAAGTTTAACAAAACCTCTATTTCAGTGCTGGCTAAAGTGTTCTGTATAAACGAGGGTTCAGGACTTTAGCACGCATGTTACAATCTTTAAATTTTGGAGGTGGAGTTTCTTTTCAGAGAGAACACAGATGAGGAAATGCTGCCCTTCTGTTTTGTCTCCAGCTTTGCTGCAGCTATGGACAATTTCTAGAATTTTGTCCATGTGTTTTTTTGCTCCCCAGCCTCACCAAGGCATAGGGGTTTTAACATGCGGGAAGATGATTGTCTGGTGGTAGAGAGTATTGGATTGCATATCGAATCAGAAATAGCCAACACCTTTTGATATACTGTGTCATCTTATAATGAAACCTCTTAAGAACACTTTCATTGAGTTTGTCAGCCAAACACTGTGATACCACAACCATGGGGCTGCCAAACTCATCTATGAAACAACCCTTTTTTTCTCAGGAGTTGCAGTGTAGGTTTTTTTCACAGAATCTCTTCTTCACTCTCAAGATAAGAGGCTGCTCTTTAGCTGTGTTACCTTAGGAACCAGCCAGATAAACATCCAATAAAATCTTGTTTTCAGGAGTTTGTTTCTGAATATCAGTACAAAATCTCTAGCTTATTTTCAGTAAGGCCATTTCCCCCTCCTCCCTTCTCCCAGTGTTCACTATGTCAGACAATAGCATTTTTTCTCAAAGAGAGATGGTGATGTTAGGCTTTTTTTTTTTTTTTTTTTTCCTTCTTCTTTCTTTCTCTCCTCACAGGAAATGCATTCCCTTCGTTTTAGCCCATAGGAGAAAGTATTTTTTCAATGTACCTTCTTAAAGTTGAGATGCTATATGATAAGATACGTAGTGCTTTCTAATATGTCATCATCTTTATAAACAAAGCATGCAAAGCTTTATAGCAAGGTAACTTTGCTACCACAAGAATCTTTTCAAGAAAAAAAAAAATATCCAGCAGTTTATTGCTTACACATACAACATTGGGACTGATTTTTACTATCGAGTAAAACCTTCTTTTTTAATAATAAAATTAAATGGTTCCTGAGATAGCCAAGTACAGTAAATAAATAATAATTAAAAAACCCCAAACCCTGAAATTCTAGAATGTGCTTAATACTTTAAGTTGGGTTTTGGGTTTTTTTTCCTTCTTAAATATGGTGAAACTATTGCTATTGAAAAATGTCCTGTCCCACCCCCCGCTGTATCTTAGAGGATGATCTCTTGCTCGGTAACTAGGAGCTGAAAGTGACAGGCAAATTCAGGAGCTGTGCTGCAGTGATTTCACTACAGCTGATATGTATTAAGGGAATTAATCAAAAAGTGGGGGAGGGAACAGCCCAGTGCTCCATGTACCTGCACTTCTGGAGCATTTTTCCATTAGAGCTGTTGGAATGGCTCAGATTTCATAGAAAATCTGCTAGTTTTCATATGCTTTTATATAATGCTGACTGGTAAAGGACAGTGTAGTCTTACTAGTTGGTAGGTTATCCTTCTTGTTGAGTCCTGTAACTTGAGAAATAAACGTGCCATGACATGGATCTGAACATTTTATTTCATCTTCTGTTCCTTTATTCACATGCCTTTCCTCCTTTTTTCTTTTCTCGGCAAGTCTCAGTGAGAAATCATCTGGTATTTATTCCAAATATTCTTATGAATGACCGTTGCTTTCCTGGGTCAGAGGGTATCTTTTGTGTCTTCTCTGTTCCAAGTATTGTTTTGAAATCATTAATCCTGTGACTTGCAGGTGGTGTGTGTTGTTCTAGAGCTGATCAAGTAAGTTGCATAGATTAATATGATGCATGTTTCAATGAAATATTTAATATGTGGAGAATTTTATTATTCACTTGTTGAAAATCAAACAACACCCATCTGAGGTATGCACTAGAGAAGACCACTTGGTAGAATATTCTTGAATTGTGCTTAGTTTGCATTAGAGGCATTTTAATACTCTTCAGGCAATATACTCGGAGTATTATTTTTCTATTTTCTGTAGTTTTACCGCTTTCAGAAGTGAGCCTGACACCAATCTTAATGTTGGAATTGATTTGAATTGAATAAAAAAGAGGACAAGGAAAATGGTTTTTATTTAAATATCCCAATTGTTTTAAGTATAATAGTTTAGTCTATGCAAGTAGGATACTTTTTTTAGTTCACTTTTGAAAAACTTTTCTCTTAGGTTCACCTCTTATTTTACTGAGTTAAAACGTAATTCTGCACCTGAGGGAGAAATAATCTACTTTCTAGCAAACTTTTATAAACCTTACGGTACCATTCAGAAATGTTTTATCCTCAGTATTTAGAGAAAATAATAGAAATGCTAGTGTTCACTTTTAGTTTTTTGTTGCTGAATAATGTCACTTCTAGCTGAAGGTTTTTGTTTTACCTGAGGAAAAGTTTTCTATGATTAGCTAAAAATGGAAAAGGACAAGTTCAAGTAAAAGTAAACAGCAAAATTATGTAGGTGCTCATCTTCAGAGGTGTGTAATTATTGGAAGATGTAAATAATTGTATAGTGGAAGATTCAGAAGTGGTGAAGCAGACTAGATGTCCTCTTCTCAAAGTTTAGCGAGAAATATGTTCATAGTCAGCACAGTACAGTTTTAATTCAGTTTTTTGCATATGATTCCTTCTTTTATTTGGTAAATGTGATAGTTTTAAAACCAGAGCACGTTTTGATAAACCCTTTTGGTTATGATTCCAGCACATCTAAGTTTCATTTTTATTCATGGAATTAACTGTAGAATGCTGTTTTTCATACACTGTGAATTCCAGTTTTCATCCAAATGCTGCCTGACACAGATCCAAAGGAAAAACTATTGCCTTGTTAAATAAGGAATGTGCCATTCACCATGTTATAATGTACTAAATTTAAAAATTAATAATAAAAATAAATGTCTGCTTAACTATGTAATTGCTAGAATGACTATGAGATATATTGGCTAGGAAAATCAGTCTGTGAAAGTTGAATTTGGTTGTAAACCATGTTGTGCAAACCAACAATAGTCATTCTTTCTTCTAGAAATTAAATGTCCCAGTGAACATGAAGGCTAAATTCAGCTATGTAAGTTAGGTTTCCTGCTTTCTTTTATTGATTTACAATTATTGTTGATCCTTTTTTTGCTTTTGGTCAATCCACCTTGATTAGGTGTGCAGTTACACCCCACAGAATCTTGACCAGATTAATCCACCTTGATTAGGTTGCATTTACATCTCTGCAGAAACCTTCGTGACTGGGTTCCTGGATTTTGGTGGTACTTTGAGGATTTATGCTATCTAAGAAGTTAATCTTGGAATAGGACAAACTGATAAATGCTGTATTGTGAAGTCTGTACTTCTGAGTGATGATTCCTGTGTGAAAGCTGTGTGTGAATGATTTTAATTCTGTTTCTGCTTAGGAACTGCTTGAAGTCCCGCTCTTTGTTCCAAAGATATGCTAACATTAAATGTTTAGACTATTTGTTGTTCTGTCCATGCGGTGAAAGAAAGCCTTCCAGTGTTGGACCGCTTTAGCTCTTTAAGGTATAAAATTAGGAACATCCTTTATGTTGGGGAGGACTTTGTATGTTTTTCAATGACTAACAGAAGTTTTAGCCTTGGCTGCTATTTCTTTTCCTCTTGTGGCAACTTTGTGCCCAGCCATTTATTTAACACATATTTGAACGGCATATTCCTGAGGGCAGCCACTGGGGCATCATCTATGCAGTTATGTCAGTGAGATCTCAATCCAGAGGCAGCATTGTGATCCCAATGTTGTAATAGCTGCAGCCTCTTTTGAAATCTTCCCAGTGGTACATGCCTTAGTACAGCATGGAGAAGATTTTTAAATAGATTCGTCAAAACTTGTAAAGGCAAACTGGCAGCTCAAATAATAGCCTGCTGTATGCAGTTTCATTGTATCTGTCTTTATTAGATAAGGAATGTGGAATTTTGTCTTTTTATTGGTTATGTCATACCTCAGGTAATTCATCTTAGCTTAGGATGTAGGGCATGTAGGAGAATACTTTCAAGGAGGAAATGCAGAATCATACAATAGCCATGTCTGCAAAATCAGCTTGACATTATTACTGGTTTTGAATATGTGAATCTAACTAGTTATCTAGTTAGGAAGATTCAAACATTTTAGTAAGAAAAGAAATTTTTTTCACCTTGTTAATACTACTTTGAATATATTTCCTCTTAGCTCTGGTCAAAGCCGCCCGTCAATGGTCTCGTGGATGAATACTCCGTCTGCTAACACAGCTGCAACAAATACTGCAGCATCCACTTTCTTCTTCCCTAACCCTGCCGCTGGGAGTGACAGAGCAGTGGAAAGGTATGATGTACACTTCGACTTTTGCTAGTTATTTATTTGGCTCCTTTTTTTCTGTATCTTTTTAACAATCACTAATTCATGTCTTCTGCGTATGTGAATGTTGACTGTGAACCAAGAAATTCAACCTTAGCAATTCTGTCAGAACAAAAATAACATCTACTTTTGTCTTATATTTCCTTTAAACACCTTCACACCCTCCTTGTAGGAGCCACCCAGACTGAGCAAGTGGCTTGTTGGTTAATACAAGCAGGCTTTGATTTGGGTGGGCAGTTTATAGTGTCTCTCTACTGCAGTGATTCTCTTACAGTGTCTTTAAAATACAGATTCTTTTCTGTAGCCACCCATGGCAAATTTTAAGTTTCTTAACCTAGCCATCTTGCCTCTGAAAGACTTTCCCGTGTTTTAATTTACCTGTCTCTGTGGTTTCATTCTTTTCTTTCACTCTTTTGGCCTCTTTCCTTCTATCCTGTTTCTGCTTCCTTCCATGTTGTTGTCCATCTTTTGAAGTATTTTAACTTTTCCCTTTGAAGGTTTTCACCATCTTAGCTTTTTCCTTCAAGTTTTACAACATTTGCTTTTCTAATTAAAGTTGTTGGTATTTTCATAAATTATTTCCAACACTTGGTAACAAAATTCCATTTCTCATTACTGGACGCATTTTGCACCAGAACTGCATTGTCTGTTTGACTGCCAGTTTCTTGGGGCAGGGAGAATCTTTCCAAATGTTTTATGTGTAGTTGTTGTTGCCTGGGCTAAACAAAAGATGATTTAATGGTGTGGGTGCTGTGTCTAAACAAAGCATCATTGGGCAGCAGCAAACTGTCAGTTCGCAAAGACGTGATTAATTGAATTGTGCCAAAATATATATTCCAAGATTTCTGCTTATGGTACTTGGAGAAATGAGTACTTTGGACAAATTAATATTGATGGCTTATTACTGAGCATCCTGGGAACACCTCTAAAAACTGCCTGAAATGTTAGAAACGTTACTGTCTTTAGGACAATAAAGCATCTTCAGTAGTCTAGTAATCATATTGTAAACAAATATACAAAGGAAATTCTCTACAGTGATAGTGAAAAGCTGAATTGCAAGATTCAGGAAGAAATGTTTTAGAAGACATAATGATGATTAGTCTGTAAAGTAAGTATAGTATGCTTTGCCTACTATTGATTTCATTGCTGATTAGCACTTGGCAAAATTTTAACTGTAGTTGAAAGTCAAGTTCAACTATCATAAAAATAAGTGTGCATAAAGTTGGGAGTATGATATTCAGAAATGCCAACAGTAAGCTGTGAAGCTTCAGCTTTGGCATTTGTGTGTATGAATTATAAGCCTGTAATGATGCACGAGAGATTGTGTTTAAAGTTTGTCATCTCCAAGTGAGAATGGAGAGAAAATTGTTGAGAAAGGAGAGTGTCTTCATAATAGTAAAAAATGACTAAAATTGTTAATTTCATTTTTCAGCGTTGCCCCCCGAAAAGCAAGAGCAGTTTATCCATGCGAAGCAGAACATAGCTCTGAATTATCATTTCAGATAGGAGCAATTTTTGAAGATGGTAAGTACTGCTTGAGTAAATATAAAGCAATGAAAAACAAATAGACAAAACTGCTAAAATGGCTTTGGATAAAAATACAAGCCTGACTGCTATTCTGCCAATGTTGCTGATGGCACACAGTTGGTGATGTAGAAGATTTCTGGTACACAGAAGCTACTTAGCATTTACTTAGTGCTATGAGGCAACACCTCTGATTTCTGGTGAGTAGACTCTTTCAGTTGGTCTAATTTTTCAGTAGCGTGTTGTAGTACCAAAATAGGTATTCAGCAATGGAGAAAAACATCTTGGTCTATGAAACTGTATTTTTTAAAATGTGAATTGCCGTTGTAAAATAACATAGGGCTTTCATTTAACAAAAACTGTTTAAGGATTTTGAAGAAAGCAGAGCTGCAGGTAAATCGGGTGATTGCTAGAGACAAGGGAGTGTTTACATTTTGGATCAAGAGCTGCCTTAGTGTGTGTACATACTTGCAGAAAAAGGAATATTCACTGAGGTGCAGAATTGAAGGCCTGTGTTTAAAGATTTCTGTAGACCCAAACATAGTATTACATATGGCCATCCAAGCCGTGATTCTTGTGCTCAAGACTGTGTTGCTCTTCGGTGAACTTCCATGGCTCTACTCCTTAAGAGCTGCAAAGGGAGTTCAAACTGACAGGAACTGTTACAGTTTTTAAACCTTATGCCAATGAATATTGTAATACAATCTCTTGAAGATGTAGAAGACTACACTAGAGTGTAGTTTCTTCCTATCACAAGGAAATTCCTATGACAAGAAAGAGATGGTATGGAATGGCTCAACTGGGCCTGGACAAATTCAGCAATTCTTGTTAATTGAATGCGATTTAATAATAATTCTAAGCAGTAATTGATTCAAAGCAGCAGCATGGTAAGGCCATTGTTTGTTACAAGACCTTGATAAAAAAATTATGTTCATACTAAAACCCAGAAGACTCTTAAGTTTGGTCAGATCTTCATCCAAGCTTTGTGCAGGCTGAGGGATTCAAAGTGATCTGGGGATTACATCATTAAGAACCTTGTGAGTGCTGAGACCAGTATTTTAGTCTTCCAGTCTGTCTAGAGACAGGGAGGGTAGTAAGAGGCATTATCTAAAGAATCTGGAAACTCTGTGTTGATGCCTGTTTGCTTCTCATCCATCCCTAGCTTTTAGTTTGCTACCAGGTCTGAAATCTGAGACATGCTTTCCAGAGGGAAGGTGGTGTTTAATTCAGCATGACCTAATGCACTTAAGGGGTGTACTGCCCAGTCATTCACATAGGACGTGTGAGAATCTTTGGTTGGATCTCCAATAAGGGAGGAGTATTCCAGATTCCCAGTTTACATCCAGCAGGAAAAAGAGAAAAGTACACAGTCTGGAACAGCTGGAAAACATCAACCTGCAGGCATTAAAAAGCTAACTAAATGTCTTATATTTCCCAAAATGCACCCTGTTAAATCTGTTAGCACTGGATCAAAAGTGTGTGTGGGAAAGTTTTTCTCATAAATGAAAATCTTTCCATCCTGTCCTCCCCAGCTCCAGTGGATGTTCCTAATTTGTTTAACAAGCTGAAACAAATGGGAAGCTCAGCAGAGTATATTTTTTAAAGCATGTATAACAACAATAAAAAAATGGCATATAGACATCTCCTTTGCCGCCTTTGTGATACTTATTTTAAAGCAGACAGAACACAGGACATTCCTGTCCTCAGCCTCCTCCCAAACAAATAAATAGTAAGCCTGGTCCAGCCTACAGTTCTGCTTTTTTTGCGGCATAAGGTGGTCTGGAGTACCTGCTAGGCTCTTCCCTACTAGGACCCACTTTACAGAATCATACTTGATGTTTCCTATTAGAGCTGCCTTACAGGCAAATCGCGTCTGAATCAGGTTAGGTGGGAAACCTTTTAAATATGAATTAGCTAAATGATTGCTCTTTTAAAAGTCTCTAACACCAGTTATTTTAAGTTTTTTAAAACATGAATGATAGGGATCTTCAGCACACATAAAACTGCATACAGGGGAAAAATCTAGCGCATGGGGGAAAAAATCTGATACATAGAAGAGAGGCCTTTCTAACACAGAACAGCAAGGTTGCATACCTGTTGTGTTGCCATGGGATAAGAAAGTCTTTCAAGAAGCAGTTGCCTCTGTGTGGTGTGTTTGTGTGAGAGCAATGTTAAGATTCTTTTCTTGTGTAAAGAGATCACTAGAAGTTATGGCAAAGCTACGTGGTTTTGGTACATTACAGCCCGAGTTGAGTTTTCCAGCTAGAGAGTTGGATTGTCCAAGAACAAGTATGCAATTTGACTCTTCGGCAGCTGTAGAGAAATGTTTCAACTGTAAGACTTTTTTCCATGTCATCTTACGAATAAGGTTGGAAGCTTGGGAAGAGGTCATGTGGACTGCATTTTGAAAACCTAATTTCATATTTCCAATGGGAAAGATCACATTTCCTTAAATACTCTTGTTTTGATTTATTCCACCGTATCCCGGTTATTTTATAGGCATTGTCCTTGCCCTGCAGGGCTCTCAGCTAAGGCAGGCTGTGGAAAAAAGATGAGCGTGCAAGTAATAAGGCAGTGACTGGATATATGTAGTAACTTAATGGACGTTCCATGGTGGTTCCCAATAGGTTATGTCATGGATGGCTCTGTCTGTATAGAAAGGTATTCTCATTAAAAATGCACAACAGTCTCCATATTTGAAACCTCTGAAATGCCTTCATATAGGCTTTTCCTTTTTGTGGTAGTCACCCTTGTGTCTGTGCTGGGATCAGATTCCAATGAATCAATTCAGATTCTTTAGTTACTCAATTTAAATTCCCATATGCCCTAATAAAGCCCCCAAATGAAGAATTAAAGTAATAATACATCAGTTCTTCAGCTCTACCAATAACCTTAACTATCAAAATGACAACGCATCAATCAAGTTGACATACAGCTAGTATCAACCATTAAAGTAACTGTTAAATTAATGTCTACTAAGAAGTGCTGCTTCCATTAGTGAAGGTTTTATCTGTCTCTCCTTTCTCCACCCTGCCTGTCTCACTTTTCTAATTCTGTCTCTTTCACTTCTCACTGTTTGTTTATTGAGGGTTTTTTCCTTTCTCTTCCTTCTCTTTTCTGCTTTGTTCCGTTCTCTCTTTCATTTCCCTTCCCTTCCCTTCCCTTGGGTTTTTTTTTTCTATTTTGTCTCTCTTGATCCATAGCTGTTGATTGCAGCAGTTTGCTCTTACCTGTTATTGTCCTGGATGAATCTTTCTGGCTGCTGTAGCCTGAGACAGGATAATGGCATTTAATGAAGTACAGTCTTGCGCCTGTCATAGCTGTTAAATGTAATACTGGTGCAAGGAGGTAAGAGTTTAACCTTTACTTCTGTCTCCATTTCCTGTTTCTGAATGGGGGGAAAATTAACTGTTTCTGTTGCAGGCCGACAAGGTTAGATTTACTACTGTTTTAAACTAAGCTTTACATCACCTGATATGAATCAGTAGAAGCTGAACATTTGCATATTCAGGTGTTTTCAATATTGCTTGTACATGGTGCTACTCCGAATCCCCCAGTCTTTCCATGAACGTGTCATAGAATGTAAATGCTAAGGCTCCATCTGGTAAGTTAAAAAGAAAAGGCAAAGTTTCCTATTTGAGTTGTGTAAGACAATGAATAATGTCATCTGAACAATTTCTACAAGTTTTTTTTACAAAAATCTTCATTTTACCTTAGGCTCTGCCAATATTTCTATTTCCCCGTTGCTACAGGCTATATTATTGACAGCGCATAACGATGTAATTCAAGTGGTTAGAGGCAAAGCTTGAAGAGTTTGCAGCTGGATAAGGGCACATACGGGAAGAAGAGAGAGTAAGATCTGAGATTGAGGGAGACATGTGCTGGCTGTATATTTTTGTTGTTGAAGCAGATATTCCCAATAATCATAGAAAGAATAATCAGACTGCCTGGCATTGAAACCTTGCCAGCCTTGGAGCCAAGTGTTATTAAATTTCTGGTTCTTGAAAAGAGACTGCTTAGAAGTCAGTAAATGGGAATTTCACTAGGGAGAAGTGTTTTGGATAGGGTAAGTAGTGTTTACACAACAAAATTCCTTGGCAGTATTGCTAGCAGGAAGGCTTCCTGAACACTTGTCAATGCAGCTCTCATCAAGGCTTTTTACAATTTTAAAAATCAGGTTTTAGGGGAGAGAAAATATGAGGAAAACTGAGAAAGTGTTTTGTTACAGTAATTTTCTTCCGGAAAGGTGTGGCACCCATTGTCCCTACCAAGCATAGAAGGAACACAAAAAGCTGTGTTCACACAGCTGTTGTCACCCCTCTTTATCTTTCTTAGTGTTACAAAGTGCCAGCCTTAGTTAATGTTCGTGGGTTTGACTCCAAGGCACTCTCTTCCTTCTTACTCGTGCTGTGGCTTCTGGACTGTCTGTCTTTACGGTACTGATGAACGAAGGATTTACATCAAAGAGAAACAGTACTCCCAAAATACTGTATTGCACTCCATGTGCAAATAATTCTTTTGTTGAGGTAAAAAAAAAGAGGACAAAGCTACTTCTTTGTGCACCTTTCATCTGTGGATTTCAAAGCACTTGGAAACATTCATGTGCATGAATTATCTCCATTTTACATCTGGAGAAACTGAGTGTACAGATGTTCTTCTTTTCAGATAGCTCCATGCCATTTGGAGGAAGCTATCTCAAACTGCTGCTGCAAGTTACAATCACTTCACCAATAAAAAGTACCAGATGAGCACCACCAAATTCCTACTGACTTTGCTAGAAGTTTTAAAAAGCCACTGAAGGTAGATTGACCTTAACCAGCCTGACTTTGCTCCTGCCAATGGTGTTGTAGAAGCATTGGTCTCCGGGACAGAAACATTAAAATGGTAGATGTTTAAACTGATGTGTTTCACCTTACATTTGGTGTGCATGTGGGACCGTCAGAGATGATTCCAATCCCACCTGACAGCCGAGCAACTCAGGATAAAGTCCCCAGGTCTCAGTGTCTACCTACAGGTCACCAAGTCATAGTGCAGGGAACTCAGCAGCAACTCAGTTGACCAACCACTCGCCCTGGTTGTTTAGGGTGAGCCAGATTATTCTTTTGGCGTGCTCTCTACTGTCATATTGACTAGATCTCCCCCAGCTGTAACAGGAGCTCAGACACTACTATATAGGGAAGTCTCAGTCTACAAGCTGAATTCTGCCTTCACTAATTTGTCATGGTATATCAGTGTGTTTGCTTTTGTTCACAAGCCTGAGGCCTTATAGGCAGACTGTTTTATTTGTGGTCACACAGTAAATCTGCAGCAAAGTCAGGAAGAAGACCCCTTGACTCCTAACCCGGTGTCCTGTCCACAAAATAATTCTGCTTCTCACAACATACTTAGGGGAAACAGCAAGTTTTTAAACTTCAAATTCCATGCTAACCCTAGGCATGCTTAATGTTTTTGCATCTCTGTGGTCAACTTTACCCATTGGGATTGTTTCAAAAGCCCATAGGGATTTCTAAGCACACAGGGCTTGCAAGCACATTTTGTTGCTTTAATTTAATTTCCTGGTGAAAAGTTGGCCAGGGCAATTGAGTTCTATGGAAGCGTATTCTGGTGTTGTAGTGGTTTTAGCAGTGAGATTTCTGTTGCCCACAAAATGCAATCCTCATTTATGTAGCTCGTTGGGGTCATTACTTTGGCAAAGCAGTCCATCCAAAAGGGAGGCCCTCTTGTGCCAGGCACCATGCGTGTTAGATTCCCTCCCCTGTTTCTGTGTCCTCCCAAAACAGCTAGTTTCCACAAAGGTGTGGAAATTGGTGCCTGATTCAGTCCTGCTGAAGTTACTGGCAACTAGGCAATGAACTAATTCCATTGTGGAAATGAGTCTTGCTCTTGGTTTTTTTTTGTTGAGATCTGTGACACACTTGAGCTGCCAAAGCAGAGCAAGGTCTGCCTATAGCCTTGAGTCTCTGGGAAGAGCTGCTTGTGAATTGTATGTGTTTGCAGTTAGGTAATCCTAACACTGGCAATACTGAAGCTATTTCCTATGGAGAATACAGAAAGGTAAGAATAAATGCTGCGAATGCCAAGTCACCCTTGTCGTGCTTCTTGGCTACATGCCATCAGAAAAAGCTTTTACTTGGAGATCTTATTGCAAGTTGAAAGTCTGTTGGCTATGTTGGCCCGTTTGAGTTGGGGTGATTGTTCTGCAGCAGTTGCCGTCATACTGATGGTCAGACATCTTCCTTCTCTACACTTTGTCTCTGCTGGAGGGAAGCTGCTGTAATAGCCTTGCAGCAGGTACTGAGGAAGCCGCTGTCTCGCTCTGGGCTCTCAACTTTGCTGCTGTTTCCAGTGTCCTAAGAGGTGATGGTTCTTTGGTTAGTCTTGTTGTGTGGTCTTGCTATATACAATCATTTAACCTTGCTGAAAACACTCATTTGTAATTCTCTGTCCTGTACCTTTTATACTACAAGTCCCCCTCCTGTCCCTAGCCAACATGAGACTTAGTCCTATAGGATGATTTGTCCAATAATGAGTTGTACTTTTAAGGCCAAATGTGTAGTTTCTGCAGCAAGGTACTTTTAAATGAGGCAGGCCTGAAAGTCCTAAGAACTGTAATAATTGGTGACTGAGAAGAGATGACAGAAAGGGGACACTACAGAACCACTTCTCTTGAGCAGGGTATTTTTTCCAGAAATAGCCTGTGTCCTAGGTTTAAGAGCAGCTGCGCATGACAGAAAAATGTCTTTTGTGTGGTAAAGTGTTTTTTATTTTAAATGAATGCGTGCTGGTTTATGCTATACTTTGGAAATGGATTAGCAAAGAAAACAGGATCATTGGAGCTTAAAGCAGCTTTACATTTGGACAGCTTCCCCATTAATACCATTTGCCTACAGAAGTCAGTGATGTATGTAGGTATCTTAACCGTTCTTGCATAAGGTGATTTGAATGGGGGCAGAAGTCCTACCCAACATGACAGTGGCCACAGTTGCTGAATATTAAGAATTACTACTTGGTGCGTTTCTTAAAAAAAGACTTGATCTATCGAACTGGTGATCTTAGGTGTAATACAAGTGCTAATTCTTACTTCAGTCTTCATAGAGTCTACAAGAAACTTCTGCTAATAACGGGGCCCTGAGCTGTGTAACATACATGTGCGATACTTAATTTTCCAAGCACAGAGCTCAGTCGTACGGTCCATGTGTAGCCTTCTGGGGTGAAAAGTGGTATTTGTCACTCAAGTCCAATTAAGTGCAATTGCTTGGCCATCATGCGTTATCTCTGAACGTGCTGCAGTTCAGTATTGTGTTATCAACCTTGTTTAGAAAATATTTCTTTGGAAGTGTGCTGTTGTGTGAGTCAAGTGATTCAGCATAGTTTGAGCATTTCTTCCCCCTGGTAAATGTTAGGTGACTTTAAATTTCAGTTTGATCCTCTCAGGTGAGGGCTACCCTCTTTTTGACCAGGCCTTTCCAGGTGCTCACGTGCCAGTAATACCTATCCTGTCTCTAAGGGTAAATTGAGGTTGAGCTCCAGAGGACAAGTAGAAATTTCCTACTTCCAGGTTTTCTAGTTGTTTTTCTTCCTAATCTGTCATTTTTTGGAGTTTGTTTCCTGTAATACAGATGTACTCTGTAGGCATGGGAGACTTCAGGGAGAGGTTTGGCTGCCCACTGGAGCTGCTGGCCTGTTTTGCTGGAAAGGGTGGAATTACAGCTGCTGCAGTGGAGCTGCCGGAGGGAGGTTTGTGGTAGTGTCAGCAATGCAGTTTCAAATGCATGTATACTCTGTAATTGTGGAATAAAAATGACAAAGGGAGAGGAGGGTCTGCTAATTACTAATAATAATGTAAGTTACTGTGTGCACAGAGATCCTAAAAGGTAATTTTCTATGCATTTTTTTTCCTTTGGAACCTTTCTGTTAAACATATTAATTATAAATATAAGCCCAGACTCCTGTTCTGAATCTAAACTGTCAGTATCGTTTGAAAGCAGTTTTGTTTACTGGATTCCTTGGAGGTATAGCTGTTGTTTAAAATGTGGTTTCAGAGCAAAGGTTCTAGCTTCGCTGTTTGACAATAACAGGACACAGGAAAAAACTAGGGGAAGGTATGTTTTAAGTGCTCAAATTGAGAGTCTTACAATGCTTTTGAAAGTGAGACTGCTTAACATGTTGCGCTCTCTTTAACTGTTATTTCCCTGATTTGTAGAAGGCTACAAATATCACATTCCCCAATGTGTTAATGTGTTTTAAATAAAGCATTGACATGGCTGGCAGCATGTTTCAGCATTTGATTTCTTCCCTAAATAATGTCTGTCTCAGAAGCGCTGTGAGGATAAATTAATATGGTAGAGAATATTGTAGGTCGTTGTAAGTGTGGGATTTTACAGTTACGTAGGTACCTGTATCATATTCTTTTGAGGAATTTGATAGGGGAATGCAAGGACTTTCAAGACTGTTTTCTAAAGAAATGAGGCTTGTGCTTCTTTCTAAACTTCCTTTCAAATGTGGTCACAATATATACAGGAAGCCAGATTTAATTAGGTCTGTTGCTCACAGAGTAACTTGTGAAGCATTTAGTCTGAGGTGAAATTTTTTCTTATTTTAGATTCACAGATACTCTTGCATAAACTTTGAGATCAGCATTGGTAAACACTTTGGATGACAATAAGGAATAAGGCACTGCCATTCAAGCCTTTCCCCGGTGTTTTGTGACCAGCGCTATGTATTTGAATTTCAGAGAGAGGATTTAGCCAGAATGATTCAGATTTTGTCCACTGGTCTCTTCTGATAGCAGCTGTACTCTGTGAAGAGACAATCCTTGGAGTGACACTGGCTCATTTCTGTTTCCTTTGTACTGCTGTACATGCTCACTTTTCATGCAGTGTAAAGTCCTATGCCATTTTTTGGTGGCTCTGAGCTTCCAGATTCGTCACCTCTGCTCAAGCCGGGTTTTTGGTCTTGCTTTGCCCCCAGCTACTGAAATTATTTCCCACTGTTTGATATGAATTCTGACTTCTCCTCAAGGGGGTCTAGGTTTTCTATTTGATAAACCTGTCCTAAGTTCCATTTACTGTTTCCTTAATGAAATCTCCTGCACCTAAAAACTGTTCCACCATGTAAGCTTTGCAGAAGGGAGTTCAAGCACCTGTATTATGCAGATATTTAAGTTAAGTTAATCATCCTCTTCATCTTTCCCAGCCAGATTCTTAAACTCATCGTTTCAGACAAGAAGCTTTGCCTGGTGTCATGGAGCTAAAGCTAAAAGTACTAATTCAAACATAAAAAGATGCAGTAATTTTTTTCCCCTTTTCTTTTGCAGTGAAATTTTCCAGAGAACCAGGATGGCTAGAAGGCACACTAAATGGGAAGAGAGGACTTATTCCACAAAATTATGTTCAGTTTTTATAGCTTTGTGCATTGAACGCCAAGAAGGTGTACATGGTATCCATGGATTTTTGTTATAGTCACTTCTCTCTTCTTTTGTGACTGCTTTTAATCAATGAAGAGACTGACTATGGGTTGAAGATCCCCATCTGTATAAAGACATTAAGTGTTGCCAAATATAAATTACAAAAAATGATTCTTTAAGGGTTGGAATGGGTGGGAGGACAAGCAAGAGGGATGGAGGGATAGGTTGATTTTTTTAACATGGTGCTTCTTTTCAATTGTAAAGAATAGTAGTGGTATGTTTGTTTGCAAGATAACTAGCATTTTAAGTCAAATACTTGGTTGATCTGTGACCCAAACTATCAGTTGAAGAAGATTTTTATGAACTTAGTGTCCTGGAGATTATGCATCGATAACCAGTGTTTTTAACAGGAATTGTTTGGGTTTGGAAAACACTGTTGGATAAAAAAAGTTATCATGCTGACAATTAGATTAAATTTCGAAGTGGAATAGACAGTACGGAACAGACACTAGTAAGTAAAATAATAGGTATCGAGACATGACATTTTTCAAATGTCTTCAAAGAACACATTCGTTTGTATTGTGCGTATGATTTCATTTATTTTACAAAGATAAGACACATGAACTTTTATTACAGGCTCCTGTATGTCATGGTTCTGTTGCTACTCAAAAATATCATTGTAAATGAAATAAAATGTTATTTGCTATTTGACCTAAGTATTCCTATGTTGGAGAATATTTTGCTCTGGTTCTGTAAGTTACGATGTGAAATAATTATTGGCAGCTGTATGCAGTCAGCCTCAAGCAGGCTCCCAAGTGGATGGGGAACTTTCCTCACTTAAAATAGGCAACTCTGCAAGCTCAAGCCAAAAGGAAAAGAGATTCTTTGGCTATGATCCTTGTGCATGCTGGAGGCATCTTGCATTTTATCTATTGTCTGTCTGTCTGTCTAGTTTCCACTTGAGCTTCTCTTTCTTCCTCCCCTGTAATTGTCAATTACAAGATCTTAATGATGCTTCAAAATATCACAGTCCTCGAGTAGCTGCCTCTTAATTTGTAGAACTATTTGAGTAGTAAGAGACTTCTCTGTGGTCATAGAAAAAGCTTCCAGAAATCTTGTGGTGTTATCAATCTGTGCCTTGTGATAAAAAAAAAAAAAAAAAAAAAAAAAAAGTTACATGCAGTTTTCATTAATCTTTGTATTTTTCTCTCCTTCAAGTACAACTGTCTGGGAGGCAGTGGAGAGGATGCAGGAAAATATGATGGGGTGACATGCTAATACAGGCTTACGTACTTGTTACACTGGACTGTATGGATTTTGACGCATTTAGTGCAGATAGTTATACTTAGCTTGCAAGTTGTTCTAATGTGATTACTAAACCAGTTAATGGTTAATGCTGCCTTAAGGTTGGGATGGCTTTTTTCGCCCTTAAGATTTAACTCCGTACCATTATTTTGTTCTTTTGCCCAGACTGCATAGCCCATTGGAGTATGCACAAATGATTTCCAGATGGAGCAGTGGTGGGCCAAGTCAGCACAGCTCTCCAGCGCTAAACCTCATAGCTTGGAGGAGTTTCACTTGGTGTATTCTCATGGTACTTGAGCAGCGACTCTCTGCCATACAGCTTTCAGGCAATTCTTGTCTTGGCAGAGTGGCTATGGCTGTAAGTGGCTACAAGCACTAAAGATGACTTGGAATTCTGTGAAGGAGATCAAGTGTTTTAATTTGCTCCTTGACTCAGTATTAAGGAAATAGTTGCACTAGTATATACAGCAACAGATCGCAGGTTTCCTCGCTCAGATCTGTTCACATGGCACAGCGCTGTTCTGGCTGGGTATCATGTCACCTGGGCCCATAGCTCTATCAGCTCATTTTTTGTGGCCTTAAATAGTCATTCTGGAGGCAGGGTGGTGTTTGTGTGGCCAGACTTGGTTTTCATGGCTACCAGTTGGTGGTCAATGTTGAAAGATGAGGGAGAATGTAAATCTTTGCTATTAGCTTAGTAGGCGTGGCAGCTAGGTATGCTGGCTTGTCAGATAGTGAAGCTGTGATAACTTGAAGCTTACAAGCTTTGTAAGTCACTTACGTTTGTTTTGTTGTTTTAAACGTGCAGTGCATGTTTGATCTTGTTCTGGCTGCTGTCTTGCAAAATTCTGGATGTATTTCTCAGCTCTAGCTCTGTGGTTTGGTTTGGGGTTTTTTCCTTTTAACACGGTTGTTTAAAAAGGTGGATATATAAAGAAGGAATAAAAAGACCTAGTGTCTCTTCCAATCCCGTCCTGTGACCCCATTTGCCTTTAAGTGAGATGTTTTGAGACTCCTGTTACTCCTGGAGCTACGCAGAACCCAAACAAGAAAAAAACTTTTCTACTGAGAAGTGATGCACTGAACAGAGGCAATACTAATCCAAACTTTCTCACGTCCTAGATGTTGTCTGAAGGCAGCGGTGTGAGCTGAGCCAGATCAGATTTGGCTTTCAGGCTAACCACGCTGCCTCTTAAAGAATTTAGTTGTGGTAACTGCTACCCACCACACGGGTTTCCACATCAGCCTGGTCACACTAATGCCGAGTACAGACTTGTACAGATGAGTAGCCATGGCACATCACATTCTGCATCCTCATTGCTGAGCAGCATTGTACACGATGCCCTCATACTGACTGTTTGGAAGTAAAGATTAAAGGATGCTAAAAATGAAAAATCATATAAAGTCAGGCCCCTTTCCCATCCTTTGAGATTGTTTTTTTTTCCTGAAGCTGGGTCTTAGGGCATTCCTCTTGTCAGTCTTCTGTGGCTTGGTAGATTTGGGAAGAGCAGAGTAACACAGTGTTAACTTGAGGCAGGGAGGACAGGGAATCGGTTG
Source organism: Falco peregrinus (assembly GCF_023634155.1). NCBI lineage: Eukaryota > Metazoa > Chordata > Aves > Falconiformes > Falconidae > Falco > Falco peregrinus. The sequence continues at coordinate 15,313,993 of NC_073722.1, forward strand.
TGGAGAAAGCCTCAAAGAGGAGGGATCTTCTCTTTTGGTCTGGCAGCAGGAGTGGTCATTCTCCCTGGGTCTGGCCTGACTCCATCCTCTCGTCGGCGACTACTCTCGTGTCACGGCTGTGGGTACAGGTTCAGCTTAATGCTCAAGTTGGGTTTCTCCTCCCTTGCCGTGTGCTGGCTGCTGTGCACGGGGGAAGGTACTCGTCAGTTTTCAAAAGCTGAGACTCCTGGTAGTGAATGCATGACACAAGCTGAAAATTAAGAGGGGGTGAATCAGGAGAAAAACCTACCCATTTTGGTCTTTTTATGCAAAATGGTATTTGCCTTGCCATTGCTGGGGGGGCCAGAGATTGAATCTCTCCCCCTGGGGAATTAAGGTTGAATGTGTATTTGCTGAATAATTAATGGAAAAGCTGAGACTCCTGACTAGCTGGGCTCAGTAGGACTTTACAGTCTGTGTTAGTCACTGGGTAGTGCGCAGCTCTGTGCCTTGGCTGGGCAGCGTTTTCACTCCGCTGGGGGTTTTCAGGCTGCTGAATGTTGTTAATCATTGTCCCAGCTGATCCTCATGACAGATGTCCTTCTGATGCCCAGTCTTTCATCGGGAGTGAAAGAAAAATCTCATTGCCAGATTTATGTGCCCTCTAATGAAAATAAGTTCCTGCCGCGTTGCTTACAGCTTTTGCTAGCTGAGCCTCTGGAATTGCATCACAGAAAAGACTCGGGGAGAAACTTGCTTTTCTCAGTGCTCTCTTCTTTGGTTTCTTTGTCTTAACACATTTCACAATTCTTACCTGGTTTGCTATTATGTAGGATGTAAATGCACCGGTGCTAAACACGGTTTAATGGAAAGTCTTCACTTGGAGTTTCACCTTTTATGCTGAATGTGCCTTGGACATAGTTTTCTACATCAGAGTTCCACAGCGTGCCCTCATCTGTGCTTGCAGTAGCTACAGGTAAGCACCAAATTTCATCCTATTGACATCTACAATTGAAGTGTTGTCTTAAAAACCTTATGGTTTTTAAATATTTTTTAACATTTTACCTAGCAAAATCTTTGAAAGGGCATTTTTTTCACTCCTTTCTTAGTAAACTCCCAGTCTCTGTAGATACCTGAAAGCAAGCCGTGTCCCAGCTTGAGGTCAGATTACAAGTTTTGTTATGTTTTCAAGTAACAATCGCGTTTTCTTATTTCTAGAACAGCATATGACCGATACATCTGCTTGTAAACATATGGAAAATTCTTCTTAAACATTGCTGATCCCCTACTATTCTTTCCTTCTGACAACTCAGCAAACAGAAGGCAGGTGCAAGGATTTTTGGCAAGAAAAAGTTTGTGTAACTTGTTATTAAAAACCCACAATGCAATTAAATTGTCTTACAGCACAGACCTTAGCAGTGAATTTTTGAGACCGCACGGCAGAACAAACCAGGACAGCAAGAGTTTTATTTCCCCTTCTAACTCTCTTACTATAATTATAATTGGAAAAGACCTGACCCTGAGAAGGCAGTTTGACTTAGTCACTGGGGAAACTGTGTGTATATATAAAATAGTGAATCCCTGTTTCCATGAGAGAAATTCTAACTCTGGTCAATGGGTGCAGCAGCTCTAGGTTAAGGAGGAACTGGCAGCCAGCCGGCTCTGGCTGCTGGGTTTGTTTCTTTGAGCGGGATGGAGCTTGTGCATGTAACGGTGTCAGCGCGTCATTTGGCAAGTGCCGTTATCCAGGTTAAGTGAACCAAATTCCTTAGGGTTGGGCATTCCTTATTCTCCAGCGTAAGTAGCTGCTCGCTGGCTGAAGGCATCATATGTGCTGCGTCATCCAGATTCATAGAGCTCGATGAAACCAAATTTCTAGATGTATGATGAAAGATGTTATATTACGTTGTTAGTTACTTTGTTACTGAATACCATTTCTAGATGAGCAGAAACTTGCCTTGAAGTGTATCACTACACCAGTACCTATCTGAGATTAAAATGCAAGAAATACTTGCAATCAAACCAGTTTAATTCATGTATATTTGTACAATTTGTATAAAAAAAGGAAAAAAAAAAGGAAAAAGAAAAATAGGTACTTGCAGACATTAACATAAAGACCAAACAATATTTTCTATTTATTTAAAAAGCTTTAAACATACAGAAGCAAACCCCTAATTATAAATGCATAATTATGCATAGATTTTACTGTTTACACCATACTGCTGGCTGCTTTTATTTTTCATCCAGGAATCTATTTAAACTCCAAGAATTCTTAAACATTCCTCTGAGCTTCCTGGCCTCAGAACTGCTGTCTATCTTATCAAGTCATTGACCTCCAGCTGAAAACATTGCTCTAAAAAAAGAAAAAGTCAAATCTTTAATAAACAATTAAAAGTGCATTAACTGTAGAATTGTTTAATTTCATAAATGTTTAAACAAGTCAGTGAAAAACACCACCCTGTGAATTAGCTTTTTGCATTATTGATTGTAAAGTATCTTTTTAATAAGATTTTGATATTGCAAACTTTAGTCTTTCCTATTTTGTGCAACTGTTCAGTCACACGATGCGTAGTATTCCTGAAATACCCACTGCAGTACATTAACACTATTTTACATTTTTAACTGTGTATACAATGCTCTTGCTGTATATCCCTGTTCCTTCTTACAACAAAATAATTTAGCTCAATGAACAGAAGCCCACTTCTAAAAGGTGTTTTATAGTTTGTCTTGTATTTTGCAGGAGACAAATGCCTATTTCATTCTAAACAAATTCAAAAGAATGTAATGTCCCGGTAGCTAAAAACTAGGGTTGGTTTTTATTTTTGGTTGTTGGGTTGTGGGTTTTTTTTGTTTTGTTTTTTTTCTTTCCGTACACAGGTTTAGATAAAAAAAGTGATGGCTATTCTGCTTAAGTGTCCTTGATAAGAGAATACTGCCTCTTACAACATCTATATCCAATTCTATTACTTCAATGATCTCTAGCAAAAAATAATAATCAATGAATGGTTTCATAAACAACAGGTGATTAAAGTAAAGGATTTATTATAATCTGCTTACAGTTGTTTGCAAAGACAGACATACGTTTTTGCATAAAGATATAAATTGCTTTTTAAAACTAATTTAGTGTGTTTAATTATATGAAGTTTCTGTGAATTATGAATTGTACCAAACCAAGATTAAAAGTAATAAGGTACAAAAATAGGAGCAAACAGACAACAATTTGGACTGGGACAGGCATTTAACAGTGAAGTGTAGAATATGGCTTTGCTATTTTAATCAAGCAAAGTTACTCTGAGACAGAAAAGGAGGCAGTAACTTTGTTAATATAAAAAGCCGCTGCAGACTGTATTCACCCAGAACCTGGCTTTGAAATATTCTATTTTAGACTTTTTTTTTTTAAAAAAAAAAAGAGTAAATGAAAAGATGGATGTATGACTGTGTCTTTACTGTAAACAACCAGTCTGCATGCTGTGTATCTCGCGTTGGAAGTTTGGCTTTCATATTGCTGTGCAGGTCAGTATTTAAAGATCTGCCTATGAATTAGACTTCCAAAATGCAAATAATATATGTATGTATATATTTATATATAGAAAAACCTCTCTGAATACAGTCTTTACAGATTACCCATTGCATAAGGCAGGTGTCATTTAAAAAGACAAGTAGCACTGACTGTCTTTGGTGCACCAAAGTGCACCTCAAAATTTGGACTCGGAAAGGGTGTAGAATTCTCAATTCGACCACCATTTAAAAGAAATGCTACATTCTGACCGGCCAAGGGACAAACTAGAGCTCAAAAATACCAGTGGCACCCAGAGAGAACACTATAGATTAGGACTCTGAAAAACTATTCTATTTAAACATGAACATATGGTAGCAACAGTTGAGCCTTAGAAAAGTTCACCTGTCCTCTATTCTACCCCAAAATTTTGCATTTGCTTTATGAATTGTGAAATAGTGAAAGTCACCTCAAAAATTTTTTTCGTTGCAGTCTTATTCTAGAGAAATCGTTTTTGAGACAAAATCAGACCGAGTTGAACTTGTAGTGTGAGCATTTGTCTTCTCAGATCTATTTTGATTATTACAAAAATGCTTACAAAGTTACATACGGTTTTGGTTTATCACTAAAAATTCTACTCGGCTAATCTGCCCTTATCAGTACCTGACCATCCCTCTCACCAGTACGAATCTGTTCAATGTACTTACTATAATGATCTGCATGTTCCCTTCATCATAATCAGAAATCGCTCTCCCCCATCTGAAATAATAATCTGACCTTTTAAGTTGTTTTATGTGTCCAGTAGTCAAAGGAAAAACAAACAATCTGGGAAACCTTAATTAAAAAAAAAATAAAATCATTCAACATCTTACTCACCCCTGTTCCCCTGAGAGAGAAAAGGAATAGAGGGCAAGAACTCACTATATCATTAAGCTGGCAAAAGCTCTGGAGAGACCGTAATTTGTCTTGTTAAATGAAACCTATGTAAAGTGGCAAACACAACAGAGTGTAGTTTCCTACAGAAATATGAAGCAGGATTTCTAAGATGTGCTCAAGTCACATACACTTGCAAGCGAGACAAAAGGGAGAAAAATAGAGAGGAAAATAGAAAGGCTTAAATACAACTGAAAAGGTTAAGTGTGGTTATTTACAACAGATACTGTAGGATGGTAAATTAGATATGATGCTAAAAAAGGCACAGCTTTCCCTTTCTTAAATACACTGTAAACGGTTCATTATGCATGCAGAACATTTCACTTTACAAAAAAATTACCTTGTTTGTTTAGACAAAGATAGTACTTAAATAGTCTCCAGCAAAATAGAGTTCTTTCAAAAATACTTTCCCATTCATCCTATTAACCATTAAAGATTTTTTTTGTCTCATTTACAAAAGTTCCTTACACCTTATTTCAGGTCCTTCACAATTTATACATACAGCAATGTACAGTACAGCAAAAGACTGCAAAAAATTATTTGTAAAGCCAGCACAATAGATACTATAAATTGATACCAGGGCATTTGTTTTCACATCTTATCCTTCTTAATTAAATAGTAAATGGACACTTAACACAGTGTATAGCATCTGTGATGGGATAACATGGGATAACAAATGCCACAGGTGGGGATAACAGAGTATTCCACACCAAATGTTCTGTTATTACTTTACACGTTAGGGTTTGTGTGTGTGTGTGTGTGTGTATATGTGTGTATATATAGGTTTTGTTTGTTTTTTTACAAGAAAAGAATATTAATGCCCCATATTGACTTTACGTTTTATGTGCAAACCAAGGGTAAGCTTTAAAAAGTTCTCATTAGTTCTCAAACCCTTTTAAAACAAGCAAACAATACCAGAAACTACATGGCATATTTAAAACTCCATCTGTTAAAATATCAAAATCAAAGAGTTATTGACTAGATATGGCTTTTCATCCAGAGGAACAGGAACACTTTCTAAGTGTTTAGGGTTATGGGGTAATTTCCAAACATCTAGGTCTTGCCAAATCCAAGTCAACTGCTTTTCATTCCCCAAACCCTTCGTATGATTTTTAGACTATTCAGAGATTGCTGAACAAGTGTAAATAGCATGTTTAAAATATGGTTTCTTGGGTCCTTCATGGGTGTGGAATAACACAGGGAAACTTAAGGCAAAGTTCTTCCATTTAAGACATTTTCTATCACTTCCTGTGAAAGTACAGGGGCTTGGCATTCCCAGATTCCACCTTTGGTAGCTGGTCACTGATGATTTCCACCAGCATGGCTGGAAACTCTACTTTCAGTGCCTGAGACTCTCGGAAGGTGTAGAAGCAGAATTCCAATAAGTCACTAACAAGCTGAAATACAGAAAGAAGCACTTTTTAGGAAAAACACAAGAGAATTTTGCATGCAAATGACAGCTTATTGATAACGGATTATTACCAAGAAATTGCACCTTACTTTGACTCGGGAGCCCATTTGCAGGGGTGAGAAAGCAAACAAAAGAACTCAAATCCCAAAGTGCTACTTAGCTCGTTAAAAGCCAGTTAACTAGAAAACAACAAGATACCACAGATTTGATTTTTCAGCGCAACTGCACTTTTCATTTCACTAACAGGCAACTGGGCCACCATGAAAACTCATAGATACTCCACGTCTATGCAAATAAAGCCGCCTGCGCAGAGGGAAAAGATCAGCCATAAACTATCGTATCTCTACATTTCAGCTGGATGCTGTTCATTAAATCAGATTATTTGGTTAACTTCCAGTCCACTCTCCAGGGGCCGCAACCTACAACTGCCAGAGCAGCTCATGTTTTTAGCTCAACAACATGAATGCTGTGTCACACTGCAGCGTTTCAGGTTTTATAGCATCGCAGTCCATATGGAATTGTTCGTCTGGTAACGCATTTCTATATAAATTAATTTTTTAACACATACTTTTTTTCTGCTTACTACTCATTGAACTATAGAGACAACATTTAGGGTATTATTTCTTTTTGAAAAAAACCCCAACAAACACAAAACCAACAAAACCCCAAAACTTAAGTGCTCTGTTTTTGTAGTGGTGGCTAACAGCACGCTTTTGCTTTCTCTCACTGGATTAAGCGTAACGCTGAGAATTTTAAAGGTGAAATTTTCTAATTAGCTCTTAAATGACACAAAAGGAAGCCCTGCTCGGTAACACTGCAAGTACCGAGTTACCTGTTAGCGTGGGACCACCTCCACTAGCAGAACAAAGCTGCCCCTTACACTGCGCCGTGGCGCTCCTTTGGCTTCCTCTGGCTGCCAGAGGTTTTCACAGGTGAAACCATTAGCACCGTTCTCCCAAACGGCCCCTGACAGCCGTTGTGTCATCCTAGCAACGGTGGTCTCCGGCTGGAACGGGGACGCGAGCTGAAGTACTAAACGGCGTACAGGTACCACGAGCTTTTTGGTGTGTGGAAAAAACCCCCATGTGTCTTCAAAGCACCAATAAATGTAGTCTGACGCCTTCTACCTTGTCTCAAGTTGTGGTGTTCTCATTTGTCAGTTACAGAGCTTCATCCTGGTCTGCATGTTATAGGACTACAAGAATTCACATGAATTTTGGCTATTGAGCATTTTAATTTGTTTTGCCTCGTGTTCCGTGCTGTTTTCTCCACACAGAGTTGCAAACTGCAGCTTATCTTTGCTATAAAACAACACGCCATTAGAGCAAGAGAACTGTGGAAACAAAACAACCTCTTCCAGCATCACTGTTTGTTCAATTAATTCTATTTTAACAATAAAAAACACGGCAAAGCAATCTTTGGGTCTCAACCTACACGCATGCAGGCTTTTGCTGGGTTAGTTTTACGCAGTACTTTGATACCATCGAGCCATATTGTTCATGGCTTTTAGTCACAAGTGAATATTATTTCAAAACAAGGTTTTTTGGTTGCTGTGATCTAAATGCATCCCCCCTAACGCCTTTCTGTATGTTGGACCCTTTGCAATCTTTAAGGAAAAACACTAGTCAGTCAAGAGGCAAGTCAGCTTCTGAGGCACCCACGAGTGAAAGTGCATCTAGGTTTCAGTTAGTATATGAATCTCCATTGCAGTTCGCCAAATTACTGTATTGTACAACTGAAGAAAAACTAGAGCCTCTGCCATTTAAAAATTCAAGTTATGCACAGCTTAATTTTGGTGCCTTACGTCCTTGCAAAGGGCTTAAGCCATTTCTGCCTCTGTAGTTTATCAAACACAAGTTAGTCGTTTCAATTCTTGGTGTGTGGAGTTGCACTCTGCAGGAAAGCCCCTGTTTAGAGCAAATAAAAGTGGATTTCTGGAAGGCAGAAAAGGAAATAAACAAAAAAATACAGGCACCAACAGACTACTGTCCTGTTGCGCTATGCCTTATTACTTATTTCCAGGACTTTCACAGCTGTTCTTGCAAACGTACAGCAAGTTATGAAGAACACAGAGAAGTGCTGAGATCACCTGAACGCATGACTTTCTGCTATTGAGCACTACGCGGGTCTGCTGCTGCTTAGTTCATTCCCGATGATCTGGCATGTCATGAAGCAATGCTAATTAAACAAACGGATGCATGCTAAATAAGTAGCATAGACATAATTTGGTTTTCAAGGGAAAAAACCGCCGCTGTTCAAAGGCTTACTCTACCCATTAGGAGGTTGTTTCTGCATATACCGTGTGCCAAAAACATTCCAGATGTAACACAAAACCAAACTGAGTGAAGGAAACCGTCTCTTGGTATAATGACCACTACCTCCTCCCCGCCTGCGTCACCAAACGCCAGCACCTAAGCAAACCGAGCCCTGCACCCTGACACAACCTTGGTAACGACATGACGAATGTGCTGCTTTTCATAGGCTCCAACGTGAGTAGTTTCGCATCACTGAGTGTAACTGAGGCAGCTGGGATCACCTCTGCTGCTGCCAGCCATCCACGCTGTGCCGATGGCTCACCGCCTGTGCGGTCCCAGCCAGTCCCTGCCTCATCACACTCATGCAAAGCCTCTGAATGCAGTGAGATGGGCATCACAGAAAAGCCTATGTGGAAACTATTAGTTCTGCTTTTTTAGCAAGCTTTTAGTAGTGTCAGGTACTTATGTATGTCTGCTAAATAGGCGTACAAAAGGGGAAATGAAAAATGGTAACATTCATGGAGAAAGCATCGTCGATTCTATATAATAAATGACTTGACTGAGCGCTCCAGCGGGTGATCATGGATACTACCCTAACATGGCACACTATGAGTCTCACCACAGAGGACAACGGTTAAGTTTACACAGCAAGTTAAAATACCTAGAACCCACTATCAGGTGATACCTGGGTTCGCAGACTTAAGAATAATATATATTCCGTACCTATTCAGTCTTTTGTTCCTCTCTTTTTTCAGCTATCAACTTTAACATACTTGACAATAATCAACTGCTTTAAGAAAAAGGGAGCATTAGGAAGCATGTCACAAGGCGCGTGGGACTGCGGTCAGGATCTTTTTAATGGTGACCTTATATGCTGCCTGGCTTTTGGGGTTGGGGAAGTATTTCTAGCACAAATTTCAAACAGAGAGGAATGAATGTGGGAGAATCGAAGGCCAACTCAGAGGTACTAAAATGTAAACAATATGATAAGGTCAGCTAGAGAAGGCTGCAAGACCACGAACAGTGCTCTCATCTGCAGGCGCGTTCCCATACATTTTGAAAGGTACCATTGCCCCTGGCCACCCAGCAGCCTCGGCATGAAGGTGCACTGAAGGGATGAAGAATTCACATTCCACACGCAATGTTCATTTTGAAATCTGAGTACCTGCCTCTGCATCCCAAGCACCACTCGTCTGATAGAGCTTTGATTTATAACAGGTAAGTACTGAAGCCAGTCTTTTGCTTTAAAAGAGAAGATCCCTTCTTCAGTAAGGAAACGAAAAAGGTTGCTTTCTTTCGTAACACACAAGGGCTGCCATTGCAGCCACAGTGACCGGTACAGCGGAGGTTACACGTGAGGTAATGCAAACTAGCCAGCACCTCCAAACTGGGCTTATGAATGCTCTAGATCAAACAGGCTTCTGATTGTTCTTCAAAGGCTTGTAAAATCCCTGTGCCCTAAGAACTCTCGACTACATTTTACCTGACTGCTTTTACCCTCTGCTTCTGGTGGAAGTGGAAATGCTGACACCTCCTCCAGTACAGCAGCGTGAAAGGCAACTCTAATTAAGCAGCGTTAATGAAAGCACCACTGTTTCCACAAGCGGTGCAACAGTGACTAGAAACGTATTTACTTTTACAGTCTCCGATTATTTCAGCTACTGAAGCTGGCTTCCGAAGAGTTACAGCTTAGCACCGCACCGACAGTAAAGGCCACAACTCAGCCCATTCCCATTTCCTCGGGATGCAACGAGGATATTGTTCTTACCCTTTTAGTAGGTGGTCGGTTCAAGTCTTTTTGGAGCTGGCAATAAACCCCGGCTCGGTACCTTCGGCAGCGCTGCAGGCCTCCCTCTGCACGCAGGGCGATCGGGGCAGTGCCGGGGGCCGGAGCTCAGCTACCGCCCGCTCCCAGCCGGCAGCGCCGGGCTCGGCCCACCTGGCTGCCGGGGATCTCCCAGGATGGCGACTGCAGGTCAGGACTGCCACGTCCGTGTCACCCAGCCTGCTGTACGACATGACAGCTCTTCTGCCGGCAAGCGGATCAGCTGTTAGCTGTAACACTTCACCACTTCAGTCATTAATTATGAAGCTTTCTCTCATCGCTATCCTGCAGAGTCTGCTGCCTTTAAACATTTTCAAGGCTACACCGGTCTTTGTAATGCCGGGATTTTTACTTAATCAATCTTTGCATTTGTATGCTGCATTAAGCACCTCTGAGAAGTAGGAGTATTAATTAAACATCATTTTCTGTTATTAGGGTGGGGGTTTCCATAAAATGGACTTTTTCACCCATATTGTTCTTCATAATTAAAAAAATGAAGCCTTTAATGAAGTCCCTGAAGTTAATACAGTAACAGTGACCTTCGAGCACTTGCAGAATTTTTAAAGCAAAAAGAATTTATTTTAGTTTGGCAATCTCATCGTGCCCTCGTATTTCCAGAAACCGTAAGAGCTGTCTGATTTGCAAGGGTGCACATCTCTGTGCTCAGTTAGTTTTCTGACTCCAGAAAGCCCACAGTCACTTCTCTATCAAAAGCATCTTTGTGATTAAGCCTACTGATACAGCAATTAAGACAGCAGGAGGGTAACAACACAATGCTGAGTAATTTCTTCCTATTATTAGCTACAGCTATTACTGTCAGAAACCTCAGTGTTCTCATACAAAAATGACACTCCAAAAACTTTTCTCTGTCCCTTTCAGGAATGGGCGTCTGCCTGTTCCCTACACAACACAGCGCAGGTGTCTGCTGGGAGGAGGCAACCTTGCAGCTCTACGCGATGCAACTGCGCGGCCTTGGTGACTACCTGCCCCGAGCCAGGCTCCCTGGAAAGACAAGCTGCTGCCCATCAGCTGAGCAGCGACGTTCTGCCTCTTGCTTTCAAAACCGGCACGTTTCAAACCACACAGGAGTCAGGAGCCTGCGGCTCTGCTCAGGTAAGAAGCAGCAGCTGAGGCCAGCCAGCCTCCTTGCCCGGGGCAGCAGAGTCCTGGGTGAGTCTGGGATTATTGCAGCCTCCTGCTTTTCCCCCTTCACGCAGTGCATACAAAGCTCCTGTTTCACAACTGGTAAGGTTAAGGAAAACCATTGCCAACCACGTCTTGATTATTCCCTAACCACTGTACTCCCCCTTTTGCTCCCGGTTCTACGAAAATTCCATGATGTAAATTATTTATTACTCTGAGGGCTCAGAATGTAGATTATTCCCCCCTAGGATGGCTCACAAGCTGATTCTCAGGGGTACAGATGTCACTTGGTGCCACAGTGTTTAATTCCTAGCTGCTTATGAAATCCTGAGCTCTAACCAAAGAGTAAAACCTACCACAAACACAGGGGAAACAAGGTAAGACCAAGGGATGAAGCCTCTGATTACACCTATGCAGTGTTATTTACCTCATGCTAGCGACGAGTAAAATTCCTATGAAATACATATGGATTAGGCACTAACAGTATCTGACCACAGCGAACGTGGAACCTAGTTCTGCCCAGACAGGTGCATTTATCTGATGTCGGCACTGCACTCCTATCACCAGGTTTTCTTCATAAACATGCGCATATTGAAACCACAGCACTTGACACTTGGACATGACATGGAGGAACCTCAGTTGAACTCATTTTGCACGCCCGGAGGGTGCATGCAAATGCACAGTATCACGCATCACGAAGCATCCTCAGCCCTTGGCCAGGGTCAGTTTTGAGCCGAGACTCCCTTGCTCTTCTGTTGACTTCTAGCGGGCTTTGCCCTACTCCAACAGCTACTTATTAACGTGAAGGAGAAGAGATCCAACCACCACAGACCGAGCAAGACAACTCAGGGAGCTGCGAATCGATTTCTCACTCGACAGATGCACATTAGCTGCTGTGACACACACCCACGCACACGCTTACATCACTGCTGCTTCCGCAGGGGCCACGCCGGGAGCAGGGACTGGATCTAGCTGCTGAGTAAACAGAAAATGCCTACTCTGAGAATTCAGGCACTGGGCTCCAGACAGCTCCCGAGCTATGGGACACAACTTTGGCAGATCAGCAGCGGGAGTAAGTGCACCCAAAGGTGCTGGCAACAGCTGAGGGGCTCATCTGCAGCTTCGTATTTGCGGGATTAAGCACCTGCAGAGGCGCATCTGCATCCACCGCAGCGTGCCTTGCAAAACCTGCCCCGCGAGGATCTGTGCCCTTCCTCCCACTGTCTGCTTTGTCAGTGAGTGCAATCCTGGCACTCTCAGCCTATGGAAAGATCCACCTCAGCTATAAAGTATTCCCTTCAGGAACCATAAAAAATTAATTATTCAGCAGCATGAGCCTTAAAGAATTTATTTTTGTTTGGCAGAAAATATCAACAAGCAAATGACAGTGCACTGCTCTGCCTTGCCAAGCCAAGGGGAAGGTTCACATTAGGGTTTAATGTCATGGCACCGAAACAAAAGCCCTCAACTCAAAATCTGTTTAGGATCAGCCAGATTGAAACCAAATTCAGCTTTTGTTCTGCAAACCGCCTAACCATACACCACACTCTCTGTATGAAATGAGGCTTGCCATGCAAGACACAACCCCTCCTGCCAAAGCCAACAGGAGATGCTGAGGAGGATCCAAATGAAGTTTTTGATACCATGTGTGGTACATCTGTTTGCAATGTTCCTGCATGCCGTTTCTCTGATCACATAGTGCACTTCACCTACGCCCAAGCGCTGCATGTGCATCTCTCCCTGAAATGCCCACGGCCATTCACGGGCACAAGCCCGGAAACCTGTGTGTCCTGGATAGCGTAGCAAGGACAACCCACCTCTCTATGGTTCTCAACGTGTAACACCGCTTCGTGAACCGATGCGCGCAGGCCAGCCACAACAGTAGAAATACAATCCCTCCAAGGAGGGAATACATTGCTGCCCTCAGCGCTCCCAGAAGATACCCACACTGGCGTCCATCCACACAAGCAAGGCTGAGCCACAGCACAACAGCAAGTCAACAGCAACAACCTACTCCTCCCTGTCATCTTGTGCCGAGGGAGAGGACGGGTGCACAGTGCAACCAGACGGATGCTGCCAGCCAGCGCCTGCTGTAGCAGCAGCCACTACTTCCATGCAGCATCACGCAAAGAAAGCATTTCGGTGCATGGCAGCACTCATGCGAACTGCTCAGCCGCCTGCAGGCATGCTCCTAAAGCTGAGCACAGGTGTGCGCATACACGTGCGTGAAACCATGTTTATCTTGTCTGCTTGGGATGGGTTTCGATCTCTTATTTTTCTGTTCTGCTTTTGGTGCTTTGAGGCTTTATGGATCGTTAAATAAAGCTGCTGATTTTTTCAAATATTTAAGTGCCTACCTGGCTGCCTTGAAAATTTCTTTTTTCCTCACCTCGGCACTTTTCTACCTGCACATATGTTCCGTGCGTGGATGAATGATTTAGTATACTGAGCACTGTAAAACCATCTTGTTTGGGGTTTTTTCTTCCTCACGTTATGTAAGCCAAGAAAACTGTAATTTGATATTCTCGTGCCCTTTATTTCGCATAGTCCTCAGAAAGACTACTTAGAAATGAGGTCGATGAAAACAAGTGTGAAGGTGCAAAGAAGCAGTATTTTTTTTATTGTTTATCGCTACACTCAGGTAAAACGAACTCCACAAATGATGAGATGCATTCGCTTTGCTCTGATGGAAAAGCTGGAGGCAGCAGAAGAGCTGAATAAGCACAAATTCTGCACCAGTCCCTCTGGGCTTGCGCTGCAAATGCCAATGCTGTGGCTACAGCAGCATGTAAACACGGGGCCTCAGCTCCAGCTAGACTGCTCAGCACCAAATGTATTCTGATCCTCTAAAATTATAATGGAGTTAAATTCAAAATACATAGGTGACAGCTGAAAAAGTGCTCCTCCTATACTAAGGAATCAAGCAGAAAATTTGCATTTACATTGACAGAACGGAGAAATTCTGCACCAACAGGCAGTGGGGGAGAGAAGAGCAATTCTCACTTCTCATTAATAACATCACCACTCTAAATTTATTACAATGGATTTTGAAAACAAAAAAGCAAAAAATCAGTTTTAAAGAAAAAAAAAATAAACAAGTGCCTTTGTTGAACAAGTTTCCAATACCATCTCTGAAAGGAAGCACTGTTGTGCAGACAACTGGCCTTTTTAACGGAGAATGCTGACAATGGGACTTTCTTTAAAAAGTCCTTTGTAAGAAAGTGCTCTATTAAAGCAAAAGTCATGTAAAAATAGCTTAATTAAAAATTAAATAAAATGCGAGAGCAGTCTGCTTCCTCTGGTTAGTTCAGCTCCCAATGGTTAATGCTGTGTTTTGGAAAATGTCTGTAGGACATGGTAGCATTCTCAGTAAGTGCGAGTCTGTCATCCAGTTACCTTAACCACACAAACACAGCCATTTAAATAACAAATCATAGGCACTGCCTATTCTGAAGAGGATTAGAGAACTCCATAAACGCAGGGGGTTTGTTATGCTGCCCCGAGGTTCAGATGTGAATAACTCGCAAATGATTTTACGACCCGCCCCCTTTCTTTCCACTAAAACACTACAACTTCCTTCGCTGGCACCGAGCAAGTGAAACCCGATCGCTGAAGAATGAGCTATTACTGCAGTACTAATAATACTCTCCCTGCCTCCCACTAAGACTTGCAATGTTTTAATGAACAACAGAACAATATTTGAAAAATAGTTCCATATGTACGTTCTGTAAACAGACCTCAGGCTCTTCTACAGATTTGACCTGAAGTGCACTGTACTGTACTGTCTCTACAGAACGGAAATTTAAGTTGAGCACAAAGAAGTACATTTATATGCAGGCTCCGAAAGCAAGCGCTGGAGGTTCTTCATGCAGTGAAGTTACTCCCCTGCCCACCCAGGATGGAGTATGACAGTTTTCTCCTTTGCTGCAGTTTTAGTGGGAGGTGATCAGCGTGTGCTGCTGGGCTTCAGCCTCTGCTCACGGGACCCCTCCTCTCCTGGGCCCAAATGTGACTAATGGGTGCTCTTGTCGGTCCCAAGCATCGCCCATCGCTTGCTGCACCGTGATGCAGCTTCAGAGAGGACAAGGGGCTGGTGCCCGGGGCACGGGGGAAAACCCCTCAGCTCGAGGAGATCGTTACAGCTCAGTCACTGGCTTCCTCTGTGAGGACTCTGGGCTCCGTTATGGAGAGTGTGGAGATCCACCCCCACTGCTGCTCAAAGCAGCTGGACAGGTCAGTCTCTGCACTTAACCATGTTACTGGCTAAAACCAGGTCGCTCCCATCTCAGCATCTCAACATTACGGATACCCCCTCTGAAAACACAAGCTCGTTGCGTGCACTAGGCACCTGCCACAAGCCTACAGAGTCACTCTGGGCTGAGCCACCAACAGCCTGGGTGTTTTGGGACTGAACTTTTGGTTTCCCATGTCATTCATCATGCATGTAAAACAAATACCTTGCACTGGAGTAAGACAGTGTGGTTCTAGAAAGAACCTAACAATACGGCAAATCTTGTATTTGAAAAGCTCAAGTAAACTTTCTGACACCCAAGATAGCTCCAAGGTCTTAATACATCTTTTAAAGTCATCGTTACTACAACCCCAGCTGTAAAAGATCACCAAATTAATTCAACATTTAGTAACGCAACAGGCATGCTAGATGCCCAACACACGAATCCAGCACCTCTCACTGAGAAGCGACTCACGGGATGCTCTGCATGGTGCACTTGTGCTGTGCCTCACTTCAGGTCACAGCTAACACCACTTCTGAAGAGCCTCTGACCCCACCAATAGCTCTACTGACCTGAAGTGAAACATTGGAGGAACACAGTGCCATCTAACATAGGAGAAGGTAGCAGGACCCAGCCCTTAATAACATATTTTCTTATTTTACTTGGCAGTTGTCCTTAAATTCATCTAGCAACTTCTCTCAGATGTTCCTTTAGAAAGAATTTCATTTTTTTCCTCCCTGTTAGTTAATACAATTAAAGACTAGTAGTTTACCTTAATGGAGAGATTTTTGCTTAACTTGTCTGCACTCCCTGAGGAGTCATACTTACATCATGCATGGAGTCAAGAAGTTTAGTCAGTTGGTAGAATCTCTGCCAGCTTTGCCCAGAGTTACTTGGACATTTAGTTACCATCTTCTTTAGTTCTTTAATGTAATTTGCCCTCATTTCTTCAAATGCAGCTTGGCTTTTGAGACCATCCTTGGGAACTGTCATTGAAAAGACAGTCTTACATTAATATTAACTGTATTGCTTATTTTTTTGATGTGCATACTTAAAAAGTTACACTAGTTAATGGATGAAAGAATTAAACTTCTAGCAAAGTCCATAATTTTACAGACATTGGTAAGCAATCAACAACATCATACAGATTTTCAAGTGATTCAAGCATCCTCTCCAGATCTGTGATTGCAGAAGTTGTGGCAGAGGACAAGATAACATCTCAGAAATACGACACATGCTAACCTCATGCTGAAACTGTTTTTAATACAACTTAACAAAAAAAAAAAAAAAAGGCAGATGGATCAAGGGAATTTTTTTTAGAAGTTGAAAAGATGATTTATCATTCCTGAATGATTCTCCACACTTGCCAGAGAAGGGGAAGGTACAGAATTACAGCTGTTATGTGCAGAAATGCTAGACCAAGCGACACGTTTTTATGCCATCACATAACATCTAAAATGTCTTTGAACATTAGTAAGCATCTGCGTAACACCTAGAACAAACAGAGACATTATTCTGCATGAAACAGACTATTTTCCAAACAGGCATCCTGACCCAGTGTTTGACCACGACATACAGTTGCAATTATTTCTAGTGCCCTACCAAATCTCCCATCTGCCACAGGGATCGTTTCACGAATGGGCTGAAAGCGGAGTTTTCTGATAGTTTTTACTGGGACTGGTATCAGCAAGGCTAATTACAAAAGCAAATACCCTGTTCCTTTACACACTGCAAGTGCCCTTGCACTCCAGCAGGTTCTGCCCCAAATAGGAATGGCTTATAGAGTCAGATCTCTAGGAAAACCCCAAAGAGGTTATTAACAACATTACACAAAATGTTCCAGTGTTTCAATACCTGGATCAGTTGAATACTGCTTAACCACCAAATATTTTTCTGCTCTGCATCTTTAAAATGCTATTCCTCAGAAGGAAAATAAAATACTACACTGTACAGGAGTGAGTTTATTTTCTAAGCAAGCCAGAAAGCTATGCCAGAGTAAGCTAAATGGGAAGTTACTTATTAAAAAAGGAAAGAAAAAAACCAGGCAATCTTCCAATTTAGCTCACCCTGACTTAACATCTTCACAAAAATTGTTTTGTTCATCCATTCCCTTTCTCTTTGCCTGGGAACTACCTTCTATCCCACTGAAATCACATCATAAGCATGTAACAACCACCCAAATGGCTCCAGAGTAGAAGCTTTAAGAAAAAGCACCAGTATCTTCTCTGACCAGTATCTACTACAGCAATTTAGCAACGGAAGACAAGGAGGAGCTCTACTACTACATGCACAGCAAGGACTGTTATCAAGTGCTGGAAGGGGGCACAAGGAGAAATCTTTAGAAAAAGCCTAGGAAGTGGCTCACCAACCTGCCTAACACTCAGTAAATATTATACAGTTATATTAGATAAATGCAATCTTTGATTTTTAAATTCTAGATGCCAAATCTCTCAGTCAGCTGACAGATAGAAGAAACTGTGTGGAACAGATGTACAAATTCAGTTCAAGCTGAATGAATATAGAGACACCAATCAAGATGAGCAAAGCCATCAGAGCATACTGTGGCCCTTGCACAAAAGACGATGGGCTTTACAGTTCCTTTAATACTTACAGGCCTGTATTCCTACATGCTACTTAAAGGCTGTCAGAGCCACTCTTTCTTCATCTACTGCTAGGTATTTTACTGTTCTGTCTGAAAATTATTATACCATCACCCCAGCCAGATTTTTAAGAAAGAAAGAAAGACCACAAATAAAGAGAACTCAAGCAAAACATGAAATTTTGGAGGTTTGCCCAGTGTTTCTGATTTTACTTATTAAATGCTGCAATGCTTTTGGCAAACTCCCAAAATCTATGGTCTGTGGAAAGCAAGAAAACAATTGAGTTGTAATGTGTGGTTTCTTCCACATGTAAATGGAGTGAAACTTCCTTGATGTGGTCATCATGAAAGTTTCAGAATAACTTGTACTCTGCACATCACACGATTCAATAAAAAAATTTAAGTGAAAACAAACCTGAAGTTTTCTGTCATAAGGTTGTATCAAAGCGCAATCATTCAAAACCAGGGCTGCCACCCTTCACATGACACTTTCTGGGTTTTATCACTGCCTTCATTTCCATTTCTCTCTCCTCTCTCCCTCTCTCCCATAAATACCCTGATTCTCCCCAAACAAACTATTTTTAGTAGGCTTTCTAGTGACCGTGGTGTGTGTTTCAAAGGGACCCGGCTAGCTGAAGTTAATCGGCCAGGCTGATCTCGCCTAACAGATTCTCACAATAAGTCATTAGTTAACACTCTCAAGAGGGCACAATAATAAATACCCAGTTTAAAGAAATTCTGCTGTGTTTTTAGAATGCCCTTCGGCTCTTTTTCTAAAGATTCTCCTCTTTAGGGCTGATTAAAAAATAGCAGCGCCAGATCTCCAATCCAGACACTCTCTCGAGAACCTTTTGGGAGCTAGACCCCACCCCAAGCACATCCATGTTAAGCACTACTAGCTGCTTCTGGAAAGACCATGAGTGACCACTTTCAAAAAAATCCCATTTACCCCCTGCGGGGCTACCCCAGAGCATAGCAGCTCTCCACAGTCCCAGTTTCACCAGCAGACCATGTCCCCAAGCCCTCGGGTGAGTGGGACCTAGTGGTCAGACCCTGTGGGCTGGGATACAAAGCGCTCCCCAACTGGTGCTGTCTCTCCCCATGCCAGGGAGCTGGAACAGCTTCAACGGGAGGGAAGGAGACCATCGAGGCCAAAAAACTTCCAGCCCCAGGAGTTTTCTGTTAACAGATGGGAGATGCTCTGTGCAGCACGAGCCCAGGCAGCCCCCGGCCCCAGCAGCCTCGGGTGTGCGTCCTGCTGCCGACAGCTTGCAAGCGAAAGCCAGAATAAACGCAGCAGCAATTGTACTGGAATGGGAGTTTTGCAGTCTTTTCAGTAAGATAACATCAAGAGATCTACTAATTACTGCACAGTGCTCTAACAAACACCAAGATGTAATTTTGTATCTTAAGAAAAATCAAAGCATGACCCTCGAGAGAAAAATAAAGCATGCTAAACTTTCAGAGACCTGTGAAAGGGCTTACCATTCTCAATTCACTTGGCATTGGAAAACCGCACATTTAGCAGTACAGGCAACGTACATCTTTTGATCTTGAAGGTGACATCAAGTCACCCAAACCTGTGGCTTTGAGTGCTGAGTGGGGATTTCTCCCCAGTCCCCACAACTGTTGTGCTTCCTTGGCACGCCTGGCCAACTCGAGGGGTTCCCGTAGAGAGGGGGGGGGCAAAGCCCCTTGTCCAGCCACTCCTGTCCTTCCAATGCCCATGACACATTCAAACTGCAAAGACACTTCCCGTGCAAATGAGGAGTGAGATCTGCAGATAAAACCTAAGACATAAAACCAGCCTTATTCCTGTGGCCTTGCTGGAAACAGTTTGGCTCTTTTGTCACATCAGTTAAAATCACTGCACCTCTTTGTGAACTGGAATATTTTCAAGTATTCCCATATAACCGTGAATCTAACTTACCTGTGCTTAACAGCAGCAAAACTTTCATTATAGTGTACTCCTCAAAGCTAAGCTGCAAGCGAACAAACTGCAGACTGATCTGGTGCATCCCCTGGCACAGTTCAAACATAGCAGACTGGCGCATCCGTTCCCTGTGAACAGAAAGAAACAAAATCCAGAGGATAAATTCAGGAGAGCACCAACATGCATGGGGCAGCCCACACACGAGAAAAGCAAGGTGTGACCTGGAAACAGAACACTGATCGTGCAGAGGTCGTAAGACACGCCGCAGCTGCAAAGTTCAGGTTCAGTAAGGAAGCTGGGGACTTCAGAGATGAAGCTGGAGCCCTGCCTGGTCCTGTGCTCCTGGTCTGGCAGAAAAACTCACTGCCTGAGAGCTTTGGGGGACCTGGGCATCACCTTGCTCAACTCATACACCATCCTCAATGGATGGCTGAGTTCACTTCGCTATTGGCAGACCACAGGCAGCATTAACAACCACCCCCCCTAAAAGGAATAGAAACAAATGCAATCTGATTTTTATACACGGACAATGTTAATGAACCGGTAAAAATGTTTTAAATTGTGTTTGAATTGTCAGCATTTGTTCAGCTCTGCCCTGGACTGATGGCAATGAGCCTGCTGAAGGGGTCAGAACTGGTGCAATAGGGAACCTACACCCATTGCACGCATGTTTGAGATCATACGTCCCCCATCAGCTGATGTACAGGCAGAAACAAGTTTCAGAAGTGTCTGGTGCAAAGATGAGCTGGGGGAAAGGACAGCCAAGGAGGACTGAGAGCCTCACACCTGCAGCCTGCACCACGCTGCATGCCCTGGCCCCAGCCCAGCGGCCTCCAAGGCTGCCAGCAGCCATGGGCAACAGGAAAACCCATGGCAAAAAGCTCCGCTGCCCACTGCACACGGTCGAGTCCACAAGCCAGCAGGGCCCTGGGATCAGGGATTTCTGACATGCCAGCAGACATCTTGACTCTTCTCATCCTGAACAACACAGTCCCGAAAAAATACAGCTGGCAGGTTTGGAAAATGGGGAAGTGGGTTAACAAAAATAAAATAAAATAAAATGCATGACTTCATGTTACTGTGTTTATGTCTACAGAGGAGTCTGAAGTTAAGAAGCAATTGGGATGACCACTGCCTCAGCCAGCAGCACTCGGGCATCCTTCACAAGTAACCTCCATTTCAAAATCTCTGATCACTGCTTTTCCTGAAAATCCAACAGGTCTAGCTCCAAAGATGAAAGTGTAGGAACAACAAAGAGAAATGATTTTCCAGTCACTGAAGTTCTTGTTAATATGCTACACTGGACTTCCCACAGGGAATTCTTAGTCTAACTGTTGCAATGCTGTCTTACTTATACACCAAAATATTCAGAAATTCTGTCTGTTTTTTCCAGAAATAATAATCTAATATTATGTGGGATAGAGGAGTATATAATAAAACTATCTCGTTCATTAATACAGATTTTTGCCTGTTACATCGTAAAATAATGATACATGACTTGTATCTAATTTACTCTTCTTTTTCTTTAAATATACTTTGAAATATTTAGCTTCAGATCCTATCTCTCTTCTTTGAGGCAATGCCAGGCTAAGCTATCCTGCACAAGTTTCAGGCAGCATTAGTTAGGATTTTGATATACTTCTAAAGCAGCTATCCCAAACCACGATAGCTACAGCATAGAGCCACTGAGAATTGCCCGTCTCGTTTTGAAACTATATGTGGGTATTTAGACAAGGCGCTATAATTGTTTCGTGACCGCTACTTTTTTTTTTTAATTGCTCAACAATAATTGTCTATATTTCTTCAAACATTTTTTCACGTAATTGGGGAATTGGATGAAGTTCAGCTAATTATTTTAACCAAGCAACTGCCTTTTCAAATATACAAATTGGCTGGTGAAAGAGAAGAATCATACTGTGTGCAAACAAAGACTGACGTAATTTTCCTGGTGTTTTATTTCACTACCGCCAGAGCAGATTTTATTTTCCTCCTTAATACTAATAAAGCAGACTCCCCATTGTTATATGGGCTCTGCACTTTTCCCCCACTCCACCCTCTTCTCAAGACTAAGAACTTCCAGCTTTTTTTTTTTTTTTTTTTTAATTTAATAGTGGTAGTAATGCCATGTTTGTTTATTTTTATTATGCATAATGGACTGCAGGGAAGAAAAGAAATAGAAGAAAACAGTTCTTGAATGCTTTTGGACAGTGACTGAAATACCACTCGGCCCTCTGTTTGAGAAGAGCAGCCTCTGCTGCTGGATGCACACCGGCCCGGTCGTGTGCTTCAGAGGACTCACAGATGCCACTTGCACACTCAACGCTGGTCATGTACTATGAACACACACAAAGTAACCCTGAGTAACTGGGATCGGGTGAAACAGAAAAGGACGTTCAGAATTAGAAGACGTCAGATACACGCAAACAGGCATTTCTGAAGCTGCTGTGCCCTGGAGTCCCACTCCAGCCCCGGGTCTGCCCAAGGCTGGTGGCCACTGTCCAGGGCTTGGGGCCAACCCAGCACCTTGGACCTCTCCTGGTGTCCGGACATGCCCTTAGCATGGACAACTGAGTGTGCCAGGGATGGGGACTCCTTCACATTTGGCCACTGCATGACTCACCTGACCCCCCTCTGGGGACATCACCCTAAACCAGCCCGAGCTCCTCCTGCCTGATGGGCTGCTATTGCCCAGAGGCTGAACAGCTGCAGGCACCTCTGAGCCGACCCAGAGCCAGCTGGGGAAAAAGACCCTGAAAGACTCCAGCGTGATCTCCCTCCCACTGCTCCTGCTCCCCTCCCTCTTCCCAAAATTACCAAATCCAGGTCTGGGACACAGATATAACGGTGGTTCCTAACTGACCTTTGCCAGGAGGCTCAGAGGGATACGTACTGAAGTTGAAAGGCAAATGATTAATAAAAGACATTTGTATTTTTTAAAAAAACCCAACATTTTAAATATATCTCAGACTGCTAATGACTAGCAAGATTCAAAACAAAAACAGTCTATTATAATCAATTTTACTTTCGCAGGACACATCCTCAGAACACAAAGCAGCTGCCACCATCCCACCATCCCTGCCTGTGTCTGACCTCCACAGACGCGAGAAGTGGCAGACCTTTCATCCCATACCACAAGCCACACAGCAAATAAAACATTTTGAGGTTTTGTCTCAGGTTTCTTATGCTTTCACTAAACACTGTGGCAAAACACACTCTGTGACAGCTAACCTAGAAGCACCCTGACTCAAACCCCTTTTTTCTTTTTCTTTCACTTTTTGTGACATTTTCCTTTTCCTCTCTTATGTTTTTCTTTGATTTTTTTTTGCTTTTATATGATTGCCTAAATAGAAGAATATTAGTAAATGTCAAGGGTTTTTTTTGTTGGATTTTTTCCCTGTCTTTTAAATATTTAATCTTTTCTCTACTTACAAATATTGATCTCTAGTTTACTCTCAAGGAAAACCTGATGGCATTCTTTGTAGTGAGATAAAACTGTACACAAAACTAGTCACCATGTAGTTTATTTAACATACAGCAAACCTGTTATTTCAAATCGGTCTCCCTCCTAAAAAATCAGTTCAGTTGATTTTTTACTTATTTACAAATTATTACTATCTACAAATCATGTTAGTTAATTCATGGCCGTATTTAATGTAAGATAAGCATTTTGTGGGACTTTACAGTATTCAACTTTGCATTTGATTTTTAACCCATACAGTGTAAAATAAGAGCGTACAGAGCTTTTGGAAAATTCATATGCTGACATTGCAGCTATCCCAACACCATGAGAGTAACGCCAAAATAAAGCAACAGAAATGGCTCATGCATTAAAAAAGATGGGGCACACAGAAATTAGGGCGTATCAACGTAACATGAACAAAGTTATTTCTTCCTTACCAAATGTCTCATAAATAACATCAAGTCATCACAAATGCCATTACCACCATGGGGAAAAATTAAAACAAACTTCTATGTTGCCTTCCCTCCCTGCCTTTTGTTGGTTTTTTTTGTTGGTTCTTTTTTTAAGAGAAAGAAAAAAAACCAAAGGCAAAAACCAACCAACCCAAACCAGTTCTACTTTTGACACAGCATATAAACTTTTCAAGATGGAAAATAGAGCATGTGAAGATATGGAATGTATCTTTATGGGGACATTTAAGAATGTAAGTACATTTCAGTAATAAAAGGCGTGGAGCTAAAGCTCTGAATCCGCTGTGTGGATATGCATTCAAAAGCGGTGTCATTAGCTCAGTTTAGCTTAATCCTCCTTCATAATAATACGCTTTAAACTTTACACCTTAAGTTAATCCATCTTAAGTTCCCCGAGTGTCTCCTTACAGGCTTAATTTAATGCCCAGCTCACATTCTGCCTGACCTTTCCGCAGGCGCGACGCTGCGGGCAGGCAGGGCGGCCGTAGCAGCCCATTCCCCCAGCTCTACCCGGTTTCCATCTGCTCCTGCAAAACCTCTTTGGCCATGGGTACCTTGCGTTAACTGGTCACCGAGTTGCTCCCCACATCCCCAGTGCACCTGAACTGCTGCTCCTTTCCCCTCGTTTCCCCTGGGAGGAAGATGAGGTGGGTACCTCTGCTGGCAAAGCCCTCCAAGGCAGCTCACCTGCCTCGCTGGGAAGAGGAG
This sequence comes from Falco peregrinus, assembly GCF_023634155.1. Classification (NCBI taxonomy): domain Eukaryota; kingdom Metazoa; phylum Chordata; class Aves; order Falconiformes; family Falconidae; genus Falco; species Falco peregrinus. The sequence goes on from NC_073722.1 coordinate 15,338,437, forward strand.
TTTTGTTTCTGCTGTTGGGTTTCCTTCAATGAACCGCAGCAAACATGTTCCTAGTTGAGAGACTCCCTGCTGCTTTCCCTGAGTTCATCTTCTCTTTCTCCCCACTTGATCTGGGATCTCCCCCTAAGTCCATGCAATCTGTGTCCTCACCTCTCCCATCTCTGCTACCCTTATTCTCAAAGTGATTCCAGATCTCCTACCTTCCTTCCATGGGCACACTGCACAGAGACCAGCTCAGCCTGTTTCATCCTCCGCACCCACCCACGGAGAGCTGCATACACCGGTGGGAGAGTGGCAAACCAGCCCAGCTCCTCCTGCTCCCTGGAAGTAGTTGTTCTTTTATACAGGGACAAGCAACGAGGCAAATGGCTTGAGCACCCAGCCGAAACGGGACTGACATCCCAAATCACCGAGGGATGAGCCACCCAACTACAACAGAGATGCAGGATTTGAGCAGTCACATCTGTTTAAGACAAGGCATCCTAAATACTAAACCAGTCATATCTTTCATTAATACCCTTACATGACCTCCACAGAAACCAAACAGCCACAGCAAAAATTGTGAAACTACAGGCACGCTGTACAGAAACAACTTGTTATGAATAAGTAACTTATAATTTATGAAGTCATCATAAAGTCTAGTATCATACATCTCCTTCCCAAGGATGGAAACTGCAACTCAACTGACCGTAACAGAGGAGGAACCCATGCACCAAGGAATATTCACAGGTGAAACTGGGCCCTAAACCAAGGCTGATACCGTGCTTTATTTACTTTCTCATGGATACTATTCAAATTCACAGCACAAGATGTCTTCCTAAACTAGACAGGGAAGTGAAGAAAGGGAAAGCTGTGGTGGGTGTTTTGAAGTTTTGTCAGTACCCAAGTGGCTTGCTGATAATCCCAGAAAAAACTGGGCAAAGGCATCCCCTTTCACAGCACCTCAGAGGAACAAACGTGCAGCTGACTTAGTCCCTTGGCCTCTGCAGCTCAGAAAAGATTCCGGAGAAGACCAAGCAACACTTGTAGCAAAAGTCTGAAGTCAAAGATAATTCTTTGTGTGTCTTGATTTTATAGTTTTTTCCTCTATATGAACTGTTTCCAATTTTATAACCAAGAGATTTTCCTTTGCTAGACTAAAACCTGTATCCATTTGAAGCCTCTCCATCACTTAGTTATTTCAGGGAAATTCAGAAAGCACATTACACTTTGATAAAACCAAAACACAAACAAACAAAAAAATGCAACCCAAAAAGAAAACCTGCCGAAGGCCTGAAGGTCAAAACCTATTTGGAAGCCTCAGAAAGCAAGGTATACTTCCCACCATGCCAGAAGGGGTCAGTTTGAACCTGACAGAGAGGAGTGAAACATCATCAGATGCCTTCAGGCAAGCTGAGGACAAAGGGGAGGGAAAAGACCAGGAACACGGGATCACAAAGACCCTTGCTCATCTGCTCAAACCATCTAATCAAAAAAGCCCTTGGCCTGAATTACCTTACCTGCCTTTAGGAGGGGTTCACTTGCCTGGAAAAAAGTTTTGAGGTTCTTGGGGAAAGAAAAAAAAACCACCCCCACAATTACTGTAACAACACTTTTTCTTGAGGGAGTATTCTACTTCAACAGCTCCATCATGAAGGACAGTGGGAACAGAATGATGCCACCTAGCACAAAACCAGACCTCTTCTTCCATGCAAAGGGGCAATCGCTGCACTACTTTGTGTGCAGCAGCACTGGGAAACCCTGTGCATCATCCTGCTCAGTGGACCATACCCAGACACCTGTTTCCCATCTTGAAGCCATTATAAACACAACCAAAGTCAGCAGTACTGGAGCAGCATCATTAAGTTATTGCACTGATCAAAATCCAAGCCAAAATACATGCAGAATTCAGGCAAAATTCAATTATGACTTTTCATTCAGCACTTACTTCTTATTCAGCACTTTCTAATCTCTGCTCACTCTGCAAGCCACAGCAGAAAGAGACAAGAACATACTCCCTTCAACACACTGCCTTCAACTTGTAAAGCTTTACAGCTATCTTCCAGGAAGGAAAAAAATACCTGTTGCCTTGTATCAGTGACAAATATGGGCACTCAATCTTGTTGAAATTAATGGCAGTTTTGTCACCAGTTTCTACTGGAGAGAAATATGGGTTGTGCCCATCTTCCCTTTAACTTGTCAGTAAGCCAGCAGAAATAAATACCCCATCTTTGGCTGCACCAGCGACGACCTCCTCCTGATAAGGCAGCAGATGCTCTCCATAAGCAGTAAGGGATAGAGAATTCAACTATTACCCTGCAGCTGGTTAAACTGCCATGGATAAACACAGGCTGGGAATCAAGATGTTAGCCTAGATGAATTAGGGAAGTGTTAGCCTAGAGGTAGCATAAAGGTAGACGGCCACAGATGACCACCCTGCTGCATACACAAGCGATGGTGGATCCCAGCCAAGTTACAACATCACAGCCCCTGGCTGCCTGCTCTATCGAACTGCTGGAGAACACTGTCCTTGTACCAGGACCAGAAAAAAACCCAACCCAACCCAAAACCAAAGTGCCATTGCCTCAGCCCCCAGTGACTGTCTGACGACAGCGAGTCTTCAGCATACTCCTACATTCCCAGGCTGTTTGGGCTGATGCCACTGAAGTGCCTGATGCCCGTGTACAGGCTCCTTCACGCAGGAGCAGGCATGTCTCTTAAAGCAAAGCTTCAAGACCTGGCACCAAATGTCACCTCAGCTCCTGTTGCCCCCAAATCCCTCTGCCCTGTCCTACCTGACTTCAGCCACTACTGGCAGTCAGCACTTCTGCTCTACCTAGAAGGTGGAGAGTAAAAAACCCACCTGTGCCCTATTAATCTGACACAGCAGTAAGGTCTTGGCACTACTTTCTACTTTGAAAGTAAGGAGGTTTTATGGCAAGATCCTCCTGCAGCATCAGGGAATTGGCTTGAAGGTCCTGGAGATGCCTCCTGCCACTGTGTTCCTACAGGAATCTGACATGCAACAGGAGAAAGCTGCTCCCTCCAAGAAAGCAGAGTATGCAAAAAAGATTTCCTGCTCTAGAAGTTGCTGAAAGAGAAGTACTTCAGTAATTACTTCCCCCCACCAGCCTTGCTACAAGAACATGCAAACCTCCTGTTACCAAAGTAAAACATTTAACCCCACAAACTTCCCTCCAGGTGACTGGGATGCTGCAGACTGATGGGTGCACAGCTGGGAGCACTGGCACTACAGCAATAACCTTGATAGAAGAAGTTGCCAAGCCCAGGACAAAACAGCAGTTGGACTGAGAACTACCAATGCTGAACACTGATAATCAAACAAAGAAGATCATTTCAAATTCAAATACATTTACAGACATAGCTGATATTTTGTGGGCTTTTGCCACCCAGGCATATAAAATTGGTGATTTTTACACTGAACTTAAAGAAGTCAGTTCTGAAAATTAGTTTTACGCCAAGAAAGTCCTCCCTGGTGATCCCAGAGAATACAATCCCAGGTAACTGATAGTAAGAAATTTAGAGCTGCTTTAATGTTTCAGCTAAGGGTCCTCCTGTTACATGGCTATTGACAAAGGAACTAGCAACAGCTCGTGGATAATGATTGCAAAGGAGAGTTTCAGCTCTCCATCAGTAACAGCGAACTTGTGCTAAAATCCAACTTAATAATCACCCAGTTACGTAACTGTAAAATCCCAAGCACATCAATAGCAAAAAAACCCCAAGTATCTGCTGAAATTAACAGTTAATTATGCAGTTAGTAGAATGCTGATACCAAATACTCTCTTTTGGTTTGCATTGGCATTCCAAAAGAAACAAATCACAGTTTAAATGAGAAAATATGTAATCTTGCCTTTACTGAAATGCTTTTTCAATACCACATTCAATAATAAGTGATGATAATGTACACATGACAATAAATACTCTTCTGAAGCTCATCAGAGAAAGGTATCAACCACCAGAAAAGGTGGCCATTAGGTATCATTTCATACATTCACTATGCCAGGGCTCATTGTCACTTGCAGTGGTTCATCAGCAAAATTACTGCTATATTCCACATGCAGCAGCAATTCTCCTCTTGTGCCAACAATGCCTCAGAAATCAAGACTTTGCTCACGCTGTCATGCAAAGCCTGGCATTTTCTGGATGTCAGCTGAGGTTTGCCTTCCTCTCATACCAGTTTAGAAAAACTACTTCCTAATTTTTAGTTATATTTAACTCTATAGGGGAAGTAGCGAAAGGAAGCACCATGCATGTGAAAGGCATTTGGAGATTCCACCAAACAGCAGATCAAAGCAGCACCATGTTCAGACAGACACTTGAAAGGAAAAAACCTCCTTCTCTATCCTAGCCCTTCCTGCCAAGGAACTTGGAGAAGTGAAAAGACACCCTCCCAAAATGCTTGTGGATGTCCCACAGACATGCTGAGCCAATACTAAGAGAGCATAATTGTGCCAAGTTAAATGTATAATCACTGGGCAAGTCTTCATGCTAAAGTCATAAAAACTAACAGTCAAACCCTTTCAAACACATCACAAACTGGAAACGTCCCAGACCATCCACTGGGCCAACAGATGATCAAGATGAAAAAGACGTGTTTGAGAAACATCAGGCCACAGCAGAAAAGTTATCTTTGCATCAGTGTTCTCCATAAAAGGAGTCCAGGAAGGCTCTGCATCGGTCTCCCTTTTCAGTAAGCAACTGTAAGAACTAGCTTCAGATTAAAGTGTGAGTGGAAGAGGGCTTAGAAAGACGGGGGGGGGGGGGGGGGGGGGGGGGGGGGCGGGGGGGACGGGACGGGACGACGACGGACGGAGATGGACAATCCACGAAAAAACAGTAAAATGAATAGTAATAAATCACCAAGACCAGATGGCATTCATCCACGAGCTGTAAAGTAACTTAAATATGGAACTGCTGAACTACTAACTATACTGTTCAGCTTACTGGTTACATTGCCCTTATAAAAGGCATGGAAGGTGACAAACGTGACTGATTTCTCAAAGTGGGTCTGGGAATGGGGAGGGAGCACTCAAGAGACCAGAAGCTAGTAAGTCTCATTTCTGACCAAAACAATTGAAAGAGGAGCATTAACAGATAAATATACTATAAGGGAAGAAAGCCAGCGTAGCTTTTGCAGACAGAGGTCGTGTTTCATGAATCTGTAAGCGTTCTGACGAGAGCACAAGGATGTTCTGGTTGATAGAGGCAACGTCTGTACGATGGAAACACTTCGCACGTGCCCGGTCTACCTGCATCCCATGGCCATATGGGGTGAGACCTAAGCAAACACCAGCCCTCTCCTCCTCCTCCCCTCTGCCCTGGTTTCCCCACCAAGGAAACTGGGGCACTCAGCTTGGGTACGGGCTCTAATACTGTCTGTCGGTGTGCCAGCATGGGTAATTACTGGTCTAGGACCTCCTCCACACTGAGCTTTGCATCAGGAGGTATGTGGGGATGCAATCATGGCAAAGTTCGGTTTTCAAGCTATTAAAAAGATCTCCTGAAAGTTCTTAAAGAGAGCTTAGGGAGGAGGAGGGCTCTTCATGGATTATTAGCATCTTAAAAATAGGAGACCAAGGGCAATAATAAATGGACGTCTCTCAGAAGTAATGGAGGTTAGCAGGGAAGTCTCACAGAGCTCTGCACTTGGGCTTGGGCTGAAAACTGTACTCATACATCATCCAAAAAAAAAATCAGACCTATGGAAGTGACAGAGCTTGCTGATGACTCCAGACAATGAAATCCAGGGCTGCCTGTGAAGAGCTTCTGAAAAACCTCGCAGTACTGTGTGACTGGCTGACAAAATGGAAGGTGAAAATCACTAATTGCAAGACAATGCAGACAGTATAATCATCTTCAACCCTACATACAAAATAACTGACTCTAAATTAACAAATATCACACAACAAAGAGACTTAAGTGTAACTTGGAACACATTTTGGAGACTTCTGTCTTTCGAACATGCTCACTCATTGTCTGCTAATGGTCTAAAAAAGCAAAGAGTGAGACAAGATGAGTCAAGAGCAAACCAGAAATTGTTATTTTGCTACTGCATAAATCCACTGTGCTCTGAACATGGCGTGTCAGTCCAGTCTCCTCCCAGAATTTTTAGAAGAGGCTAACAAAAGCACTGAGGGAGGGCATGAGGATGGCCATGGGTGGCAAACAACTGATACACAAGGGGAGATTAAATCCACTAGCTGATTCTTCAGCTGATAGAAGAAACTTTGGGACTTGATAGAGATCTGTAAGTGATAAATGGCATCCACAGGATGAAAAGGAATATATCCACTATTACTACAAACACAAGAATGAAGTGGCACTCCATTAAATTATCAGCTATCTGCTTTAGAAACATCTCCAACAAACAAATATGCATAATTAAATTGCAGAAGCGACTGCCACAGAACATTTTAGATGTCAAGATTATAAATGTGTTGGAAAAGGTATTAGGCAAATTCACAGAAGAAAGATACAGAAGGGTTATTAAGCAGAACTGTCTGAATGCAATCTCCCGTTCAGAAAGCACCTAAATCACTGACTGCTGGAACAGGCAAATGAAAAAGTATCATTTTACCCTTGTCCTGATCTCTTGCTTTCTTTTCAACTGGCCAGTTTTAAAGGATGAAAAACTGTGCTAGACGGAGCTTTCTCCTGAAAAGTGTTCACATTCTTACAGATCTCCTAAAAACTACTTTATCTCCTCTTTTCCTGTACAGTTTCAGTTTCAACTAAAACACCCTAGAAATTAAAGAAGTGTTTTCAAAGGCATTAAAAGGCAAAGCCTTTAGAAATTTATGCAAAGAAGTCAAATCTATTGCTTTGCCCGACCACTGACCTGTTTACAAAAATGCAAAGTAAGACGTGGAAAATCTAGTGGAAGCATATTATATTTATTACGTACACGTATGACAGTAATTCTTCAAAATTTCCTTCTGTGCCTGCACTGTTTTAGGGTTGGTATCTAACAGAATCCTTCCATATACTTTTCTAGATGGGAACTGAGCTGCACTTTATGAAAAAGTAAATAACAGTAACAATGTATCTTAGAAATTTACTGATAAAGACATCCACTTCTCATTGCGCTGACAGTTTAGATTGTATGCATGCAGTACTCCCCTACAAAATAATATATGTAAGCTAAAATCAAGCAGGAAGGAATATCAAGGAGTGCCTGCTGACCTTTTAACAAGATCAGTGACCACACACTTGATTTATTAGCAAAGAACGAACCCCAACAACTCCTATCAACAATCATTGTGGCAATACCAAGATGAAAATGTACCTAAATTTAGACACTACAGGATTAACAGATTGAAAAAGAAACCAAACTGTTAACAGGCATCATCCTGAAAAATGTAAATGGGGAAAAAGTAATCTTGTGAACAATAAAAGAAGTTACTTACTGGCTTTACAGATGATCTAAGTAATCATCCTCCCGCCCCGAGGTATATAAGGTTAAAAAAAAATAAATCTGCTGTTCTTAAAGATTCAGCTTATTTTATCACGTTTATCTTCCTGCTGTTACCATAGAAATCAGAATACCAGGAAGACTTACAGGCTTCAGCACCAAAAGGGCACAGAGTCAGATGTATCCTTGCACTGGCTTATGCACCAAATCCTAATGGCCCCAGCTTCTACAAGTATGAGAGGATATTAGGAACGTAATGCAAAGACAACGAACATGGTATTTACTAATAAAATACACATAATCAATAAATGCAGATTTTAAATAAAATCTTAGCTATTCAACTGAGCTATGTCTTGATTAATTTTATTTTACAACTTTCCTCAATGTTACAAAATCCTCTGTCCATTCACATCCCATGACATTATTAGCACAGAAACATCACAGAAATCCCCATGTACTGAAGCTGTTTCCCCCGCCTCTCTCTACCTCGTTTGCTCTACATCAACTTTCTCATTTGAAAAATGCATTCTCTGTTTTTCCTCTATTGCTAATATCAACCTCTGACTGCTTTTACATTTTGTAACTTCACGCTTGGGGCAACTGCCAATGACACAGCATGAAAGATCCTGTCAATACCACATTTTTATTTCACTGAAATTTGTCTTCCACTTTAAAGGAAGGATTTATATTACTTTGCAGTTATCTTTGTTAATTTGTTAAACTACATTACATACATAGTATTATTGGGTAACTTAAAAATATCTGCAGTTGATGATTGAATTTTATAATGAAAAAGCCATCCATACTGCACTACAAACTAGAAAAGTGGCCAGTAGTGTCATAATTGCCCCAAATGGCAATAATGAAAGGACAGCCACTTCTTAGTTCAAAATCCATAGCCTGAAGCTTTGCCTTATTAGTCAAAAGCATCAACCAATATGTCAATTGGTATATTCTGCTCTTAATGTTTTCTCCATAATATTCAGTAAACTGCAGCCTCCACTGAAATGTTTTTACCGTAAAGACTGAGCTGTATATGAAGTAATACAGTAACTTCAGAGATGGAAAAAAGACGTTGCCAATTGAAACACTTGAGAAAACTGGCCCTAGTTTTACATTAGGTTTTTCAAGTTCACTTTAATAATTCTGGGTACCTCACACAATATATAGTGCTGTTTTTATCAGGCAAACTCTCAAGTCTTTGACTAGAGTAAAAATCTCTGTAAAAAGCCAATGACAGAAGAAAGTACAACGGCCAAGAAATTCAGAACCTGCACATTTATGTACCTATGATTTATTCTTTATGCTGCAGATGCTGCCAGGAGGATCTGGGGAACTACAGGCCGGTCAGTCTGACCTCAATGCCAGGGAAGGTTACAGAGCAGATCATCCTGAGCACCATCACACGGCAAGTACAGGACAACCAGGTGATCAGGCCCAGCCAGGTGTTTATGAAAGACAGGTTCTGCTTGACTAACCTGATCTCTTTCTATGACAAGGTGACCTGCTTAGTGGATGAGGGAAAGGCTGTGGATGCTGCCTACCTAGACTAAAGCCTTCGACACCGTGTCCCACAGCATCTCCTGGGGAAACCGGCTGCTCGCGGCCTGTACGTGTGCGCTCCGGGCTGGGTAAAAGGCTGGCTGGCTGGCCGAGCCCAAAGGGGGGTGGGGAATGGAGCCACATCCAGCTGGCGGCCGGGCACACGTGGTGTTCCCCAGGGCTCAGCGCTGGGGCCGGTCCTGGTTCGTGTGATCTGGGTCTGTGATCTGGGCGAGGGGATCGAGTGCACCCCCAGCGAGTCTGCAGCCAACACCCGGCTGGGCAGGGGTGCTGATCTGCTGGAGGGCAGGAGGCTCTGCAGAGGGGTCTGGGCAGGCTGGATCCACGGGCCCGGGCCACTTGTATGAGGTTCCACAAGGCCGAGTGCCGGGTCCTGCCCTGGGGTCACACCGGCCCCACGCAGCGCTCCAGGCCGGGGCAGAGCGGCTGGGAAGCACCTGGGGGGAAAGGGCCTGGGGGTGCTGGTGGGCAGCCGGCTGGGCATGAGCCAGCACCGTGCCCAGGTGGCCAGGAGGGCCAGCAGCATCCCGGCTTGTGTCAGCAACAGCGTGGCCAGCGGGACCAGGGCAGTGACCGTCCCCCTGCACGGGGCACGGGTGAGGCCGCCCCTGGAATCCTGTGTTCAGGTTTGGGCCCCTCGCTGCAGGAGGGACACTGAGGGGCTGGAGCGTGTCCAGAGACGGGCAGCGGGGCTGGGGAAGGGGCTGGGGCACAAGTGCTGTGAGGGGCGGCTGAGGGAGCCGGGGTGTTTAGCCTGGAGAAAAGGAGCCTGGGGGGGCTTATCGCTCTCTGCGACTGCCTGACAGGAGGCTGTAGGCGGGTGGGGGTCGGTCTCTTCTCCCAGATAACAAGTGACAGGACAAGAAGAAACAGCCTCAAGCTTCACCAGAGGAGGTTGAGATTGGATATTGGACAAAATTTCTTCACCAAAAGGGTTGTCAAACATTGGAACAGGCTGCCCAGGGATGCAGTTGAGTCACCGCCCCTGGAGGTATTTAAAAGGCACTTAGGGACATGGTTTAGTGGTGGACTTGGCAGTGCTCGGTTAACAGTTGGACCTGATGATCTTAAAGGTCTTTTCCAGCCTAAATGATTCTATGGTTCTATGACAAACCAAGAAAAATCAACGAGGCAAGGAAATACACAGCATGTTAATCATTTGGTGCATCCACAAAATACTGTTGAAATACTGATGCTCTACTTTAATGTAATAAAGTTTCTCAACATGGTCTCTCAGCATTACTGAACGCTTTCAGTATCCCACATCATTGCTATTTTACAGCTAGGTAAGTCTGGAACGGTAAATAATTTGGATAATTTTCCTAAAAATAGTACACAATTTTGAAATTTGAGTCTCTTCATAAGTCCCCAAGGATTTAGAAGTCTACACAGGGACCATGTAAAACCTAAAATTAAAAGAAAAATTTAGATCTGCAGGGGAACCCCAGCATCAGGGTGTCCCTTTGGTTTCTTTACACCAGCAGAAACCAACATGTGCCAAAAAGGCTTGACTTAATATTTGCCAGCAATGCCATCAGCTGGGGGTTTGCCCTATGGAGAGATGAAAAACTACCATCCCTCATCCTTAAAGGAAGGGATGGATAAGTAGGACAGACTGTCGTGAGGGATGCAGTTTCTGGCCTCCAGCTGGGAGGAAGATATGTGCTGGGCGTACAAGCCATGGCCCTGAAAGACAGACCATGTCCCACCACTCCCACTGGTTTCCCATGTCAGGGGAGCAAGGATCCCTGTCTGCACCATGTCTTGGCTCCTGCCGGGTTTCTGTTGGCAATGCTGCACTCATAAATGCTTTCTATCCCTTCCTGAGTCTCTGAAAGGTTGCCAGCTGATGCCCTCAATTGTATGGGTGGAAGCAGATACCTGGGAAGTTGCCACCACTAGCCAGCAGGACAGCAACTGCCTGAGCCTGTTGCAGAAATGTGAGCAAGGAGCATTCCTTGCCTTCCTCTGGGACTTAGGCATCTGACTTCTGCACTGCAAACACAAACTCCCACTATTGAAAGATTCAGATTATCACATTTCTCCTAGGTCCTAAACTGCCACGTCACCTCTTATAAAAAATGGGGACTCTTCCTTCTAAAGGACACAGCCAGACAGAAAGTCATTTTGGCTATTAGTTCAATGATTCATTCACCTAGTAAAGGAGAGACCAAGGGAATTTGTAACTAACTTCCCTACCTTCCAGGACCACATCTTAAAAATCAAGTTTTAGGCTATTCCCTGTAGCAAACAGCTCATTTTGCACAGTTTCAGACAGAATCCCTGAAAATAAGCTGGCATTAGAGAACACTGTATTTTGCTACTTCCCTTGCTTTGTTCTTGCACCCATTCCAAGCAGCACCACTCAGTCTCCTGCTTTCAACTGTGTATAATTTTACCAATTTAATGCTCTGGACTTACATTGTCCATACATATGCCTGCCTCAGGTTGAATTAGATTAGAAAATTTCAGCTAAAGTCTTTGGTGAAGTCTTAAGAGAAATTTTCTCTCTTCCTCAAGTTAAATAACAGCCTTTTTTTTTTCTGTGGGGTTTCTGTTACTTTGCAGTAGGAACCTGAAATGTCTCAGAGCCTACGTCTTGAATCAGGGATAGTCTTTTGCCGTGTTTTAAGAAAATCTTCCCTGTTAATATGTCTCTTGTTCTCCCAAATCCCTAGATCCATTCAAGGTAAGGCTTCCTTGCCAGCAACAAATGAAGCAAAAATCCAACAGTCTCTCACTACATAATCCTGTATCATCCCAACAATTCATCCAACCTGATCGATACAAAAAGAAAGGAATCACACTGGAAAAATATTATGGGATAACAATAACTTTAAGGTTTGGTTATGGATACAGTCTTCAAAGCACGTACCCAAACAGCTCAAACTATGATTTCACAAACCACCTCAATTTTGGAGTTTTCCAACTTCTCGGATTTGAGCTTGCAGCCTTAAGAACATTACTGCAACATCTTTTCAGTGTTATTACATATGCAACAGTCATCCTTTAAAAGTGTTTACCTGCAACAGGAATTATGTGGTGTCACATACAAGACGGTCTTTTAAAAGATTTACTGTGGATTAAAACTAAAGCAATATATACAGAGTACTAGTTTTGATTACAACCACTACGCTACAGAAGAAATGGATTAAAAAAATCCACACATACAGTAACTTACACAAACACAATATAAAATACACTGGTCTATTTTATGTCTCTTTTCAGGCTGTTTTCAGGTATTTCTGTAACCGGCTGGGCAGCCATTTTCTTATCCACCAGTTCATACCTTCACATTTACTTAAGCCAAATTAAAGCAATGGAATATATGCATGATCCATAAAGACAAACAGTACACTTAATTAGATACGTAGCATGAATAAATGAAGGTGAACAAATATTTCCAGCCTTCCATAAGCCTAACAGGAAATCAAACCACGTATTAGTAGGGAGGCATTTCACACTGTATTTATACAATCAAAGGTACATTTAACAGCTATTAACAACAGAGACCCTCATTTGTTATTCACCTTGTTTACAGGCCTTCAGAATAAGAAAGAAAACAAGATCATGTATCATGGCCTTCCAGAAACATAACAACTTCCTTTTATTCACAGCAGTTAAGAGTAAACGGAAAATTCATTTAATGTAAAACAAAGCAAGAAAATTTTGCTAATGCCAACCTCTACTTTCACTATTTTAAAACTATTTGTTGAAGAAAATGCTGAACCCTCTGGGCACCAGGGTCCTTCCTCATTACTTCTTACAGAGAGATGGGAAATGACCTCTCCAGAAACAATATAAAGAAATATCAAGAAAATCTTGGACAGGTGGTAACAGGAACATAACTCTCTCAAGCCAGCAGAAGGAAAAGTCATTTTAAAGCACCTCCCTAAGACCTGCATGTCTTAGGACTCCATATTTAGGACTAATACATGTTCTAAAATGCCAAGGGTAGTAAAACACTCCAAAAGTTGCACCTAGTGAAGCTTAGGGAGGTCTGATAAACCGCATGGCACAGAAATGAAGGCCCATGTTTATAACTACACACCACATTTCCAAGTCCATGGTACTCAGAAAGTAAAGGTAAGACTAGCCTTCAGTAATTCCAGATCAATAATTCAAAGGAATGTATTTTCAAAAGCAGGGATATAAACTGTTTTGTGCTTATCTGAATGCTTTCTACACTGAACTGTACTGGCTGACTTGTAGAATTCCAGTAATTCACCTCTGACCTTACGTCAAAATTGGGAAAAGCACTGCATCTCTTGAACTTGGAATCACAAAATAATGTAGCTTTGGAGGGACCTCTGGAGGTCTTAAGTCACCCCCCCCTGCTCGCAGCAGGGGTGATGTCAAAGTTGAAGCAGGCTGCTCGGGCTTTGCCTAGTCAAGGCTTGGACACCTTCAGAGACTCCAGGGTCTCTCTGGGTACATGCTCTGCTATTTCACCATCTCCTCATGACATTTCTTCTCCTGATCCCCAGGAGGCAGTTTGTTGTTCCAGAATTGTGATTGCAGCCTCTCATCCTCCCACTGCGCATCTCCATTAACAGTCTGACTCCACCTTTTCTGCAACTCATCAGGAAACTGAAGGCTGCAGTTAAATCCCCTCTGCACCCAGCACGGTATTCCCCTGCCTGCACAAGCCCAGCTCCCTTGCTGTCCCAGAGAGTCCCTGACCACCTTAGACAACCTCTACAGGGCTCTCTGCAGTTTCTCAAAAAATTTCCTGTGCTGAGGAGCCCAAAACTCAGACTTCAAATGTAGTCTCACAACTACCACCCTGGGCGGGAATGTGAGAAACTGGGAACAAATGTCTCCCACGATTCCAATCGAGTATGAAACACAAGCGAAGTGAGAAACCCCCTTTCATTCCAGAGATGTGTCCATCACTGTTCTGAAATAAGCACTGAACTCCTACCCATTTACCTCCAAGGAAATTGCTTGCTTTGATTAGCTACTTCAAAAGCCCCTGTTCCGCATCTCACAGCTCAACACAGCTTGTATTAATTCATTTTTCTTCTCTTTAGAAACACCTGCCTTCTGCTACCTTTGATAGCTCTACAATGAGTACATTGTTAAATATGTAGATGACCAGACCCCCATATTACTTACGTATTTGATTTTGTATGTTATTATTTCGTACTCCATGACACTGCACTCCTTTTCCCAACCAGATTCCAGCTCAACCTCAGTATAATTCTGCAGGCACCTACCTTCAAGGCTTGCAGCATAAAACTCACAAAATGATCTCAACTTCTGGAAGCTGCTTCTAGCTACTGTATCAAGAATGCTAGCAATGCACATACACTTTTATTTGCAAGTGGGATTGATTTCCCGGTCCAATAAATTTTGACCCCTCGACTGACTTTCTTCAGATGAGGGGAAGCTGCTTCTCTGTTTGAGCTTTTAGTCTGCATTTCCCCAGGAGAACTAAACTCTTCAAAGTTCACATTTTCACTTAGCTTTAGCTACAGATACTTTTTCTGTGATGATCCTCTGATGTCCAAGTCACAGTGGAGGTGCTTTTGACAAGAAAATGGCTGACACTACATTTTCAACCAGTGAATCACCAATTCCTCCTCTTAGGTAAAAAAAACCCACCCACCCCCCCACCCCACCCCCCCTCCAAACCAAACAATTCTACTTTGATATTGCTCACTGCTTTGGAACCAATCTCATATGCATTAATTATTTAGGAATTCCTAAATCAAAGAAAGACTATTAAGATGGACAGTGAAAAAGCGTCTTCTCCAAGAAAAACATTTCAGAATGCTTCAGGAGACTAAGTGGTTATTTTTTGTTCATTCTTTTCCTGTTTTTGTTTTTCTTCAAGAGCATCCATATCCTATTGATTATGTCTCATTTTTTACCTCTAGAAAAAACACACTAAACCTTCTGGGACAAGCATATCATGTGACCCCAGCTTGACTACCTGTGTATTTGCTTAAATTTTGACTTTACTGTCTCAGAATAAACACTAGGCAAATGGAACAGAAATTAAATTACACTCATCAAAAGCAAAGCACTAAAACACAAACTTAAAATATGAAGGAACACACATATTCAGAAGAAATAGTTCCTTGGTTGATCCTTCTTTTCATCTGAATGCATCATAAAAGAAGTTATGTTTCATTACTGAAAAAACATTTTGGCTTCTTTCATGGTTGCAAAGAAGGGTAATTAAGACTGTCAAGAAAACACATTGAACAGCTGTATATTGTTCACAAAGGCACCATTATATGACTGCTCTGAAAAAAACTGGCAATTTAAACACTCACATTTCCTAGAAGTTGGGTATTTTTCCCAGCTCCAGTAGATACCAAAAAATGTTTTTTTCTATAAGTCTTGGTCAAGTATTAGCCAAATTTCAAACCAGCAGAATGGTCCTAGTTTGAGAACACATCCACATACATAAGGAGAAGTGGATGGCACTACCAAAGCCTCGCCAATTGAAAACAAGAATTTAAGCTACTTTTTAAGCTGGAATTAGCTGAAATTTTCTTAGACTGCAGGTATGCCTAAAAACCAAAGACACAGTAATCCTTCCAGCCTGAACTGAAAAGGACCATTAAGGAATACTTACTCATCGAAGATCAGGTCTGGAGCAAAATAGAGGAACTGACTGTTTGTATGTTTGTATGATCTCCAACTCAAGGCAAACGATGACAGACACATCCATGAATACTGAATTAAAGTGATTTGGTCCTCGAGAGGCAAGTTTCTAAATCCTAGAGATCAAACCAGAAAATAATGATGAACTACACTGTGCTCTACAAGGGTTGGCCAAACCAGTGCTGAATATATTGCTCATTATTTTTCTAGTATTAATGAACAACGCTCCCACAAAGTATATTTCTGAAAACACAAAACCATAATTTTTCATTCCAGTGACAAAACATGTTTTCTTCTAAAGAGGCTATTATTCAGAATGAAAGCTTTTAAAATATTGATCACACACATACGAAACAAACATT
This sequence comes from Falco peregrinus, assembly GCF_023634155.1. Lineage (NCBI taxonomy): Eukaryota > Metazoa > Chordata > Aves > Falconiformes > Falconidae > Falco > Falco peregrinus. The sequence goes on from NC_073722.1 coordinate 15,354,394, forward strand.
ACATAAATCAAAAAAGCCAATGATCTTCTCTCAGATGTTCATCTCACACTCCCCTGTGAAGGTTTTCAACACGGCCCACAGATTAAACATGCGATTTGTCAAGCAAATAGTTCATTAAGCTAAAATAAAGAGTGAGGAGAAATTTCACCAAATGCCTTGTGGTCGTACCTGGAAGTATCTTTGCCCACTTCACCACCTGAATCATCTGCTTGCCGGCCAAGCGGTTTAAGGTGGAAAGCAGGTACTCTGCTGTGTCTGGCTTCGAACTGTCATACCCTGCATACACAATCTCCGGTTCAATGCTTTCAAGGATCTTAACAGGAGAGGGTGTAAGTGCTGGTGAGATAGCAGACATGTGAGGGACAAGTGCTGTGTTTACAGAGGGCTCAGTCATGGGCGCGATGTACGTCGTCCCTTCCTCGGGGCTCTGGGGTGGTGGCTGCTGTCGCTGCTGTGGCTGCTCCTCGTGCATCCCTTTCAATTTCCCCAACTTTTTGGACTTCCGGGCTGTGAAGATGAGCAGCACAAGAACTGAGTTAGTACAGAAAGCCAGTGTAACCCTGGCTTTACAGAAAACGGAAGCAGAAATATCATCTCAAACTTCTCAAGTGAAATAGATGCAGGACCTTAAGAAATACCCCATTGCCTGCAGCGTCATTACTCTGCAAAGAGGACCAGAAGACACATATAAGCTTATACTTATTGCTCTACTGGCTATTTTTGTGAGTGACACAATGTCCAGTATCTGTCTCCATACAGACCTGCGTAAAACATCCTAGTTACTGTGGTTGGTGCCGATTAAACATTTTAGAATTCTGTAGTTTTGTAGCTTAAATGAATCATTTATCACCTACAAGCCTGCAATTCACATTCTCCATTTCATTTGGTGACCAAAAGAAATCTCCCTGGCAATGCCTAAATTAGCACACCCGGAGCCCTCCTAAGCTTTTGCATCCTACTACCCACCCTGGCTGCGACTCAGCTTGAAGAAATACAGTCAATCAATTTTGAACAGCCTAAGCTAGTCAAATCCCTTTGCTTTTGCCGCTTTGATACTTCCCATAAGAGTTGTGTCCCCTTCTCTTGAGTAGTTCTGAAGTAACACTAAAATATTTACCCAGTTAAAGAAAAAAATACCAAGTCTTGTGTAACACCTTTCTCACTACTATCAACATTTCTCTTATTATCTGCCTTCCCTTTTCTTTTTTTCTTCAGTGCTACCCTCCCTCCTTTTCTTTACTAAGTTACTTAGAGGACAGCAACGCTAGTGCGCCTCCACTCTGCAGAGATGCCAGCCATTCTCTGTGGGCTGTCTTCCCAGCTTTGCCATGTGAAGCACAGATATGGAAGCAGGCACAAACCCCTGCTCACACCCCAGCAAAATGATCTCATACTGTGAGGAAAGAATGGGAAATAAAAAGCGAGATAATTAAGTTACAAAAACACACATAAGAAAGCCAAACCAAAAGCCCGTCACCCCACTTTTAGTGACAGGAAAACCTAACTAAAATAATCTTTAAAATCAGTAAATAATGAACTAATTTATATGTTTGCAGCTCTTTCAGAGTAACTTCTCTCAGATATAGTCTTTCTTATCTAGCTGTACACAGCTAAAATCCTTGTCTTGAATTTTATTCTCCTGTTTCGTGATTATTGCAATATCCCTTTTACCGGCATCAGTAATTATGAGTCTGTCTCTCTCCTACTTAGAATACTACTGCAAACACCATTCTTAGTCCGTGTCCTGTCCCAAGTCTATCTCCTCAAGGTTTTTCCCGTCATCAATTACCCACCCCATGCCCCACCCCCCCACCCCCAACCTTTCCTTAAATATAGTGCCTTTTCTGCAGTTTCAGGATCCTTTCTGGCCCATCTCGATCTCAGCCCTCTTCTCTTCTCCATTATTGCAACGTTCATTTCCACTGTAGCTCAGCACGCCATGCCACTGCCTCCTGGGAAGTTTTCAACACGTGCTCTATGTGCTGTTTCCCACTCCTCCTACCATGGGTGCAGAAAACTCCCCACAAAGATCCACAGAACTACCTCATTACTCTTCTAAAAACTCCTTAAACCACACGTTTTAAGAAAACCCTCCTCAACGGCAGAGCTGCTGCTGCCCTGAGACCGCTGCTGACGATAGCAGCCATTAGTGTTTTACTGCTTCCTTGAAAGTGGGGCTGCCTGCCCAGAGCCGGCGGCTGCGCCTGAGCTCAGTGCCTGTGAGGCAGGATACTGACACCCAGGGTCCAGGACAATGCACGCCCAAGCGCAACAATAGCCTGTTGTTTTCAACACTTCCTTGCTGGGACAGTACCTTGAACTCTGAGGAGCTGGCTCATCCCAAGATCCAAAAGAAAAGCTTATTTGTTAGGGTAAACATGGGACATTGCTATAGAAAACAGGGATGTTACCGTTCAGACGCAAGATCTTAAAGGCGCCAAGCCAAACAGCTGCACCTTGACTATCATCTTCCAAACCTGAATACAACTCATTACTACTGCCACACGGATCGCACCAAGCCATTAAGCGCAAAATCCAAACACCAGTTTGGTGGTGTTTCCATCACACAATGAAAGAAGGATCTTCCTGGCTGATTCTAGCATTAACGTCACTCAGGAGATCTACAAACAACTTCAGAGATCCTTCTGTAATTTGCACCACTTTTCTTTCAGAGAGCTGGAAAGCATTTCATTAATTCACCTGCAGCATGTATGTCTGCTTTCAACAATTACTTAATTTCTCTGTGCCTGCAAACATCAGAACAAGTCAGGTGGTTTGATTTTTTTAGTAAAAGGGTTAGATATTCAAATAAAAATGTGCCAGATCTAATAAAATTTAGTTTCAAGTTCTACTGTTCAACTATCCACATATACTTAAAAACTTCCTAATTACCTGAAGTATTAGCACAGATTACACAGGGAAACACCGGAATCGCTGTGATTTGAGGTTATAAGGAAAACACAAGACAAGTATCTGTCAGGAAAGGTTTCACCGCAGCTGATTCTGTCTCAAGAGACAGGACAGACTAGAAGACCCTTATAAAAGTCCCTTCCAACCCTATTTCTTACTTTTCTATTACAAAACTCTTAAAAAAGCTCATTCAAACAATGAAGAACAAGTGAAGGTTTTTTCATTCTCCGGTGCATCAAGTTACACCGATGCAGACATCCATTCTTCCAGATGTAATTTCCGTTCCTAGTACCCAGAAAGCCATTTTACAAAGGAGCAGCTGATCAGACATTTTGTTAAACAAGCTTTTTCCTCACTCTGCAGAATAAAATGGAGGGAGTTACAGGCAAAGCAGACAACACCAATAAATTTAATTCTGAAAAGTAAGTGAAAATGCTGCTGTTACCCATTTGGTGCAGTCACATCTACATGACGATGTCCTAGTGAAATCACCGTGAGCATTAAATATAGTTAGCATTTATCTTAGAAAGGCAAAGCTGAACTTACACATTTTTCAAGAAAATAAATCCCAAAAGCAAAGCAAGGATAGCCAAGTTCAGCAGAATAATTGATGATGAATTAACAGAGCTACTGGCCACTGAAGAGTTTAAAAATAAGCCTGAAAGACTGGATAAAGATTAGTGTTTGCTGTTATTATTCATTAAGTTTTATCAGGCACTATTTTTTTTCCTGTTATCAAAGTAGGAGTGAAAGTGAAGAACTTCACATCTTTCATGTCTGCAGAGGCAAAACCCCAAGCATTCACACCATAAGCACACCACAATAAGAAATGTATTGGTTTACCTACTCCATCAAGTAGCTAGCAACACAGATAACTGATTACATATTTATTAAGACATAATTTTGTATCTTCCTTTTTCTATGAGTTTTTCATTAAAAGAAAAAAGAATTATACATTCTTCCATGTATAATACTGGCATAAAAATGTGTTTTAGTTTCATTTTCTTCCATTATAATGCCTTTAAAATGAAGCTGAGAAAAACATTACTGCTTGACAGTCATGTTTACAGTGAAGAAAACTGTATTTTTCATTGGGCTTCATGCCAGTGCTGTAGCTCAACTGGTTTGGTAACTCCCACAGAAACCAACAACTAAAGATTAAACACAAACTCTGAGCAGTATGCACTCCGATCCGGTCTTTTGAAGCTGCGTTTCACATTTGCTCTCTAACTGCAATACCAACCATAAAACCAACAAAGCCACCTCTGAATCTGCGGGTAAAAGCCATGTTCATCAGGACGGCCGCACGGAAACAGCCAAGAAGCAGCAGGCTCTCCACGCAGACCAAGGGGTGGGGCGTGCACGGGGCGTTTCACGTCGCAGAGCTGAAGTCTGAAGCCTGTTTGGGGTTGGGACAAGACTTGTATCCAAATGGCTGCACGGCCAGTGACTGCATATTATCTCTAATTGCAGGACTTCTTGCCCCTCCCCTGTTAAGCGTTATTGCAGCCAGGTTATTGTATTATAATCCCTGTATTTTTAAATCACCTGAGATAGACTAAGAGTTGAAGAAAAAGAAACAATGGTGAAAGCCACACTGCAGATATACCTGAGGTTAACACCTCAAATATCTGACATGACTTTTGTTGAGTAAGTATTTTACAAGGTCTTGTATGTTGCAATAAAAATAATTAAAAATAAGATGAAGCATCTGAAAAGGCATATAAAGTTGGACTTTAAAAAGGCACATCCAGCAGACCTCCTCTGTAGCTCTAACAATAAATTACAGTATAACAGAGGAATAAACAAGCTACAAGTCTGACCACAAAGAGCAGTCCCCATTCCTCTGGAAGCAACAGGCACAGTTTTACCCAGACTTAGTATGAGCAGGCCTGTGTCCAACATTTCAAAGAAAAACCTGCAAATTCTGCAAAACCACGTGTTATTCCACATGCTTGGAAGACCTAAACGAAAGGAGCCCATGGACACCAATGCCAGCCCCACCTGCCTAGAAAGGGATGGTGGCATTGCTGCAGAGACACTAAGGAAGGCTGAGATGCCGTATTAAAAGCAGTTTAGCACAGCCTTGAGCACCATTAAGACTGTACTGTTAAGCACTGTAAAGCAAATCAGGACCTTTCCCCTGCTTACCACAGCCTCAGCCTTATGATCTAGCAGAAAGACGGGACTCAATCATTTGAAAACAGCTGTTGGCAGGAGACTGGAGTGAATTCAGATGTGGACAACTGGTTCTTTAGTATTGGCCCTTCATCTCTAAGACTCCCGTCACAAAGCTGAAATGGGGAGGCCTGTGATTTCAGGATTGGGAGTTTTTGTGCTACCTGGAAAACAGAATAAGCTTCTGGTCATCTGCAACACTGAATGCTACTTTAGGTCAAATATCAGGATATTAACTGGATGTGACCCTATCGTACATTGTCTTCTGAGTAAGGTGAAAATCAGCTACAAATCTATGGCATTCCCAGTTTTTAAAGGTTAACTTTGAAGTTTTAGGGTAGTTACCAGGCAGGTAAACTACTATACACCCTTTAAAAAAATACCATAGCAAACTTACACATTCTATACAAGGTGGGTCTAGAGGGAGCTAACCTTTGTCCCCAGGGGATATACACAAATTAAGTTATAGACTCCACACAGCCACGCACCTAATAACTATTTTTCATAGGCTCAAAAATAATAATTTTCATCATCATCATTGTTAAAAAAATGGGATCCAAAAAATGTCAAAGTGCTATCAACAGTAGGTAAAAGAACACATAAATATTATGATTTCACTCAGGAGCGTTATAACAGGGTAATATCTTGTTTGCAGAATTGTATCCATGCTCAAATTTAGCAAATGAGCTATCTAAAATGCTCTGCAAATTCATGCTAGCATCCAGTGCTCTAAAGCGAAATCTGAAGTTTAGAAAATTATCTATAGTTCTAGACAGAGTGAATTACAAGACTTGCAATGGTAATCCCCTACAATCAGGTGGTTTTGGTTGTTTTTAAAAAAGATGATATTCACAGCTTGTTTTGCTACCTATCAAAAACCAATTATTATTTGCATAGCTAAAGACATGATACAGATGACTATGGGCTTTATTTATCTCCAAGGTAAAACTCTGCCAGAGCCAGCACCAAACTGATCCTGACCCAACTGATCTTTATTCTATCCATGTTGCAGAACAACTTTGAATCAGTAAGTGATTACCAAAAGCACATTATAGGAACATATGCTACCTGTAGCGTAAAGCAGAGAACATCAGCAGAAGGAAAAGGAAACCAAAACGGACACAGCACAGAACACAGAAAGAGATGGAGGTTTAAAAAAAGAGGTAAAGGATAAGAGAAAGTGGCAATATGAGTAAATACATGTAAAAGACAAAGGGAGAAAAAAAATCATAATATGCACATCTAACAGGGTATAATTTGGGATTATTTCAAAGTACGTACAGTACTACCAGTGATCTAGGCAGTCTGAGGGCAGACAATACGCTGCAAAACAAAAGCACTCCAACCACCTTTACCTGCGCTGGCTCTGTACACCATGCCAGTGTACACCTGCATTTCAAGCACGTGAGCTGGTCCATCCAGGTCCCAACCTCACTACTTGAGCTCTGCGCCAGAGCTACAAACACCACTTCCTTCCCAACCTCAGCAGCTGTCTGCTTTCTGCCCTCCGCCCCACGCCAAATGCTTGAGGGCTTTCCTGCACACCCCTCTGCTGCTGCCTGCCTCTCCTCTCCAAAAGCAACCTATGGCACCTTGCTGCACCAGAGTCACCAAAGGCTCAAGCTGTCCATGCTCTCCTCGATGCAGCCGTAACAGCCTTTGGGTAGACTCTCCTCTGAGCTCTTACCAAGCATACACACCTGGTTGCTTGATTCCACCTTGGTACAGATAAACGCTCCATCAAAATGCCACTTTTTCTTCCTCTGAATCTTTTCGTCACGTTTGCCTGGTGCCTTTGCCTCACTTACTTCAGTGAGCTGACATCTGTTCTCATTAGCTATTTTACTGCTACCACAAATAGTGTTTCCCTTCCCCAAATCTGTTGTATCTTGACATACATGAAAATTGTGAGCTTGGTACAGACGTTTTTTCATGTAAGTGTCTAGCACAATGGGTATGAGATTTTGCTGAGAAATTTCTAGATAATAATACAGACATTATATATATATATATAATATATATATACACACACACACATGCAAATGCATGGAATAAAGTGAAAAGCAGTAACGCAAACAAGATCTTATAGCATCATCCCATCCCCTCTACAAAGTGCATTCAGGCATGCACCCTCTATTCTTAAGGGAACAAAGAAGGGAATAACCAAGATGAGATGCTAAAGCTTCCATAAATCAACGACCCGCTTTGAGAAGTGAACTACTGCTTTTCAGGCAGAGTTGTGGTAGCTAAAGAACCTCTAAATGTGAGCCTGAGTGTTACCCCATGCATAAGAGGAAGGGCCAGGAACAGATCTGGGAGACACACAGACAAGCGGATGAGTCACTGGTTTGACAAGACAGACCAAGGGAAGGAAGCGAATGAAAAGCACAGGGACAGGTTGTACAGGGGATGTAAAAGGAGAGTGCAAGATTACTTTATCATGTAAGACACACCACCAGAAGGACTTTACTATTGCAAAGTAGTGGCCTTCCAAGGGTGAATTCTGCAGTGGCATTTGGTATATGCTGAAGGGACCAAGTAGTTTGTCTAAATATACACAGAAAGGAAGACTGCAGCTGGTGAGGAAGAAAGTAAAGGTCCTGCTTTCACACAGCAAAATAAATTTTAAAATCTGTTTCTGACAACTGTGACCTAGAGGAGATAGAAAGTGACAAAAAAATGGTATCACTTGCTGTGAGCCTGAGGAATCAGTACAGTTTAATTAACAAAGCAATGAAAAGCTCCTAATTTCTTATCCTCCACCAGCAGAAGCAAGCTTTTACTGGAGAATAAGCTCCAAGCCAGTGATTGAATTCAGTAGAATGAAACGGTAGGCATGACTGAAATAATGACAGTTTGGCACTGCCAAAATCATTCACAACTGCTTACTAATTAATAGGTAACACTTTAATCTGACAGGATTGGACAGCTTAAAGACAAGGAATAAACACGCATGAAGTCTGATCTATGGGTATGTCACATTTTATTTGCCTTTGGTCAGACCCTGCAAAGATCCCGGCACATCCATAAATGTAACTCTTGTTCTTGGTTCACATTCATTTTTTATATTTATACCAAAAAGGGAGACACAGCACACATGAAAGAAAGGGCTTCGAATGCACGTTTTACCTATATAATTGTACACTATTTTCATTGTGTTCATGTGAACATATTTTGGTTCTTTATTCTAGTTGGATTTAAGCTACTAATAACACTGACTGTAACAAGGTAAATATTCCCTGCTTATTACTTTGCTTACTTATACAACAATTTCTGAAGTGTTTGCATTTTGTTTTGTTTGGAACAGATTTTAATATACTATGCAGTGCAATGCTGCTCCAGCACGGCACTATAAAGGACAGAAACAATATATGTGAACGCAGTTTATCTTCTTGCTTTGAGCAGGATCAACTATACTTTGCCCAACCCAGTATGTTATTTATCTCCAATAAAGGGAATTCTGAAATATCCCCCATCTTCCTCCAACATCTAACCACTCAGTTTTTCCCCAATATCTCCAATGTCACATCATTTTTTCTTGCAGTAAAGTTGATTTCTCTTCATCATTCCCCCAGTGGCCATAAAGAAAAACTTATCATTCCCATCCCCTCTTTCACACTACTTTTTGTATTGAAAGGCTGGTATCGTGGCCGCCTTAATACATTTCTCTCTTCTACACTAAAATAAATTGAGTTTCTTCAGCTGTTCCTTACAGATTTATGTTTCTTTCTAAGCTTATTATCCTTGTTCTTCCTTGGGCAGTCTCTAGCCTGTATACACCTTTCTTCAGGCACACAATATGAAATTTCAGGAAGGAAGATTCAGTTTAGATGTTAAGGAAAGCTTTATAAATGTAAAGGTCTGTGAAAAACTAGAATAGGTAATCAAGGGACAGAGCAGAGACTTCCACACTGGAGATTGTCAAGAAGAGAGATGTATCTATCGGGAAGGACACAGACACCACTAATCCTACCAACCACCAAAGGAACATAGATGACAATTTCATAAGCTTGCCCCATCTCCACCACCCTGACCAGCAGTGTTGAAAACCAGACACAACCATCAGGCCCGCACTTGCCAGCTCTGACAAGAACATAATAATGCCCAAGTATCAAACCACTCTTTCCTAGTTTTGCAGCAATTTTACATCGCTGACTCTGTATTTAACATACAATCATCATGCAACCATGCTTCTTCACTGCAGCCTCTATAAACAGCTGCTCTCAGGTATTTTGCTCTCGTACACTTCAACTTGCACTTCTAACCCTCTGCACTTTACCGAAAATGCCATCGGGTTGGTTTAAGACACTAGAACTGAAGATGCTTTTGAATTCTGATTCCGGCCACAGGAGAATTTCTACATCTGTAGATTTACATATTTACTTTCTACTTTATTATGCAAGTAATTAGTAAAACTGCAGAGCCAGAACTGACCCTCAACAGGACCCTACTTCTGATGTCCTTCCAGTATGACAGCAAACTACTTATTTAAAGTAATTACGTGACCACTTAGTGAGAAATCTTATGATGTTTTAATGAGAATTCTGCATCTCCTTCTGATCATACTTATGGCTATACATACAGACTGCTGAAATACAAACACCTACAGGGAGGTGGCACCTCATGACAGCACTTGCACACATCTCATGGAACAAACACTGTTCCTCTGCAGTGCGCTGGCTTTTGCATGCAGTATTCAGGACTGTGCATCCATAGCCACGGAGATCTACTCACAGGGATGGCCTTTGTAGCAAAGATAAAAGAAGCAGCCTTGCAAAGACAGCACAGAAGCCATCACAGTTGCCTCAGAAAAACTAAGGTGAAAGCCCAGATCAGATCTTGCATATTTTGAGGTCTGACTCAATGATAAAGCTCAGGCTACCTACTTGTCTGATGAGTGGGACAATGACATCCACAGCAATCAAGAGGGGAAGACACTGGGGAGTGTTTGGGTAAGAAACAGAGGGCATTAATCCCTTTTTAACCCGTGCCGACCTTCAGGCTACACATTCGTGAAGAGATAGCGGACGAAAGTGACAAAAAAAAAGCTGAGTTCCAATGTGCGTTTTACAGGAATATTTAGGTTGTCAGGGAAAATGTCTAACACATTTGCTTGTTTCGCAGCAATCTTCAAAGTGATAATTAATTGAAAAATAACAGTTTCATAGGGGTACTCCTCCCCGTGTGGGAACAACTTTTACCAAATGCCAATTAGTAGTTTCCTGTTAAAATCAAATCAAGCTGGTTTTGATAAAGCTTTTTAATGAGAAATGGCTAAAGTATGAAAATTTCCCCCCCACATATTTCATATAAAATCCCAAACTGACATAATACAGTCTCACAGCTAACATTTTTGGTATATAAAACTCCCTCTTGTACTTCTGCATTAATTTCAAAAGAAATGTATTTACTAAATATTGAAATCATGCAATAAACAAAGCCTTAAAAAAACTGACAAAAGAAAATTATGATGTTGATGAAAGCCAATCTTAATCAGCCCCTTTCAGATGCTCCCAAAACTCATATTATACTGATTATTTATTCATTCTTCAAACGTATGGCAAATTCAATGATTCTGGAGCTAAGCATTGTCTACTAAATGCATCAGTAGTTCTGACTATTCATCAAATAGATTTAAAGATTAGCAGTAAAATACCAACAATGAATACGAAGAGTAGGTCACCTACAATTGCAGTATTTGTCATCTACAACTCTAAGACATCTGCAGCAATGAAACATCAGCAGCTTGAACTGCTAACATTGGTAATAATTTGGTTAAAAACAAAGTTGGGGAAACTTTGGAGAACAGATTTTGAAATCTTCCACTGTACCAGACTGAATGCTCTTGGCTATGAACACTGGTTTCTGTCTTGTGCCAAGCGACAACCTTCTTCCCAAGACATCCATTCTCATCCAACCTTCTGCAGGCATTCCTCATCCAAGTCTTTTCTCTTGCTTTTATTTGGGTTGATACCCAATGCTAAGTCTGTTCCATAATTTATGCACCCTTCACCCTGTTCACAACACTAAGGCAACTCGATTGCCCCCCATACAGTCCTGCAGGCATTTACTGCATGTGAGATTTCCCCTTCGTATTTACACTGGAGACACAGGTACTCAACAAGCTTTTCAAATTTTTTTCAAAAGCACAAATAAGCAAACTGCTGCAGCACCTCTCATCCCCTATCTTGAGTGCTCACACTTCCACTCCATGCTAAAGTGTGTGCCATGCTTTAAATGCCTCAATTTTGCTCTTGTACTACTATTACTAGAACACAGCTTGCTGCACTACCCTCTGCAGTCTTTCTGGCTATGCTGTAACACACCGCATTCCCACTTGTATTTTTCCCCAAGTAACAAAAATTTTGAGATACCTTGTCTTCTCATCTGTACCATTTCCATAACCCCAGTTTTTATCAACTCACACTTCTCTCAAATGACCTTATTTCTAATATGTTCAGTGGTGCTGTCTGTCCCTCATCTTCTAGAAATCATCCACCCTGCTTCCCGGAACAGCAACACTATCTGTGAAATACAAGCTGGCTGTTTATCTTCTGCAGTCATCTCAGACATATTTTTCACCATCCAGTTCATGGTTAGTAATTAAAAGAGAAAAGAGAAGACTATAACCATGTTAATCTCCTGCTTTACAAACCACCCTGAACATTAGTGAAACACCCTGTAGTGATATTAACCACTTTTCCACGGAAAATGCAACTCTGCAGTACTACCCATAGGTATAATCTGACTCATGAAGCGAAGCACCTCTTTGTGACTGATAGCATGGCAAGTTTCGAAATTGTCCTGAACTTGAAGTAGTTGTGCATGAAATGCTGGTAATGCCTAAGAGTGGCACATGTCTCTCTAAGGTGTCTAAATGACATGCCTAAGTGTGCTGGGTTCCTGTGCAGACAGAACCAAAAGCCACACACGAGCTTCTTCAGCTCTTTCTTTCCAGTACGGTAACTGCACGGTTTTGAGAGCAGGAGAGTTGCCCCACATCAGTATCTTCTCTACTTCCCTACTGACAAATCCCCTTACAGTCCAGTTGGGGTGGATGGGTCTTGTGAGCTCAGGTTCTACAGTCTTCCTCCCCTTGCACCTTCTGTGGGGATATTAAGCAGGGAAGATTATGTCCATTACTAAAACATTAGTGTTGGGGGAAAATGGGAAAACTGATGGCAGGGAACCACAAAAGCACACAAATGACCAGCAATTTGCAGGAAGATCTGTGGTACAGGGTGGCTCAGGGGTGCTCCAACTGGTGCCCTCACCTTGCCTTCCTCTTTGTTGAACACCATCTTCTTGCCTGTTGTGTACTTCTAAGGTTTAAACGTGCTCAATGTTTCCTTCATAACCTGCTGTGTGTTATTCTTTCCACTAACATCAAATTCAAAGCCCGCTTTCTGAGCTAGGTATCCCTTCCACTTCTCCAACTTAGTGTAGCAAAACACAGATACTAAAAATGGAAATGCATGCACTTGGGGATCGGTGGCAGAAAAAGCAGGAAACCAGATTAAGAACAAAATGCAAGTTACTAAAGTAATTCTGAAGCAAAGTACATATGAGAGGACAAGGGGAAAGAACAACCAACCGATTCACGTGCTAAGACACAATCTGTGATTGAATAAATTTTCCTTGTGACATTACTGGATTAAACCACAGCTCCAGAGTCAATTTAAAACCTGTGAAGTGGCAAAGTAGCAGACAATCAAAAAAGCAACACGATGTCAGAAGAACGAACACTACTTACATAGTCTTAGCATCACTGCTGCTTCAAAACATACCGTCACACAGAGGACAGAGATACAGAATAGCTCATTCAATGAAGGTCAGTGATGTCAAAATCTCAAAAGTCTTTCTGCACATGGAAATAACATTTTAACTTTTTTTTATTAATTTGCATACAAATTATCTAGTTTAACTCCACTTAATATGAATTATAGTCTCAAACAGACCTGGGACAGTCACATGATCCATCCTCTTGCTCAGACCAGAGGCAACTGTACCCTCATCACTTCTGACAAATGTTTGTCTTCGATGATCGTTAAGACACACAATGACAAGACTCCATATCTTCCCAAGACCATCTATTTGAGAGCTTTACTGGCCTTCCTGTAACAGATACTTTTCCATTTCCTCACTTGCATCTTCCTTGCTGCTCATTACTTCTCGGCCCACTTTTCACAGACGTGGAAAACAAATCACCTCCTTTTTCGCTTTACCAGTGCTTGCTGTTAAAGCAACACTTGCCTCTGTCTTCAACTTTCCCTCCAGCCTTTTTTGGGACTAAACTATACCAAGTAATTAAATGTCCCCACCAGTCAAGTTTTAAAGACATCTGATCACTCTCATTACTCTGCTCCAGACTCTTCTGAATTGGTCCACAACACACTTGCAGGCAACTAACCAGTGTTTTAACAAAAAACACTACTGAGCATGGTGAGCCCACACTACTTTGTCCAAGGCTGTGTCAGGCATGGCAAGTTAAATCTTCACACCCCCTTATGCAGGTGGAAACTTGGTAAAGCAACGGCCCAGTGGAAGCTAAAATTACAAGTTTCTCCTGCTCTTACAGCTTCTTGCAGTGATGGGGAAGTGAGTAATGGAAACGCACCACCACAGACCACAGCAGGGAGGTTTCAGCAGGTCTTTGGTAATAACCAGCAGCTCTGGAAAGAGGAATGGGAGACACAGGCATGCTTTCATAGCAGGGACTACTGCTTTACTGTGGGGAAGAGTAAAAAGGATTTGGACTTAGAGCACTATGAAAGGAGGTATCATAATTTGGTGATTTAGGAAAAAAACAAAAAGCACCAAGAGCTGTATGCAATGCATTTCAGAAATGCCAAAGCATACTGGTCTGCTCCAGCACGATGAGACAAAGCAATGAACAGAGGTGTCATGGGCTTGCTTGCTTTTATGCATCTGTCTGAGCAACAAAGATAAACACCAATTCATTTCAGGATCCTCAGGAAAACAGGTTGTTAAATCTACATGTCCTACATGACATAGAAGTAGTGTACCAGTGCACAGGGAAAAAAGGGGGGCTCAGCCTTGGTCCTGGGGACTTAGGAGGCCACAACTTTATCTACCCTGGGAGCATCCTGGAGGTGAAAGCTGCAGCCCTGACAAGACAGAAAAGCTTAAAAACTCACTGGGACTGCACAGGGGATCCATGCAAGCCAGCCAGTGAATGCCTGGCAGAAGGCATCCAAGCAAGAGCCACTGCTGTGTATCAGTCAGACTGCCTAAGAGCAGCAAAAGGACAGATTTTTTTGCACCTGTTCTAGGAGGACCTAAACCTTCCTCTCAGAAAGCTGTGATCGCCCCTGTCCATTTTGCGTATCGAACCAAAGCAAGACACCACATATAGAATATGAACTGCTCAGGAAAGAGCAACCTCTGAGCCTGTACAGCAAGCACTGCATACTGCTGAAATCAGACAAAAGCGCACAGAGCCTGCATGCACAGTGCTGCCACGTGACATGAGGCAGGCTGGGACACGTACTCCCAGCAGGAGCCCAGAAAAGTTGCAGCTCCTTTGCGAGGCTGGCAACCAAGGTTTTATGCTGTGAATGGTATGATGGAGAGTCCAGTAGATAACACAGGGAAGTCTGTAGTTCAGCAGACCCGTGCCAAAAGCCTGAAAGGCTGCTCCTGGAGGAAAGACAAACGTTGCTGGCAGCTGGGTGCTCATCAGAAGGCAGAGCTGAAACCAGCAAAACTTGAAAAAACAGAGGACTGAGAACATGAACCTGATTAGGAGTTTGATCAAGGATTGCTGGATGCGAGCTGTGTGCTTTTGGACTACTGCAGTGTCTTCTTGATCTGCCTTCACATATGAAATAAAATCATCAGCAAAATGCAAATTACAAGGACACACTTTCAATACTGCTTTTTAATTGATGTCCGAGAGATTACACTGACATTACCAGCCTTCTTCAAAATTCTGCATTTTTAATCATCATTCCCAAATAGTTTCTGAATAGTTGTGGCAAGTGACTGTTCTGGTAATTATCTACAATATTCTTGACGATGGTCCACGCTGAAAGGTTAGAGGGACACATCGAGAGCAGGGCAAGAGCAGTATCTCGTAGCATGGAGGAAGGAAGGCGCAAAAGTAGGAAAAGTTCATTGCTCGATTAACTGGCTCCTACAAGATCCAAAACAGCAGGACTGATTTTTATTTTTTTTTAATATATATATTCACAAGGCATGGCGTAGTGGTGCAGCAACAGCAGCGCCTTAAGAAAAACTGACCCTTACACAGGCAGAAGGATGTCCTCTTCTGAAGAGTCACTCACACGGACTCCATGCAGCAACAGGAATTTCCCTGCTGATCTCTCTTAGAAGTACACCCACAAGACCTAACAAAATCACAGCATAAGGTAGCATGGTTGCAGGCTACCTCTTAAGGTTACATTACTCATTTGGGCTCAATACACTGTACGTGCAAATGAAAGTAGGAAAATCAGTGCTTCACTGCTAAGAGAAAGCATGGATTTTAACATAATCTCTTAACTTGATGGATTTCTACCTAACACAAATGTTATCTCAAATCATCACACCTAGAAAAATACAAATGTTCTTTGAAACAATACTAATGATAACCTAGACACTGGCAGGTACCATAACTAAGCTGTCCAGCTAAAATGTGAGAAAAATTGACAATATGAGGTTTTGCTTCACAAAACCCACAAACAATTTTAATATACTGCTGTATAATGGTAAAAGTCTCTTGGAAGAGCTGACACAAACCTAGCTGAATGTTCAAGTTAAAAAAAAAAAATGACCACATTCCCTCAGAAGAAAATGCTACATAATAAACGCAAATAAAAATGCAATTAAAGTTAATGGGCATTTCAAAATACTTTGCAGTTAAAGTTTAAATGAAAAATAAAAGTTAACCATATATGTACTTAAAATTGCTTCAATTTGTTACACTTAGGGTTGTTTTTTTTCCTTTCAAATTTATGAAACCTTGGTTAGTTAGAAAGTTGGTAGAATTTTTTGAAGAAAATAAAGAGGAAAATTTTTGCTGTATATAAGTTTTTCTTTGTTTTCAGTTTTCTAATACTCGTGGGTTTTTTCCTCTTCCTTTTCTCCTTACTGCTTTTTCTTAAAAAGATAGGAACAATAACGATATAAACCACATAAGCTTCAGTAACTGAAAATAATACCACATTTTTAAATCCCTAGTAGTATGAGTTATTAAACAGAAAATGGAAAGCTGGGCAAAAAGGTGAAGTACTGTATCTTATTACCGATTCTCTCATTTAATCTATTTTTCAGATTATTGAAATATTTTGATGTATAAAAAATAAGGATATCTGCAAGTGAAGACTACAAATTACACACAGTGTCTTGTGCATGAAGTGCCTTACATATGTAAATGTATGCAAACCCAAGACTCGCATTTCACAGGCAGTTTCTGCAGACAGAGTGACGAACTATGCAATTTGCAAGGTGAAATCTATTTTATTTCCCTTTGACACCTAAAGGGTACCTTCAGCGAGCTGTTTCTCACTATTGTGGGAGACCAGTACTGGTAAGTCTTGTCAGTATTTTACACGGGAGGAGAGGCAGGAAAGGGCTGCAGTCCTACATGGTACAGACCCCTCAACACTTTTTTGTCCCCTAAGCATGTAGGGCACATCACATGGCAGAAGAGGGATCTTCTTCGATCATGCGGCAGAAGAGGGAGGGATGCCTGGTCACTAGGCCACATCAGAGTGGCAAGGACTCACCTGCCAATGAAAGGGGGGGTGTAGGTCCCCTCAAGTCACATCATATAAAACATTTCGCTTCTCCAGGCTTCAGCGCAGAGCATGGCAAACAGCAGGAGTGAAAACAGGGGGCTCTGTGCTCCCCTGGTTGCAACACAGCATCCCAGGCGCTGCTGTGCGAGCCACTGGATGCTGCTGCCTTGCTCATTCAGCTGGTGGTGGCATAAGAAACCATGCTGAGCACCAGTGTGGGACTGGGGGCTCTCACCACACACCCACACCCCCCCCGCCAGGTGCTGCCATGGGGACAGACATGATTAAGAAACAGCAGCATGAGGTGGGAGTCAAATGAAAATGTCTTCTGCAGAAGTGAGAGACTCAACAAATCTGATCACAGCGTATGCTGGAAGAAACTTCACAATTCATGGAGTCATTCTTGTCCATAATTAACTGAAAATTAATTACAGAATCTCAAAAAGAGCATAAACTAAAAATGGGCCAGCATACCTTCATAGTGCAGTTGCTCACTCTGAATCTCTTCCAATAATTAAGTCTCACATATGTCACTGGAGTTTAAAAAAACCCAACAAAACAACAAACAAACAATGATTCCCAAAAATGTTTGGGGAGTCCTAGTTGTCGAAGGGATATGTCTGTCTGCAGTGTACACACATACTCTCTAGAAATGAGGAAGATGAATTAACATGGCGTTTGGCAACTTCAGCTTTGCAGAAATTACAGGTTGCAGGTGCTTTTTATAAAATCAAAACAAAAACTGAGGCAAGAACATAATTAGGTAAATTATTTGCTGACTTGATGAATAATTTTCTAAAGATTATTAGAGGAGCTTGGAAAAGGCTTCAATTTTTCAACAAACAAAAGGAGAAGATAAACAATAAAACTGCCAAATTAATTTTGTTGAGCATTCATGAAAAGGTGTATTTTGTATCACTGAATTATACATATTACACAAAAAGTGCTTAAGGTTCTTAAAGCATGGCATGCTGCCATACATCAAAATATTTTTTTTTGAAAAAACATGTTAGCATACCGAGAAGTAGAAACTATGCCATCAAAACAAACCTGTAAAACTCTGACACAATAAACAAAAGAAAGAACATTTTAAAATTACTGAGAAAGAATATAATCAAAAGTAAAAAACCCAACAAAAACCAACACCAAAGAAAAAAGATCAGTAGAATAATTAGAGATTGTTCAAAAATGTGCTGCAGGAAACATGGAAGCTCTCTTTCTGATTTCCAGTTTTCCACTACAGAAATTAGTATCTTCAGTAACAGTAGGAAGGGAATCACAAACTTTCAAATTACAAAATTTGCTTTATAAACCACCTACTGCAGTAACTGGGAAGAGCTGGGTGGCAGCTTGGGACCTTTCATTCTCATCTACAGACAAGGAAAGCTGCAAAGGAGAGTCAAGTTCTTTTCCAACCCATGGAGACAGGACCTTGTTCCCTAAAGCATTACTTCTAGATCAACTGGAGGGTTTTTTTTAAAATTCTTATTTTTAATTAAAAGATAAAACATAATTATGTACAAGTGGAAAGAAATGTCCATGACTTCAGCAACTTGCACACATTTCAGACCTTGAGCTATGCTTATGACCCTTTTGCCTATCATCTTACTCTATTTCTCATGAACCAAACACATAGGCATCTCTGACACAGTTTGGTTTTTGTGTTTACCTTTACTTCCATTTGGAGGGCAAGAGTTTAGATTAGATCTACTGCACAAAGAGCACAGCACTGTGCAGTGTGACTCAGCTATAGACAGTACTATGCTGCAAACAGGACTTAATTGCATTTATAAATCCATTTTCCTCCAGCTCTTTACTGATCACACTGCCTAAGAAAATACTTGCACATTTTGCCTATAAGTCCAAATTAGAAACAGGTAAGAGTCCATTTTTATCAGAGTAATGTATATTCTTGGCAAAACTAGGCTCACCACATGAAACTGTAAGCTGTGATGTATCTTCATAATATGAACATACTCAAGCGTGTTCAAGCTAATTATGAAAAAATGTTATTTAATAACAAACCTTGGAAATTTAAATGAAGAGAAAATTACTGGTTTCAAATACGCATTAAGACCTCTTCTTTCCATTTCCACCTCCCTCTTTGTGATGATCTTCACTGTATCAGAAACCCCCTGCAACAGCACACGGAAGCTCCCAAAATTAAGTCTGAGATGCTGTGCTGCTCCACTGTAGACGCCCAATGGAAAGCTCTCCACTGGGGAAGAAAGTGGCCTAAGGAACAGAAGGCCATAAGCTACCAGTATTTCCTGCCAGACAGGGGCTCGCTCAAAGGCTGAAAGGTCCATCGGCATAAGGTGGCAGCCCTTGGGGCCCTTGAAACAGTAACACTGTCTCTGGGCTGCAGGCACTTTACATCTCTCTGGCAGTCCTCCCCTCTGCCTCCAACCCGGCCCTTCTCTCCAGGACCATGCAGAGGGCACCGCATCGCACTGACATCCAGAGCCGTGCCCCTACTATACCTCATTCATGGCAGTGATGAAGGACCTGCTTGTGCTAATTTAGCTCCTTTATGTGGCATAAAGGGATCAAATCAGGAATGAGAATTTCACCTTAGTTTCTCTACATGAAGAAAATCACCAAAACAGTTAAACAGCAAAGCTCAACCGCACGCCAGCTGTACACTGCACAGGCAGACTTGGCCTTCTAGGTCATTAAATGCAGATCACCAATTATAATTTCCAGCAGAATACCAAGCTCCAGCACAAGGGAAGATTTTTCAATGCATTCCTCATTTACAGTGCTCCAGCTAGTAAAAAAAAAAAAAAAAAAAAAAAAAAGCAAGCAACACCCTCAAGCAAAGCCTACCCCCTCCCTTGCTTTTTGCAGAGGACACTGTGTGAACACGTCCTTTGAAACACACCAGGAAATCACAGTGATGAACTCATGACACTGCAGACAAAGTGTCATGTGTTGCTGATTCAAAAGGTTATCAAGTCGGATGGCAGCCCTGTATTTTGTTAGAGCGCTAAGCACCCGCGCCTGCCCAGGAAGGCAGGCTTGCAGGAGCTCTGCTGGTACCACACAGGGCATGGCAACGGAGGATGCCCTGCACTGGCTGCTAGCAGGCTGCAGCAAAATTTACAGCACTCCACAGAGATGGGCTTCCTGCTCCACATATGTTTTCAGCATCATTTTTTGGGAAGAAGGAGCTACTACCATGGAGGTCTTGTTTCATCAAACAAAGGTGCTTTTCTGCTTTCCTTGGTAGATTCAACAGTGCAGGTCAAAATCAAGGGAAAGCCATCAGCCCATAGCATGCCACAATCTGGCCCCGTTTTCCTTTGGGAAGCAGAAACAACGGTCCCAGGGGGTAACGCAGCATCTCAAAATTAGGAAAGGGGTTGAAAGAGGCTTAACAGGGCTAGTCATCAAAAAAAAAGTAAGGAATGGCTTGCTTGAGTGTTTCTGCCAGGGGACAAGCCAGAAAAAGAGAGTCTGGGAGGTAGAAAAAGGTACTAGGCAGCAGGCAGAACCCAGGATTTTGCATACAACCTATGAAAGACAAGCAGCTAAATCTGTCTGTAGAACTAAACTAAGCTACTAGGAGAACAGGTCCAGGAGGATAAAAAGCAAATTGTAAGATAGGACACAATTTGAAGGAATTCATGTGACTGTGTCAAGTTTTCTGGAACTGTGGAAACACTCCATGGGAAGGGTCACTCTGCATCGAAGGGAAGGACCTGCAGCAGTATCCACACCCTCGTTCACAAACAACAAAATAAACCTAAGAGTGGTGAGAAAAAGTGGTTTGTAATACAATTTGCTCAGGTGATGACTTGAAACAAGATGCCCAACCGAGGCACAGCCAGAATTGTGTAGACATTGCAATGGAAGAATTAAAACAATGAAAAAACTATTATATGTTTTTCTGTCATACTGTTTTCAAAGTAACTTTGATAATTATTAAGGAAAGGTTTTGTCTTTTTGTGATTGGTACATGAACAATGGAGGAACAACATCAAAATTACTGCATATCCAACCAGTTGCAGAAATAAATCAATATAAACGTAGAATAAGCAACCAAAGAGTTGAGAGGTCTCACTATGTGTGAATTTGCTTTCATGATGGTGTAAAATGTTTTTTGCTATTTAAGAGAATGCTCATCACCAAAAAAAAAGCATGCAATACTTGAAACCCTAACACTTTCAGCTGTATGAAATTCCACTAAAATTACTGTCATCATAAAACACCCACTTTTCGTTTTTTGAGCCATAAAATACATATCTCTAAAACCTGATTTAGAATGACAATAGAGTTTATTAGCTATTAAGCACTTATTCAGTATAATTCCACCTTAAACTTTTGAGATTATGCAGCTGCCAGAACTATAAAAAGGGTGCACATTTCCAATGTTTTTGCCTAATCAAATTAAGAGACCAAACTATTAATATTCTGCTTACCTCCTAAATTCATTCCAGCTTGCAGACATTTCTGTAATCGACAGGCTGGGCAGTTCTTCCTCCGAATCTTATCAATTATGCAGTCATTCCTTCCCGCACACAGGTAATTGTGCTGTCCTGAATGAACCAAAACCAAAATGCATTATTAGAGGATGTATTTACATAATTCCAATTTGCTCTTCTCTGTCGTTTTGAAGTCGTTTTGAGCTTCTTATTAATGCAGACATTCCCAATCTCATTCTCTAGCCTTTCCAATAATCTTGTACTATGAGCATCTCTTCTGTTTAATTTGAGAAAGAGTTTCGGTGCATCACCCAAGAGAGAGAGCTCATTACTTCTTTTTAAGCAGGATTGGAATTTTTCTTTTTGCGACAAACAAACGATTGGTTTGAGCTTTTTCAAATCTACTTATACATGCCTCATCACAGAGCAGCCTGACAAGTCTTAGTTTTGGTAAGAAACAGAGGGCCACTCTCATGCTAAAGAAGTTCACAACCTAAAGCAGAAAAACAAAGTACAGGTTAACTTTCTCAATATACCCCACCCTCTGCGACCAGTTCAGAGTGCTCGATTTCCGATTTACTCAGTTACCTTCTATATAGCAGAAGGTTTCTGAAGGGTTTACCAACACAGGCTTGAATCACAACTGTATTATTTCAGTTCTATAAAGCCCCACAGAAGCACTCCCGAGGAGACAGCAGGTATTTAACACACAACATTCAGCAGAAGGGAAATACATGGCAACCAGGGAAATAGGCTGGCATTTAACAACTTGGAGACTCAAAAGGCATTTTGCTTTGTGGGAAGAACATAGGTTGAGCAAACACACACAGTGTATCAGACAAGGGCACTATCACGTGGACTTTTCAAAGCAAGGTACTTGAATCTGATGTAGAAAAATAAAGGAAGCCACGAGGGGGGTGGTGCAGCATGACAGAAGATTATTTTAGCTGCCTTGATCCAGAGGTGGCACATGGACATCTGGGATGAGCAGAACAAATGGTTTACAGCAGACGTGACAAAAAGCAATGCAGAGGGTTTCCAGAGGAAGGAAGAAAGGAGAGGACAAAGCACACAGTACAACAGACTGTAAGGCAAGCTGCAGGATTTGCGAGCACGCACAAGAAAACAGTCGTGTAAAACACAGCAGCGTGCTGTAGGCTTACGTAGTGGATGCTGTAAGAACTACTGAGCCTCAGGGACAGGCATTTTGGACATAAGGTAAGAAACTCGTAACTCCTAGTTCCTAACCAAGATGTCTGAAATGCAAGGTACAGGGGTAAAAATTCAGATTGCAAACGCAGTACCACAAACCAGCAACTAAGCAGAGAGACTCCTAAACACATAACGAACGAAGCAGGCGAGATGTGCAGAAACCCAAGAGTTGTACAAATAACACTGACGCCAATGACTGAAGCAGGCACCAGCCACGGGTGGGGAGAGGAAGCCTGGGCAGGGCTCAGAAGTAGGGCTGCACTGAAATGCGCAGGAGGTTGACGTGTGCAGGGAGTGGGAGCAAAGATGCAGGCTTGATAAGGGGACAGAGCTGCTGTAGGACAAGAGGTATAAAATACGTTTGCCAAGATATTTTCCACAATAAACACATGCTTCCTAAGGGAAAGACAAACAGAATATTCACAGGACACTGGAGACCTGGCTTCTGGTTTGTTCTCTGTCAGGAATTTGCCTTAGAACTTCAGGTAAGCCATTTTCTATCTCTGCATCTGAAATCCCTTCACCCTTAACCAACGTTCAGACTGAACTGAAATTTGGGCTGTTTCCTGTATCTCTTCACCGAACATCTCACACAAAGAAAACCCATCTTCTTTGAGTAAGCAGTGTTACTCTAATATCACTCTCATTTAAGTAAGGTACTGTAATACCACAAAGGTATCATCATATAGATAATGCTTTAGAAGTTTAAACAACAAGCAGATGGGCAAACAAGGGTTTTTATTAAGGGACCTTACCTAGCACTGCGACACAGATGAAAAATAGTAAAACTCAGGCAAAATAATTCATGAATATGAGCTCATGAAGTTACATCAGGCATAAAATCAAGTTGTATGACATAGTGACAGCACTAGTATCTATCAGCTGGTCTTTAAGTAGGCCTGCTAAACAACAAAAAGATAAAATTCTCAGCTAATCACAAAATGAAAACCTGCTTATCACACAATGTTTATTTTATGTCATATATATATAAACCAGATACACATGAGAAATATCAATTTAATCCCCATTTACATTTTTCCTCTGTACTGACTTGAGCACATCTCCTAAAGAAATATCATGCAGATAGCATGAAAATAAAATTAAAGTAGAAAACAAAAGTGTTTAAAATAATGATATAAAGATGGTTTATATGCCCTTACAAATACTGGTATACTATCTTTTTGTGGGGCAAGGGGAAAAATGGTTATTTTCTGCTAGGAATGCAAGTATGATTGCTCAGTGCTCACACAACGTCCTTTGTACATCACAGAGTACTGCAATACCATTTTTAGGCTTCCACAGGCGGGTGCAGGCTATTAATATGACAAGTCAGCTCTAACGCTGCAAAATGAACCCCGCTGCAGAACTACCCTAAAGGCGGTTTGTTCTACGAAATTTTACACCTGTTAAGTTAACATTTTTCACTACTGCTTTCAAAAGCTAATGGGTTTACTAGAAAGAGGTTAACGTTTATGTATTCCAGGATAATTACTTGGGTCACATTCTTAAATATTGTGGAAATGTTTATTTGATTCAATCACTATCACACTGTGACTTCCTAAGAAATATTCCCACAACAGCAGAAGACTTCCGCAAGTCACCCTTCAGATGGTTTAGATAGCCTGCAATTATTACTTTCTGAACTACCTACTCTAGACCATATAATTTCAGAAAACATAACAGCGAATATTCATCAATTTTTGAATCATGCATCTCTGAATACTAATGTACGGTACAAAATCTGTAAGCAGTTTTTCGAGTAAGCAAGGCAAAAGTCCTTCCAAAAAGCAAATGTCTTGTATTTTTTTTTTTTTATTTTCTAAAAAAAATAAAATAATGACAGTTATCTTAAAGCTTACATTAATGGAAGCAACTTGAAAACCATTAAAACACAGACTGGATCAGCATTCAGGCAAAGCCTCTATGTAGAGTGCAGCTATGAAATAATAACAAACAGGGTTTCAGTTTAAAGTTTATCATCTATGGTAAAAGAAATGCCTTCAGAGTTCCATGCAATCAAATATGGTACCTTTCAAATAAAAGCAATTTTGTCAAATAAGTTAGTAAAGCAAAGACACTCATAATGAATCAGTATGTTCCATTTGTGTAGCATGAGCCTTGTTCATGCCCCTCAACTTCAGAATCAAAACAAAAATCTACACATCTGAAATTGTTGCAGCTTTCAAGACCTCCAGGGATCTTCAGGATCTCAACAAGGCGAGGGAGACAGTCCTGCAAAGAGGCTGATGTTTTTGTGGTGCTAGCTCTCCAACTCCTTCAAGACCCCTATTGATCTGCTTGCGTAGTTTGTGTTTAGCTTAATCCAGCTGTTCCTTTTATCCGGTTTAATCACCCACAAGTGGGCTGGAAAGCAACAGAGTAGATATTGAATTCTCATCCCCCATGTGCTAAATGCGTTAAGATGAAAGTAATTTTTACATATGCCACCATTAAGTTCACTTATACGAGCTAATTTCTGCTCCATCTAAAATACAGAGTTACAAAAGATGCCAGGAAAACTTCCTGATCAAAATAAATAGTTAATAGGTACTACACAGTTACACACTAAGAAACAGAGATCTGTCCTATTCACAGCAGAGCCAGAGGAATATTTGAGTTTGCACTTTCCAGGTGCACTTTTCCAGCGACACAATTGTCGCTACTTACCACAGAGTGACACATCCAAATGTATGCACAAAAATACATCAATATTTCCAACTCTCTCACCTGCAAAAATTCTTTAATTCTCTGCTTTTATAGGCTTACAAAAGAAAATAAACCCAAAGTATTAATGAAATTCAATCTTCCCTCTTTCGACATTTTCTTGAACAAGCCAAATTCAGGAGTAAAGGAGGGGAGAAAACAAGCTGTTCTTATTTGGCCTATGATTTACTGCCAAAATGAGGCTGTAGCAGCAGTTGTGCCTTTCCCCATTTTAGAACTCCAGCACAATGATTGAGCCACTGGTCCCAAAAACTGCCTCGCTAAGATGAGCTCATGTGCAGAGCACTGCTACACTCTTCAAGGGGCCATGACACTTCCAGACATGTAAGGCTGCAATAGGAATGGGGTATAGATATTTCCTGTCAGTAATATTTCTGTTACTGTCTAAGGCAAAATTAGAAGATTACAGAAATTTGTGAGATATTCCACGTTTTATCTTCCTTCTAAAAATTATTTTTTCTCCCCAGTTTTTGAAGTCTAAGTCAGGAACTGCAAATCATTAATGAGCCTTCTACATTTCTGCTGTCTTGTTAAAATAGCAACTACTATGATCAAATGTTAAATTTTGTAAAAAAAAAAAAAAAAAGCAGCATAATGCTGGAAGAGGATCCAAAGACTGTTTAATTCAAGCCCACTCATGGAAGCATGACAAGACTAGCTTAACAGTTCAGGGAGGTTGTATTATTTTTTCTTTCTCTAAATTTGTCTTAAAACCTTCTGAGGAAAGGTATTCTGCCACTTCCCTATAAGCCACGTGATTAGGCTAGTGATTAGCCAGCCTTGAAGCTGTGGTTTTCCCTTTGCATTTAATCCAAACAGGAGTATTTTGCAACTGAGATGAGATGTTAGCACTCCCCCTAAGACATACAGAGCAATAGATCACCACCTTCTTACAGCAATCTCATGGCTATCGAAAGATCTTTGTTTGCCATCTCTGCTAGACTAAACAAATCCAGTGCTCTCAATCTTTCCTCATAGGTCATGTTTTCTAAATCTGTTGTCATTCCTCTTACTCTCTTTCCAGCTTCTTTCATAAAAACAGAGTGCCTGAAAACAGGTGCATTTTTCTTGCTGAGTTTCACCATCACTAAGGCCACTAAAATGGTTACTTCCCACATCTTGCACACAACAGCTCTGCTAATGCAATGCTGCACCAGATCTGGCTTTTGGCAATGGCATTAGGTTGTTGATTCACGCTCGCTTGCATGCCACTAATGCCCAGCTCCTCTCCTGTGGCACTGTTGCTTTCCACATATTCTTTTCTGCTTTTACCTGGGCAGTCAACTCTCTTTTTTCCCTCTGCTAGAGCTCTACGCCCACTGCTACATACCCTGGGAAAGGTAAGGGAAAAGTCTAAAAGCCATTCTGGGTACAGTATCTGAAACTGGAGTGTGCTTTAGGTCCCAAGACAAAGACATGATTGAGGAAGCCTAGCAAAAGGACAGGAAAGTGAGAAAACAGGAGTGGCAGGTAAAGACCCAACAAAGCAGAAGTTTGAAAAAACCTCAACTTTTAAAATAGCCTCTCACTGAAGCACATCAAAACACATGTAAAATGCTCAAAATTTTCTTCTTCCTCCATAATGAGAATTAATACTTTGACTCACAAAATCGCAGGCAAAGTTGTCTTCTCCCTGCAGGCTGCCAGAACAGCCAAGCCTTCTTCCAGGGTTTGAAAGGAGCTCTGCCTTGCAGGTCTGTACGTTGAAACCAGGATCCCTTTTGCAGCTTTCTGGGCTGGACTAAGGGCTTAGATTTCTCCATATTTCCCAAGCACGAAGATTACCTCCATGATGACAATGATACATGTAAAAAAGCCTTACAGCTTGGCACCTGCTTGAGCAAGCATGTGTAAGTGTTAAACACTATGACCTGGGCATCCTTAATGCAGGGGACTCCACTAAAGTTCCTCTTGCTGCTCCTATCAGGATTTATCAGCATAACCACCCATTTTACTGAAGTTGCTCCAGATAACAGTAGTGAACGAGGGGGAGAAAAAAAAAACAAACATCTGGGTTGAATGGCTGTAATTCTACATTAAGTTTCCCTCAATTTCAGAAATGTTATTTACTGCTCAACTCTGTCCTTTTCCTTTACCCACCAGCCTGTCAGACTGCACAAAAGCCAGCCCCTGCAACTCCTCTGACCTGGGCTACAGACCTTCCCTGCTGTAGGAAAGAGAAAGAAAACATGCTGCAGAATATCATCACTATTTTCTAAGGGAAGCCTCTTGCCTCAAGATTATCTGGTCAGCAAACAGAACCTCGTTTTTTCTGCTTTCTGGTATAGCCCTAATGAAGGGCTTTGCGTCCTACAGCAAGAAATCACATCATCTGCCCATCCTAACCTCTCATTTGTGCTCACTGAGCTATGTGGTATGTTCCTTTCATCCAGCACCAAAACCTTCACAGGTTTTGTGAAATTGATGTTATCTCTGTAATCCACATAAGCTCTTTTAATTGATAAAAATAATAATAATAATAAAAATACTCCTTTTAATGGCCAGTGTATAAATAAAATTACTGCTAAGACTTGTCACAATGATTTTCCACATACAGAAAAGGATTTCTGTTTGACACGAGTTGTATCATACTATCAAGAAACAAACAGCATATACCCGAGGCTTTTATTTCACCGTCTGCAGCTGATAGGTACTCTCAAATAAATCAGCACGGCAAGTACAACGATGAATCTCTTTCCAAATTTCAGTTTTCACAAAGCCTCTATTTCTTTCAGTTAAAAAAAAAAAAAGAAAATGCCTGCTATTTAATGGAAATCAGAACAGCATTTTCATTTAAAAGGTCCATTTGCTACACAGTTGAGGGCGCTTTTTTTTTTTTTTTTGGTAGCAGTTGACAACTGCCCAGCAACAGCAGCCTATGTTTGCAGTCACTATTTTAGGCTACGTCACATGTCAATTACATAACCTTGTTTTACTGCTCTTGAACTGATTCGAACAACCTGGGAAACAGATTAGGGCAGTCCCTCCCAGCCGGCCATCCGCATGCGACCGCAGGACCCGTTCCCCCTGCTGCAGCTCCCAGGGCTGCAGCCACAGCAAGTCCCGCTCTCCCCAGCTAGTTACTTATTGCTAGACCCGAGACATGTGATAATTAACTTCCTCAGCTCTGTTTAAACCAGTCCAGTCTGACTATGGTAAACCTGGTTCCTCACACTGAGATTTATATGTAATGCAGAATAAGCTTATAAATGCCACAGACAAGGTACAGAACTTAGATATGAATATTGCCCCTTCACTTTATATACAAACCCCAAGCACTCTCTATTTTAGATACTGAATCTCCGGGTTTCCTAAAATTCAGTCTGACTTCAGTATCTAGCTCCCTTTTTATTCCACAGCTTCATTAATCTGACTGCATCATTCCCAGACAACATGCTTTTCAGCTGCAAAGGCTGTATCTGACAACTGCTGAAGCCAACAATATTGATCTATTAACATTATTATAGCGCGTGCTTATAACATAGGTATAGTCCAAATCCTCTGAAGCGAGAATATAGAGCTTTTCCTCCTTCATGATAAATTAAGAGGGTTAATTAAAATTTGTTTTGATTTTGGCAAATTCTTCGCCACATCTGGGATATTTCCTGCTTGCTTCTCATTCTCAATTACCTTCTGCTACTTCTAGATCCAGGACATCTTTCAGTGTCTTTACCCTTTTATATTACTGGATTAATTTACCTACCATTTTTATGATATTTTGGTAAGCCTCCTTACTTTCTACTCCCCCCTCCTTTTTCTTCAATAAAATTTATTTTCTAACCTTCTCCTTTATCTGCTTTCATCTTCAGCCTTTCATTCCTCTCCTGTTCCACAAATGTTTCTTCAGTCTTTTCATTTACCTTCTAAATATACTATTTCCTCCATTCAGCCAGTAATAGGTGATTCATAGGGCACACTTACACTGCAGTCAAAGGTATAGCTACAGTTCGTTTTGCATACCCAAGCAAAGTATATTAAAACTACCTGGGACACAGAAAAAAAAACCAGTCTCCACAGCATCATTTTCTGCAGGGTCTAAAAAACCCAGTTAGGGCTCTTTTAAAAGCACGGGTGCATCGGCTGGTGCTCAGATAGCAAGTATAGTCTACGAACTTCTGCAACACAGTATTCTTCGAAATTTTCTATGTGCTTTGAACCTTGTGTTTAACTGTTATTTAATGTTATAATTAAACACTGTTGACAAAAATATTCTAAAATCCAGTGTGTTGGCCTGTGATCACCTGATCTTCTTCCTCTGTCTAATCTGAAATATGCTACTGATTCTTACTTGGCATCCCAAAGAAAGAGCTGCAGGTTATCCTTAGGTGGTGATTACGTCATGAACAATGACTTAATGCTCTGCACATTAACTACCGCACATGGTTTCTCCCAGAAAGCCAAAGTCTGAAAGCACAGATGAACTACCAGTGCTTCCTCCAACAGTGACTGCAGACACAAAGCTGATTCCCCTTTTTTCCTGGGGGAGGGAGCAGGGAGGGCTGTGTCCCCTGATGCTTTATATAAGTAAGTTTTCAAATTGCCACACTGTTACGCACTCCCTATGCGCATCTGAAAGCACAGACCCCAGAGCTGTGCCAATTTTGACATGGAGACTCTTTCCTGCTCCTTCACCTTCCCACAAAACTCGCTTTCACACTGGGCTGGGACCATGTTAACAAAAATAATTGGTATGGTCTGGTGATCCTGGCAAAGGAGACGAGAAGTTATAAAAATGGTTCTCACTCACTATTTTAAGCAGACTGAAAGGGCACCGATGAGAGGGATCAAGGAGAGAGAGGAAATTTGGCAAGGAAGCATGGGATGTTGCCCAAAAGAGGCTACTATTTTCTGCAGGAGAAACCATCCAGCAGGGATGAAACCTGTTAACAACAGCGAGACAAGTGAGCAAGAAAATACATGTAAATATCTCGTATTTGAGGTACATGTGTGCATTTTCTTCTGCCATGCTTAAAACATGCTGCAGCATTTTGAAAGCCTCTCCAAGTGTGTGCCTGGTACTCCAGCTGTCCCATTATCCACAGGGGCTGAGCCACCAACACAAGATATGCCCCAAACTGGTACCAAAACCATGCCCAGTGCTCTCACCGTTATCTCCACAGAAGAGACAGAGTGCATACCAACCAACCACACCAACAGGTGGTCACGCAGAAGAGCTGAGGCCTCCTCAAATCCAGAGGAGCTAAGCAAGCTTTCAGTTCAGCATGTTGGAAGTCTAAACACAGCCACATGACTTATTATGCAGTAATTCCCTTTTATGTGGTCAAAGAAGTGCTGAATGATACTAGACAACACAGAAGAGGAATAAGAAAAGTATGTTATCTGCAAAGCATTTCTGATTCAGTGCAATCACACAGCATTGGAAATCTGCTTAGGAAGAAAGGCAAGGAAAAAATATCTGCAGACACCAAAATAATCCTATTATCGAGCTAAATAATTTTGTTTCTGTTTTGAAATTAGTTTTCAGTTCAACTGCTTTTAATTTTAGATTATAATGGATAGAGTAATACAAAGAGTGAGAATTGGAGCTTTAGAGGATGTTGTTTTGACAAAATCACACATCCAATATTTTACAGTATTTCCTTTCAACTGCAAGTTTCCAAATTTTCATTTTGGTTTAAATTTTAACTGAAGACTGATTTTGAAGTCTCTAGACGCTATTATCTGCAAAGTAGTACATATGATAGGTTTATAAGAGATCATATTGCATGCATGATGTCTACTTCTGCTTTCCCATGCTAAAAATCTGATAAGGCATTCTTGACATACTACAAATTTCATTGCACTTTAATGGAAAATTTCAATGTACAAGAAATGGCCTAGAAAGACTGGAAAGCCTTTTTAAAAAGCATCATGCAAAAATCTTAAACTGCAACCAAAATGCCCTGCAATTTTTGCTAATAAAAGTGGTAAACTGCTCTGTTACCTTTACATACATGATGTAGTATCCTGCTTTACAATTAGCTCACTGTTGCAACTGGATTTCAGGAAGTACACAGTGTAAAATACAATTTGTGTGAAATACCAAGTTCATTTAAGGGAATGTTTAAGAGGGTGTGTGTTGGGGGTCTTCTGGAATGTGGAGAACTAATTGGTAATGTAAGGATTTCTAGCTGACTCTATGGGCTCCCTAAGCCTTGCTCCTTCACTGAATACTCTTCTGAAAATACTCACTTCCGTAAAAATATACGTAAGCATATATAGGGCTGAAGCCTGTTACACTCTAGTCACCATTTCAAACCACTTATTACTCTGCCCCACTATCCTACTGATACATTCAGGCATGTATCAAACTGTCATTGTAGTAATCATATGGAACAGGTGAACTACAAGCTAATTTCTATTCTCATAGGACAGAGAGAAAAATCAAGGTATATTGCATTAATTCTGTGTTTTGCAACTCCATTTTATAATTTGCAATTCTGGGCCAACTCCTTCAACGAGATGCATGCTATTTATATAAGTTATAACTAAAAAAATAGCCAGTTTGTTTCACAAACTTTTCCCAGCTCTTGATCTCAGTGAAAATGTTGTTCAACTTTTTTTTTTTTTAATTAAAAAAGTAGCTACCCTTTGGTTTTTGCAAACATTTGGAAGTTCAAGTCTTCTACGCTCTTGCATTTAGCATGCTCAGCAGATCATAAATTTTATTCTGTGTGAATGACACATTATCTTCAAAGCATATTTTTCTCTTGCAATTTTCATGTACAGTTTACTACAGCTCAGACTGGAAATATGCTAAATTCATAATAATGAATATTATTATGAATAATATCAACAATTTGTAATATTGGCAGCACATACGTTGACAAGTATTTTCCTCTGGAACCCTGGTCAGTAATAATTTTCTTTTAAAAGCTGCAAGCAATACCATCACAACAGAGACTTTTAGCAGAATCTTTTGAGATCCCAAACACAGAAATGTTGACCAAAGTAATATTAGATGCTCACCAAAGTGAACTTAAAGTTTTCTGCATGCTTGCTAGCTTCTTTAAAAGGAGTTTGTTTCACCCTTTGAAATATGTACATCTGCCTATTTATTTTCTGCATTTTTCTCTCCATTCTCTGTTATTCCAGGTGATTCTGAAGAACCAGTCAAAAGAAAGAGGATGAGGGGAATAGCAGAAGACTTTATGATTATAATGAAATTTCACAGTACATTCACTGTTGAAATACTGTAACAATCTAAAACAAGAAGTGTAAATTAAGTAACAGAAAGGGTATTACACCAATGATGATAGCTATGTTCATCTTTAAAGGGATGAGAGGGTCTTTCCAAGCACCCCCTTGAAGCAGGTGCAGAATTTCCAGGCTGCAGAGCCACGGGTCTCAGCCCTCTCCACCTCTGGAATTCAGGTCAGCTCTGTCCACAGTCCTTCACAAACCCCTGAACATGACAGGGCAACCCTCCCGCACCCCTGAAAACAGCTACTTCACCCTTTGCTTACTTGTCCAGCCTCACAGAGCAGCAAAACCACTGAAGAATCAAAGCTCCATCTAAACATCCCAAATTTTATTGGAGATCATCTTGAAAGTGACACTTCTATGGCCTCCTTCATGCCAGGCTGCAGCACTGGCACCAGGATTACCTCAAAGCAAGAGCAAGGTTTGCCTTTCACTGACAGCTGTCACACTGGGCACCAGACCCACGCCTTCATTACTGCATCGTTTTATTAGAAACTGCAATTTGCTTTGCCACAGAACTGAAGTAGTGATTTTTTTACACTGGAATCTTCCTAGGTCTTGAACAACTAAAGCCGTGTATGACTCAGTCTGCACCCAGCATTTTCAACATCTAGGAAGTTAGCACTGGGAGTTAAAAATAAAAAGAAAAGGTAATCTTCTAAAGCACAGCATTTTTTTCAGACACATAACTCATATGCCAGAGTGAGATCTTGAAGGGATCAGGCCTTTCCTTCATTACAAAGGAATGGATATTTAGGTAAAAACTCATATGCCAAATTTCAGCCAAAATTGTGGTGGCCACTGAAAACAAAACTGAAAAAAAGAGACATAGGACAAGAGAAAAAAGTTATCTAGGGGCATAAATATATGACCAAGGCATAAATAGAATTATTCCATTCTACTTTCAAAGATCATTTTACCTAATCAATAGAATTGCTGTTTCAAAATTTGTTTTGCTCAGTGAAAACTAAGAGACAATTAGTATATAATTTATATTCAGAATTCACCCCTAGATTAGGGTAACTGCTCCTTCATGGTATGTTATCCTCACCACTTGCATTCAATACTTTTAAGAAAAGCAAAACAAAACCCTCAGTCTATTCATATGTAACTTCATAAGGCGCATGTTTGAACACAGATTTGTTTACAATTCTAATTCAATTTTCATAATTAAAATTCTGGTAGTATGAAGCAGATTGAATTAATTTTAGTTTCCTGCAAGTAGCTATTTAATATAAAGTCATGTGAACTGAAATGTCATTGCTTACAAGAACTGTATGAACGGTATGAAAATCCTTTGGGTTAACCTTCATAAAATACAGCAATTTTCTCATTAAAGTGACAGAAGGTAGCCATTGCCAATGCTCAGTCTTTTCAGCACCAGCTATCAGATCTAAAGCTTGCAGGAGAGGTCATTGAGGCAAATGGATGATTGAGGGTGATGGTCACTTAGTGTAAAGCCACTGTATGAGCTTAACCTCAGTTTCATGTGGCTGACAAAGTATTTTTGTATTCTGTAAATGGTGGGTTTCACTACTGGCATCAAAATCAATTGTTTTATCTTTGAAAAATGATAGTGACTGAAAGCAACAGTCCACTTGTCTGAAACGTGTTTTGTAAGTAAAAGTGATAAAATTTGAATCAAGAAAACTGAAATTTTATTAAGGTCACTAACATTAGAAACCTGATCTGCCTTCTACTTATGCCAGATTTCAGTGTGATGTCGTGCACCCCAATTTATAATTATAGTGGATAATCCAGTCCTATGCTTTTCCTAAGACATCCCAGATTCCTAGCTCTGTTTTGCCTTCTTCAGAAGTAACTTTGAAACTGCTAGGCACCAGCATGAAAAGCCTCCCTGAAAATGTACACTCATGTCTGAAAACGCACAAAGAAAAGATCAAAATGAAAATTAAAAGCAGATGCGCTTTATGTACTAAAAGGTTTTTCTACTTCGATAAGTGGATTATAATGAAGTGTGGCACCATGTTTCATACAATTTATTAATCCCATCCCACTTATTTACACTCTAAAGCAGCATAACGATTTCAAAGTTGGATCACAGCCAAAACTCACACAGAGAAATAATTAAGAAGTTATGTGGAAAGATTGGTCATTGTTGAGTTTCAGGGGTTTTCTAAAGAGACAGGTTGACTTTTAGTTAACCAGAAGACCAAAGATGAAGTACTTGTAACACAAGACCAAGTGCAGAAGTGAACTAATTTTTGAAAGGGAATAGATGCTATGAAAAGATAACCAGAACTTGACTTGCCCTGCCATTACAACCCTTCTAAGCCTGGAGAAGCTGGCACAGAAAACTTCTCTAAGCTACTGCTGATGCAACCAGGGAAACTACATTTTTTCCAGACAGCACCTATCCCCTGGTCTTGAGGTTACCAATCAAGCTACATAACTCGGCAAAAAAATGATAAGAGAATAAAACAAAATATTGCTGAAGCTCGGAAGGCATGAGTTTCAGGAGGACAAAGAAAAGCTGGAAAGCAGAGCATGTAGGTCATGGGGGAGAGTGTTATGGCCAGGTAATGCCTCTGCAAAGCTTCTCCAGCCTCTGAAAGAGGGCTTTCTGTCCCCACAGGCTTTCTTGAATGGCTTGAAGGTCCACACTTGCTCCTGCAGTAGTGTTTTTGGCAAGGCAAAGCTGAAACTAGTCCAAGGGTAAAAAGCCATTTATACCTGTACAAAGCAAGCAGAAGACTCTGCAGGGTTGGAATGACAATGCTTTACCTCTATTTTACCCAAGTTTAGATGTCTACACCAAATAAAATGGGAAATCAGACTGTAAGTGTAAAAAAGTGCTGGTTGGCAGTTTCCTCCTGGGTACAGCATACTCCTTCTGCCTCTAGGAGCACCCTCACCTCTTGTATTTCCAAGGTAATAGTCCCTGAAAATGTTGAGCCACTCAGCAGATCAGGAATACTTTAAATGGTGAAGTACAGAGATACGGAAATACTGTTGGAGATACACTCATGCAGGAAATGTATTTTATTTATTCACTGATGCACAGCGCCCAGTTCATTTTATCCACTACATTTCTCATCCACTAACCTCTCTCTCCTTCTATTCCTCACCTGAAAAAATGGTTTATACAGTAAGCAAGAAGTCTAGAATGCTGTTCATTGTTCTTATTTGGCAAGATTTACTTGATGAGAAGACCCTATACCAATTTTGCCATTAAGACTTTCTACAGTAAACTCCTACTGAGGATAAGCCACTGCCAAACACAGTCAGTTACACTGGGAAGATCAGAGTATCAGAGGGACTACTGCTTATTTTCATCTTTTCATTGGAAGCAGGAAGAAAGAAGGAAGAGTTGTCAGTGTAAGTGTGGATAGAAAAATAATACAAAAGGCTGTACAGAAATTAGAAGCAAAGACAGGAAACAAGCAATAAAATTGCAGTTGGAAAAATGCTACTGCATGTACCAAGGGAGTAATCCAAAATAAAAGAGTTAACCACAGAGCAAAACCAAAGCAAAATTTGGGAAGCATCAATGTTGAAAGACACTTAGGAATAAGAGGATAATCTAGATGTAGGAAGCAATGCGGCAGAGGAGAACTAAGCACCAATAACACCTCTGGCTCCTTCTGCAGGAGCATTACACGGTGGAGCTGGCTGGCAGGGCAGTGCTCTCTTTATGCGTTTCTTCTGCAGCCACACCTGGAATATTGTATGCAGTTCAGGCACTTCATTACTGGAAGATATAAACAAACTGGAGGAAGTCCAGAGAAGTGGAACGGAAATGATTAGAAGCCGGAGGGAGTGATTTACCAAGAAAATTTAAAGTAGCCCTTTACCCGCCTGTAACTTCTCTGATAATTACAGACGGGAAATGATAACAGCCTAGTTCAAGTCTCCAGTCACGTGCCTTAAAAGCCCTTTTGCCTTGGGCACTTAAGCATGTGCCTAGTTTTAAGAAAAAAGAGCACATAAAGATTTTGACCTGATGAAGAGAATAAGATTAAGTAAGGAAAAAAATTTAGGCTACATACCAGTGAAATCCTCCCGGGAATGAATTGTGACTAACTGAGCTACCATAGAACATGGAGATTGTATTGCCTGAAATTTCACATTTTATTGCTGATAATGGAAAGAGTTATTCACATATGAAGTTTATTTTCCATGAGACAACTGGACTATTCAATATAAAAACCGCTACCCACGTACACAAGTCTTTGCCACAAACATATAGCACCAAGTTACCTTGCCCAGGTAAAGAGACCTGACAAGCAAACATTTTTACCCCGGACTGTGTAAGCCTGGTGGAACAGTTCTGAAAAACAACAAATGATATCCCAGCAGGGAAGTAACTGGATTCTCCTAGCTCCTCATGCACCAGCATTGCTGGGAGGTGATTTTTAGGAAAGTAGCATTTTATGTAACTGTTGAGCAGTCAGCA
The DNA here is from genome assembly GCF_023634155.1 of Falco peregrinus. NCBI lineage: Eukaryota > Metazoa > Chordata > Aves > Falconiformes > Falconidae > Falco > Falco peregrinus. The sequence goes on from NC_073722.1 coordinate 15,391,227, forward strand.
GAGCTCTACTGAAATACACTTTAAAAGTCATGTAGAGACAGCCAGAGTGTGATCTAGGGAATGGGTGACTACCACTCACATAGGTTTTGCATGCAGTCTAGAACCTACCCACCCCCCTCCATCCACCTCCCCCAACCCCACCCCCCACCCCCCTCCCAAAAAAAAGAAAAAGAAAAAAGTAGCAAAGTCCAGCTGCAGGCAGCCTGCAAAACAGCTTGCAGGGATATAGCTTGCTATATAATCACAAAACAACATTCCAAGCCAACAGCCATGTCTGAGCACATAGGATTCCCAAATCCCTCTACTGATAGACAAAGCCTCTGAGAAAAGTTATGTTAAAGGTAACCAAGTGCCCCCACCCCAACCCCGTTCACCTAGCTTGTGCTGAAAATCACTTCTTGGTGCTCCAAATAAGGAAAGCCCATAGTTCCACACTGGAGAAATACCCTGGTCAGATTTTTAGCTCACAAATGGGAAAAAAACCCAAAACATACAGAAGGGGGAGACCTGGAACAAGACAGAAGTCTGCAGCATTTACTGGAAAGTCAGCATTTATCACTAAAATTACGTTGGATATGCATATCTTAATAGCATGCTAGCCTAGGCTTTTGTTTATATAAGTAATGCAAGCTTTATGTTGTAATTTCTGCAATATTTTTATAATTCAACATTTACCTGCAACCTACACTTAGATTTATGAGAATGAGATAAGAACTGGCACAAAGCCAACAGGTCTCAGCTTCAATGCATCAGTGCCTTGATTTTATATTACAATTTTTAATGAACTTTCCGCAGTACAGTTCTAAAGGTTTGGCAGAAGGTAAAATGACTGCATGGTTGATCACTGCTTTCACTGCTTACAAGGTGGTATCTATAGGCCTCAGAGTCCTACTCCAAGGACTTTTTCCCCCCCCTTTCTTTGTATAGTACATGTCAAACTGAATCTGAAAATTGGATGAAATCTGTCAAAAACCAGATTATCACCAGTAGATCTTGTAGGACTACATATAGTTAAGGTTGCCTGACACTTTTCATTTTAAGACCTCGTTTTCTGTTGCTGGTAACTTTACCACACATTAGCAGTTAGGGCAGTTAGGGCTGAAATTTTCCATGTTGGATGTCTGCCTCAGGCTGAATTTTATATTGCAAGTATAAGAATGTATCAGCTAGAAATACTAAGCGTAGTGCAAAGTAAGCTCGTGAATAAGGGTAGGGAGAAACATGTTGGTTTTCCCCTGTGTTACATTTTTCACAGACATATTTGAGAAGCTCAAGAGCCTTCACACTTTCAGACAGACCCTTTGAAGCATCACTGCTCTGATACCACAGATGTGCCTTTTGCCATCTCATACATTATCACTTAAAATTATAACGGATCACAGTATAAAACACTGAAAAGTTGCAGTTTGTACGTGATAAGATTTACAAAGGTTTTGGTGGAGGTTGCCTGCCAACCTCCAAAGTTCCCTTCTGCAAAGAGCATGGACCAGGGTGGAGGGTCTGAGCTGAGCTTGTACTCCACCCATCTCTTACACATGCTTTGGCATGGGGACTCCATGCAGAAAATCCCCATCACACTCTCAGGACATGGTAAGAGAAAAGCTTGGAGGGAAGAGGAACAAAGCACAGGTTGTGAGAGCAAACAGAACCACCAGGGGCTTAATGAGGAGTTCTGGGAAGGCAGCAGACTTGGAAGGAGAAAGGCTCCCAAAAAAAAGCAGTGGAAGGAGGAAGGAGATGTAGGCAGTGGGATACTGGAGAAGCTGGGGAAGAAGGCAGTGCAGAAGCTGATGACTAAAGCAGAGAAGAAAAGGTCCAGAGGTGAGTGCTGGCCAGAAGCAGAAGGGGCACGGGGTGCAAATGGGTGGTAACTGGCTAAATAGAAGCAGCTGAGAACAGAATTATTTAGGGGCAGGAAGTCAAGACAGAATCTATCTCTACACATTAGGGCTGAATGCAGGAAACGGAAGTCAATGCCCCTAGAAGACGGCACAACCACCTTTACAGGGGAAACTGAAACCAAAAGAGAGTAAGGCTAGAAATATTAAAAGTGTCTACTAATGCATTGAGCCTGACTGTCACTCCCCCAACTCGGTTCTTCTGAGCGTTCAGCATTTTTGAGACAGACTGCTTTCCAAGGAGGCTCACAACCCCCTGGTTGGGGTACTGGTCTCCAAGTGAGGCAGTGGCTGCCAGCGAGGCAGCTGGAGCCGCGTGCCAGTGCTCCCCTTTCTGCTGCACACAACTCCAGCTCTGCCCACAGAATTTCCCACCCCCTGGGGCCTCATTTGCTGAGCCTGTCTCAGGGGGTGAGCCCAAAGCAGGCCTGGTACCACCTCTGCTGCTCTCTGTAGGCATGGGGAAAACAGCTGGTAGCAGCCACAGAAAGTTACAGATGCAAGGAAGAGCCCAAGGAACACTGTTTGGCCCCCAGGTTACTTCTATCAGACAGCTACATGGCCTGACAGTGGTCCACCAGGTGCTGCACCAAGGGATGGATGACCCACATGCATCACTTCTCCCCCTTTAGCCCGCATGATCCTGAGAACAAGACATTAACAGCAGCTCCACAGCATCTGATGTGCTGAGCTGGTACGCAAGAGACTGCAGAATCTCCCTCATAACCTGGAGTTCAGCTTCAGGAGTTCAAGTAAGTATTTACCTTAGAAAATTATGGCAACATTGGCTTTTAATTTATGTTCTCTGCTTTTCTAAAACTGTGTAGGAAGAGGAAATAGAGCTTTAAAGTCCTAACCACTAAGCAGAGCAGCTCTGGAGGAGCAGGATCTATGCTCCCACGCCTCCTGTGCAGTCCAACCTCCCACCACAGCTCTGCCTAGCGGGCAGAAACAAGAACACCCTACAGCTGATGGGAGGTGGGGCATAGGCTGTCTGTCCCCCCTCAGCGCACTCTGCCCAGCCCGTTCAGGCAGAGGAGTAACTCCTGCCCATCTTGCCACAGGTGCCCACTGGCCAGTGAGGCCACCCACCATGGCAGCAGCTAGCATGATGCCCCATGTACATGAAGCTTGCACAAACTAAAACCAGCAGTAAAACTACAAAGTTGAGGAAAAAAAAATAATTGAAAGTGTCCTTCAGCATCAGTTTGTGAACCAGTTTCATCAAAGCCTGTAACTATGGCAAACTGTGGCGGTTTCTGTATCCGCACACAGAAATTCAACTATGACACTTGGAAGGGACACGGATTACTGAACCATCATATAAATGTTTGTGCTGGGGAGCTCCAGTGCTGCATCCACCTATTACGTTATGGCTGTAACTACACACTCCTAAAACAGACAGACTGCTAAATCGAACAATGTTTTCCTGCACATACGATTACATCGACTTTAATTAGTTAACTGGTTCAGTGGTTTTGATTGTTTCGATTGGGTAAACACGTGACATGGATTGATCTATAATTAAGATGAACTTTAAAGATAAGTGTTCATGTTTAAGTGGTGGAGTGGACACATTTGTTGCTGCCCCAGGATGAAGGAGTAGAAGTACAAGTTGGAAAAGATCGTCTCTTTGCTCAGTCAGTGATTGCTGACCTCTGTTTTTCATTATTACAAGGAAGTGGTCAGTTAACCCTCATCATTAAGCAGTAAAGCGTGACAGAGAGTGCTGATTAATGTGCTGCTCACAAATACGGTCAGGCACGAGGAGAAACCCACGGCGGGTTTCTGGCAGTTTTAAATGGCCATTAGTTATAGTTGTGCAAAATGAAATTAACCCAACTAATCAAGCACTGAGAATCCATGGTTCTGCTGAGGGTCAAGGGTTCCCAGGAAACAAAAGGTACAGTATGCTTACATACCACACACACAAAAAAAAAATAATCCTGACAGGCTGATCAATGAAAATTAATACATACAATAAATTTGACCAAATAGTGAATAAACATAATACCTGCACTGCACATATTAACTGAGAAGTAGTCCACAAAGAAATAAAGGGAAGCAACAGACTGATTTCAGCTGTCACCAAATTAACAAGCGGTCTTACTAAAACGTGCTACAGAATAGCTGTGCACTAGACCCCTGTCCCCACCGCCCTTTCTGACTGCCCTCCTCTGCAGGCTCGTTTGCTATTTTAGCCCTTTCTAGACTTAGCCACACGACCCCCATCCCTGTCCCTTAGGATGAATTCTGGCAGCGCCTGGATTGTCATACGTATTCCTCATGTTCTCAAATGGGTTTGCTGTTTGTAAACCCTTCTATCAGACCCAGAATGCTGAGGAAGCACAGAGAGCAAACAGTAAAAGCAGAGGAATACACAAGCTAAACATACACACAAGCACCAGCCAGCTCATTCCGTGACAGACAGGATGGGCCTGAGCACCAAGAGCTTTTCTGAGCAACTTTTTCTCTCACTTTAAATGTAATGTTCCTTTATTAGCCTTGGTAAGATGTCCCACTTAAGACATTACCCTCCATGGCTGGAACAGGAGGAATGTTTTTACCGTGGCTGGCTCTGTGATGCTTTCTGGATGCCAGAGGCCCTTCTCCCCTCTCTTTTCTAAACACTTGTTTCTGACTTCAGATGGAATCTTAATTTGTCCCACATCTGAACGGAAATAGTTTAATAATTTCCCTCACTTCTTCAGTTGAGAGTCTTCATTTTAAGTGAAGCCTCCAAGAAATTCACATGCATGCTGATCTTGGTTTACATAATCCATACAACACACATGCATATGGATTTTGGAGTACCCTCACCTGCATTATATAGCAATACTTTAGATCTGTCTTTGCCTGCTGAACCTAAGTGGGCACCTTTGCTTGTAGAAGTGCACATAGCATTTCCTACTTTTTTTCCTTGGTGGCTTATTGTTCTTGCATTGTCAGCTTGTTATTGAAGACTTCAAGGACACAAAGAATGGTGACAGTAACAAGGCCTTTTTCCCACTCTTAGTGGAACGGTAATAGAAAATATAGTAAAATGTGAGAATGGCAATAGAAAGGGCTGAAATTGCCTGACTGCAACACAGGCAGTTCCATCTGACTGTGAGGAAGAATTTCTGTACTTTGATGGTGACAGAACACAGGAGTAGGCCGCCCAGAGAGGTCATGGAGTCTCCTTCTCTGGCGACATTTAAAACCCACCTGAATGCAGCTCTGTGCAACCTGCTCTAGAAGAACCTGCTTTAGCAAGGTGGTTGGACTAGATGGTCCCTTCCAACCCTGAACAGTCTGTGATTCTGTGAATTTAAAGTCAGAAAGATGATACTGTCCTTCAACTCTCTATTTCTGGAACATTTTCTAACTCTATGGAAAAAGGGATGCTCAAGTAAGCAAATTTACCCAAGTACTGTCCAAAAACCCTCTGCTGTTCAACCTTGTTCTGTATTATCATAGAACTCCTTGAACGGGTACTAATACATACAATTTTGCTTGTGCTTTTATGTCCTTCACTTTCTCATAAGCTTTCCATGAATTATCTTCCATTATTAAACAGTCAGTGAAAGATCTCATTCTTGTCATATTTCCTCTTCTTACTTTTAAATGAATAATTAACACAGAATAACTGGTAGCTATTCTTTCTAAACATCTTACATGGAAGTGGATTCCTTCACAAAATAGAAGTGAAACAAGAAAAGATGCAGCTCGGTGTGACCACTGTATCCAAATGCCAGCGTTATTTTCCAATACCCTAATTTATTTTATAAACCTGTACGCAGTGCTGCTGTACTAAAATATACACATATCTACTGTACTTGACAGACTGCCTGCTGCCCTACATTCAGCAGAGTACCTGCATGATGACACTGCAGAAGTATGAGAACATGAAATATCACTTTTAGTTCTCAAGGCTCTATAAACCACTTGAATATCTAGAGTTCAACTGCCTGGTTGTGTGCACCTTGCACATGAAGTCATTAACAGCCACCCTCCCCCCAAACAAATGAATGTACAAGCTGCTAAGTTTCATTCTACAATATGGTGCTGTCACTGTAGGAATACCATCTTCCCCTTATTACTAAAAAGAGTGCAAGTAAAAGACATAATTTTTAGATAGGTTAGTGCCTTTTCATTCCTTCTTTTTTTTTTAATTTTATGAATAGTTTAGTATGCCAGTGCACACAACCTAACTTATTGTTATTTTTTTTCCCAATAGTCCATCATTATCATTCTGTTGCACCAGAGAAAATTAGCACCTATCACTTACATAATTTCAAGCAGTATTGTTAAGAGTGGAATTTGCATGCATGGTATGGTGTATAGGCTAACACAAGTCCATTTGCTAAGTCCACGTGGTAAAATGGATGAATAATTGAATGCTTAGCTCTAAATATATAATTATTCTTAGAAAAAAAGTAAGAGCACAAGTCTGTGAAAATACATATAATACCCATCTACAGCTAAATACCCTAGACAAAAAATACCCTTTCAGAAATGGAATAATACAGTTAGATTCCTAAAATGTTTATCGAAAACTTGCATAAATGCTCAAGTTTTGAAAGTACAGGACTACTGCACTTCTTCCCCACAGGCATTAGCTTTGAATCAAAAACATTGTCCCAGCCTAAGGAAGAAAAGGCTTAGCAGAATACTTGTGCAGAGCATGCAAAAGGTCTGTAAACTTTCAAACTTAAACCAGTTTAAATTGTTCCTGTTAAGAAAAAGTTACAGCTCAGTTGTTCTGATCTGTTCCCACACACAGTATCATACAGTCTCTCCCTAAGAAAGTAACATTACCTTTTTTAATATCATCCATCACCCTGCTCTGTAATAAGCATTGCTGTTCTGACGTTACAAGAACTGTTTGCCATATGTCTACTTCCAATAGACAATCACATTAGTTACTTCTCTACACGTAACAAATGAGGGAGTGAGCTTTGCAACAGTAAGTACAAAACATCAAGTCCAGTCCTTTTCTGTATTGAGTGCAACATAAACCAATTTCCAGATGAAGTAAAATAAATAGGTGCGTACAAATGAGAAAACTATGCTCTATTTCTTAAGTCTGGTAGTAGCCTGAATGCAGATATGCCATGAACAGGAAATGAGTGGAGAAAATTCCACTGTTCTGGATACACTTTTCAGCAAGAATCAACAAGGATTAAAGACAATGAGACAAGAAGTATAAATCTGATACAGCTGCATTAAAGCTGATAGCAATGACACCATTTCTGGTAAAAGTGTGAAACATTAAATTACAAGAATTCAAAATACTCTATCAGAGTGGTCAGTAACACACAAACAACAACGCCTTTTGTTGGCATCTTGCATGAACAGTACAAAACTTTCAAAGAAACCAAACTATCTTCTAAACACCAATGTTACACTGTTTTTCTGTTTTATGAGTATCACATTGTGTTTTAAAAATCACGCATCTGTCTTTCTATTGCAGAGGCTATTTCCATTTTGGTATTTTTCTCACCCTGTGCCTTAGAAGTCAGCTTACATTCTAAATCTCTAGAATAAATTTCTGAAGTATAACCTTTCCACATTTATTTTGAAGCATTTATTTAGTCCTTCTTCAGGTCTTGTTTTCCAGGTGAGAGGCATTGAGTAGTTTCAATAAACATAAAAACCTACTGTCTTGAACAGTAATTCCATTACTGCTCATCGTATGTACCACTAAAGAAAACCTGCGGATAGATCTTTTTAAATACTATTATTTATTAAATGAGGAAAAAAAAATACCTGTTGGGAAGCCTGGGGGTCAATCTTGAAAGGCAGAGTATCATTCAGACTTGACAGAGCTTTTAAGTCTGCCTTTCCCATTTGCAACCACATATTAACTAGCAGCGTGACTCAGCGGGAGATCTTCATTAGATCCAGGCAGAAGCCCAAGCTCCTCTAGCCTTAACCAGGCTCTCAGAGGGTAACTCTTGGCTGTTTTTCTCCTGCATTCATTCACTTCCTTTTGTCTGAGCTATTTACTTTTCAAGTAACAGATTGCAAAACCCATCAATGTAAAGCAAAGCAATTTGATGGAGCAAAAAATGTCAGGGATATTTTCTAGATGAGAATCAACTAAATCAAAAGCAGATCATTTTGCTTTGAAAAGCAACAGTAGAGGGACAAGTCTGGAGCAAAAAAAGACAACCCTGGGAGGAGGATGATCAAGTTAGGAAGCATATAACAAATGGTATCATGGCTACACCCACAAGCACTGAGGTAGCTGACTCACATCACTGAGAGAAAGGTAATGGTAATGGAATGAGGCTCCTGAGGACTAAAAGGACGCAGGTGACACTTCTGTCTTCAAGAAAAGCAAGAATACTTTTTTTTTCCCCCATGGTGAGGATGGTCGAACAGGTTGCTCTATGAGTAGTCTTCTGAGATACTCAAACCCCACCTGGACACAATGACAATTCTCTGTGCAGGAGGGTTGAACTAGATAAATCTCCAAAGGTCTCTTCCAACTTCAGCAATTCTGTGATATATGATAATGCTTTCTCATTTGGACAAAGTTAATCCACACAAAATTGTGCTCTTTTCATAAACCTATGTACATTAGCAAAGCCTTTTATAGTCCTGAAGGCACAAAGTGATTAAGGCATACCTTCCATAGCAAAGAAACACTATACCCAGTATTAGATGAAGTTTTACACAAGGAAACTTGAAACAAAACAGGAACAAAAGTATAGCTTCTAAAAAGAAAAACTGTACTAAATATCTGCAGCATATTTAGAAGAGATGGTAAATGAACCACATTGTAATAATACATTTCTGTCACATGTACAGAAAACTTATACAAGTGTATAGGTTCCAACTGAAATATTAAACATGTTGGGATGTACTGTGTGAACAAAGGTAAGGAAGGATGAACTTGAAGAACCATAACGTAAACCCCCTCTAATGAAAGTATCAGTATGTACTAGAGAAGCTAGATTACAATCTCCCCAAATTTACTTCAGTCAAATGGTTTAGGCACAGCTCCGAAGACTTTGAGGCACCTTGTCACTATTTTGCTGCAAGTAGCTTTCCTAGGAAGCACCACCACCATCAGTATCTGGCATGTGAACCACCACCTAGGAACCTTGCTCTGTTTGCCATCACTGAACAGGTAAGAACCCTCAGACTCCCCTGCACCTCAAAACCTGAATAATGATCCTCACAACCAATATATAGAAGTCTTTACATTATGTTTTACTTCTACACCCTTGGTCCCACCTTGCCCAGACCTCTAGATTACCCTGGGAACAATGCTGATGATGATTTAGGATGAATCAGGACCACCAAGTCAAAAGGACTTGTCCTCGGAGTCCACATTTACATGCTACCAAAACCACAGTACATAAAGGATTATGGAGATTTAAAGAAAAAAGAAAAGAGGAGAGAGAAAGTCAATGCCTGAGGCAGATGAATGGTGCCCTGGAGAACTGGAGTGCATCTCTTTTGCCATGGACTTACTCTATAATAATAAGCAAGAAAAATCACTAATTATCCTCCTTGTTTCCTGAACATTCAACTTAAGATCCACAGTCTGATTTGCAGTGCTTTAAGTGATCATAGCTGCAAGTAAAATCAATGGGAACTGCACTTTGAACATATTAAGTGCTATAAAACGCCAAGTACTTCTGCCCTCTGAGGTCCTAAATATCATAAATCATGAACCCCAAATCAGTGGGTATGCCTGAGCCTAATCTGTGTCTTAACTCCCCAGCTGTAAAAGAGGGGTAATAACCACTCATCTTATCTTGTATTGCAGGATAATTTAAACAATATTAGTGAAGCACTTTGATATGATAGTGATGAGCACCACAGAAAAGCTCTGCAAGAAATGAGTAATTATGTATTCTGAGCAAGGGATGAACAGTAATCAGCAGTGAAGGCACAGAACTATACACTAAGCAATGAGAAGAATCCAAGATATTGAATAGCTGCTCATTAATTGAATGTTACCCAATCTGTTCAATGAACGAGGCAGAGGTCTAATGGAAAAAGTTGTAAGTGATTGTGTAATTAAGGCAGAATTAGAAATCATTACATGTGGTATAGATTAACAAAGTCCAAGCAGGCCACTAACATTCATTACTTTTATATTTAGTTGTGATTTTGCAAACTTCATTTTTTTTCTTCCCAACATATTTTTAACATATCAAACTGAAAAAACCCCAAGCAGCTCAACCCCCCTGACAACCACTGCTATACCTAATGTAAGAACCCATCAGGAGCAGAAAGGAGCAGGAAAGGACATCATAATCTCAAGCGGCCCTGACACTCCAAACTCTGAAACAGGAGAAGAAAGGGTCTGTCCTGCTGCGCGCGAACAAGATCGGGACATCAGCAAAATTTTGCTGTGCAGGAACCACAGCATACACGAATCCCAAGCACGTGCTCTCAGCTGCTGCGTGCAGAACCTAAAGACAGACTTTAGGCTTCAGCTACACCTACATCACACAGCTGCAGGTGATGCACACACTACAGAGAAAGCTCACATACTGGCCACTCCAACAGCTGCCCAAGCCTCTGCACCCATTCTGCAGCAAATACGGAGCTCCCTGTTACTATGTCAGCAGTTCCTGGCAGCCCTTCACCTGACACCACAGGAGACTGAGCAGAAACCTGCTTGTTTCTGCTTGCTCTTAGTGTAGACAAGGTGCATAAAAAAGCCCCACACCATCACTCTTGAAATAGGTGGGAACAGAATAACTGAACCACATTCCCATTCATTGGGCAAATCAGACACGAGAGATGGCACCAAAAAATTTTATAGGTTAAACCCAGGTAATAGTTCTATCTTTACAGAATTTCCTCTCCTTAAATAATAAAGAACTGTGGGATTCACAGTTGACCACGAGCCATTATTGTTTCTAAGAAACCTGACAAATCTGCCTCAGTCTAAGTCTAGACTTCAAACCGAACACAGGCACTCACTCCCAACCTTCAACAACCTAAAACTGTGCTGCAAAAAAAGGCTGAAATCCTGGCTTCTTTTAAGGCAACGGGAGATTTGCCATTACCTTTTCCCACTCTATTTATATCTGAGATGCTAGCAGATGCCTTGTTCCCTCTGTCTATAACAGACAGATCTGTATGTACATTTTATCTCATTTTTTTTGTCTGGAGACTGTTTTCCCACCCTCTTATTTAAAATGGGATTAGGAAGTACAAAAAGATGATTTGTTTCTGGCTTTATGTATTTATATATTTATTTTGAGCTTTTATCTATTTAGGATTTCTTTCAGCCACAAGACTGCAAAATTCCCTATCTCTAACATCGTTTCACTGAAGGCACCTTGCAGGATTATCCCCTTCTGGCTCTTAAGTAGTTAACTTGAGACTGGAAGAGCCTTTTCAGGCTCTAAAAATTTTCTGAACCTTGAGCATTGTTGAAAAGAAGTGCTATTTGCTACTAAAAGTTAAAACTGTAACATTGCTTCGATGGGCTTCCAAGGCTGGTAGATAACAGCATTTTATGAAGTGGTATCTCTTAAGAAGCAGTACCACAGCTGTGAGAAGCTAAAGCATCTGACTACGGATGTTTACGATACTTTATATGCTTTATGCTATATGATGTGGAAGGTCTTGTATATATATTTATGTCCAATTGCAAGCTCCAATTTGAATATGTTTATTCACGCTTTAGTTATCCATTTGCAGTTGTATTGTATTAAGCATTAAAAAAAACCACACCCAGCAACACAGTGTCCAAGAAGCCAGACCAATTATACTCCAGTGACAGGAATTCTCAGTAGCTGGGCTCTCACCTGACGGGATTACTAGAAAACATAACCAAGCATGAGGTCACCTGATGGGGTCTGGGAGTACCTGCAAAGGCTTAGCTGGATAGGATGGAGGTATTTCAAAAGGACTTCACTCTTCTGAGCTTTTTCTGAACTCAAAATGAGAAAAGTCACTGTAGGACACAGACATTCATCTGCTACCACAAATACAAAACAACTCTGCCTCATGCAAGAACTGAGCACTTTTCATTGATTTTTAAAAACTGAAGTCTTGTATCCCTGTGAAGATCTGGTCATGCACCATCGTTACAGGTGGAATATCCTAGAACTGTATTAGTTAGTTCCTCCTCTCTTTTAGTACTGCTACTTCCTTCAGTTTTGGAGTCAGATGAACTCTCAATTCCTACCAGGATGCACTATTAACCAAAAGAGATCTCTTTGGCTTATCATTTACTATCACAGATAACCAAATTGTTTAATACATCCACTACTTCTCTTACACTCCATTTCAAAGCAGGTACTTAAGTCCTTCTGACTCCTTTCAGGAAAGTGCTCCTGAAAGTCCCTCTTTTTGGTGGTTTGCAGCCTTCTCAAAATATCAAACTAATATAACTTTTACCCATTTGCTCTTATTTCAGCACAGTTCTAAGTTCAAAATAAACTCTCCTCCGTCTCAGTTGTCTATTCCTCAACTGTGAAATATTTATAGACAGCAATCATGTCCCAACTCAGACTCTTCTTGAGTAAGCTAAAAAAAGCTAAAAGCATTTAGTCACCTGACATAAGATACATTTTTATTTCCCACATCATTTCAGGAGCTCTCCTCATGTGTTTACCTGAGTCCGAATCAAGTCTCAATCTGTCTTTAACATGCTGGTGACCAGAAGTATGCACAATACTCCACATAAGCATGCCCAACATCATTTGTACCATGATGGTATGAATCTTCCCCTGTTTGCTTGAAATACCTGATGCTTCTGTACACACTGATTTTGCGTAACTACGTTACACAAGTGGCTCAGCCATCTTGGATCTATTAACTAAAAGATGAATTTCACAGCAAGCGCCCTGTCTACCTTCCCTATGTGGCATACGGGAAAAAATCCATTCCTTTTTAAGAAAAGATAGTTGAAGTATTCAAGAAAACACTAGACTAATGGCTGTGACATTTGAACTTTCATTAGCCAGAATGTTTGTGGCTACCTTAAATCAGCATGCATTCACAGGGCCACCCCACCTCTATGAAGACTCTGATCTACTGGAAAGTTACCCTGTGATGTGTTAAAAAAGAAGACAACTGAAAAAAAAAATACTGCAACTCAGTTCCCTGTCACATCATAGTAAGAATGCCAAAAATTTCCCTTACAGGGATGTAGAAGGTAAGCACGTGAAAGCCTGTGTTTATGCTGGAATTTGTGTCAATGGAAGGTTGTTACCCAAGATAAACTAACCTTACTACTACATGTATGTTCCATTTACTGCATATTTTGCTTGTGCAGGCTGGCTATCACATAATGAATGTTATTATTTTATAGATGAAGCAGTCTAGAAATTAGTATTCAGAAAACAAAGAATGAAAGACAAACAGAAGAGTGGAGGAGAATAGTTGTACACAGACCTCCCAGCTTATACGGTAAATAACAGTTACAATCAAAAAAACTGTGAATGCTGGAAAGTCCTGGGGAGGTAAGAAATTATTAATGCTTCTGGAAAGGCATGGATGTGGATTTTTTTCAAATTATTTTCTTGGCCATTAACCAACGTTTGGTGCTTTGTGGCACTGCAGCTGTTAAACTCCCCTATTCTTTGCCTGTTTTAAAACGAAGACACTCTATCACCTAGATGGTTCCCAAACCTACCCCCTCCTTTCTGAAACACAAACACAATATGCTTGCTCTATTAGCATTGCCATCCACGTTTAACAGCATTTATTCTTGAGCATCAGTTCGAGTTTCTCATGCAGCCCACATATTCCAAGAAGCCATAAGGAAAGCTCTTAGTCCCATTCTACCTCTCCCCAGCTTTAAGATACTCAACTGCAATACATGCTTCATCCTTTATTGATCTTTTTTTTTTTTTTTTTTTTTGTGTCACTTCTTGTTGCTTATTTCTCTCCCCCTTTCCCCTTTTTAGGGTCCCAGTGCAAATCTTTCTAGCTCCTTCCTCCTACCAGCCTCCTGAACTCTAAGGTCCTAGTAACTAAAGCCAACCAGGAGCAGGAACAAAGACTTCATTTCACTAAGCAACACTGCCTGCCGGAGCAAAACCCAGGAAAAGTCCTTTTTATTTCTGTGAAAGCATGGAAGGCTGGTGGCAGCTTCAAACCTACGATGACTTAATTATTTAAATTTTATTTTACACCTATTAACCATAGCATATCAAGTATGAGTAGCAGCTGCTACATGAATTTGACCATCTCACTTGCCCTCGGCAGATCACCCATCTGCTTGCTCTTCACCTAGTATTTCTGTTTGATAGGTTGTAAAACAGATTCTTGCAACAGGTCAGGAACAGAGTCAACTTCAAATCCCACATAGAAATTTCTATGAAAACATATGGACATCTATACTGAGTGATGTCGAATTTAGAGAGGCCACTGACCTTATGAAAGTGGATAAAAGGAAAATTGCAGCCTGTGATGGAAAAACACTGACTCCATTACAGTGAATGAACAGAAGAGTGGAGAGCAAAGAACTGTATGTATAATTAATTCTAGTAATACAGACCTACAAAATTCATGGCTGCACACACTGCAAAATGGTGTGGAAAAAGCCTTTCTATAATGTATCCATTTCAGCTTCTACAGCATTAAAAAAAATTGCTTCTTTAAATGATCAATAAGGTAAACTTTCCTGTTCACCAGCAGTGTTTTATAAAAATATAAGTTATGCTAATGAGACAAATTATTCAAGAGCTACGTACTCCAGCATTTAAATTCTCATACCTTGGTATTTTTTTCGCCTCAATTCAAATGAAAAAGTCTAGGAAGCACGCACAGAGGCTTTAGTTTTTCTTTATTTTCTAGTGGGGTCTAGAGCCTTGGGAAGTTCTTGCACTTGCACTCATAGGAAGATTACCTGTTTCTGAAAAAAACATGTTATGCATAATGTATCACCTTCCCTCTTGTGTGGCCTTCTAGAAGCAGAGCCTATAGAGTACTTTCACAAAACCAAAAAATTATCGCTGGGATATTATGCATCTGGCCCACTGCTAAAGAGATGCACAGTGCCTTGCAATCCCTCATGCAAAGATGAGTCTCTAGAAGGCTGTTGGCTCCCTTTGGTTATGGTAAAAATACTGGCCTTGGTGCTGGGCAAGGCGGACTGGGAGTTACGCCAGGTGACTGGTGGGTTGGACCCTCAATCTCGCAGCCCAGGTTGTTCTGTTCCTGTGTTTTCATTGCAGCCTGGCACAAAGATGAAGAATGGTAGTTCTTTTCCATAACCCTGTGTTTGAGGCAACCTTGGTTCCCACCGCTGTGCCAAGTCCCTGCAGATTGCTATACAAGAAGTTTCATGCCTTCCACTATTGAAGCGAAGTCTTGGACAGCCTGCTGTTCAACCACACAGCAGAGGCAGGATTCCTTTATTACTAGGCTGCTTGCTGAGGTGCACAGCACATTTACTATGTCCAGGAGGCCATCAGATTAGACTTTGAACAATTTCCTTCAGCCAAATTTCTCCCTACTTCAAATGGTCAGGTGAAAAAGAAACGCAACCCTAGAAATGTCTTTTACTGTGACTGTGTTTCTACATCAGAGGTGAAAAGAGATCTATGTTTCTGACTTAAAATAGCAGAACCAGCTTTAAGGCAAACCTCTTGGAGTGGAAATCAACAGCAAAATCTGAAATGTATTGAACATCACGTCTTTGTATTTAAAAAAAAAAGCAAGCTTCCCTATAATTAGTATGATATAATTTTTTAATTCTTCAAGTAGCCAAAAATCTCCCAGCAAAATAACTGGAAGACGATGGTCCTTTTTGCTGTAGTCTTTAGCACTATCTGGAGATGAAAAAATACCTTCCTTTTTTCTTACCTTCACGCCAAAGAAAGAATGAAAGATTAACTTTAGCAACTTAAGAAGTGGTAATAGATTTTGATTTAGGACAGATTACCTCATACTTGTCTGGAACTTAAACAAACGAAGACTAAAAACACAGAGCATACGCAAGAACAGCTGTGATTTCTGACTTCAAGCCTGTTACTCTCCTTAGAGAAAACTGGTTCAGTCGAAAAAGAGAAGACAAGACTGGCCAGGTGCTTTAGGTTCCCTCACAGTATAGTGTATTTTCAGCATATGACTCTATTAATGATCATAAATTAAAGTTTAAATAACTTCATGATTAGTCATATCCATAATTTAGAAAAGCATACGCTGTAGTTATCCTAGGTAAAAATGTATTATAAATACAAATGTCTTAGCTTTTGCTGTGACACCATTTATCGACACTTTTATGGTTAAAAGATTTTAGTGTTTGCAAGGCAGATCAAATTTATATTAATGACACAATCACATTTCTTCATACCAGACTCCTGTTCATCAAGTCAGTCAGCAAGAAGTTCATGCTTACTGGATATCAGAATTTTGCACTTCAATAATTTACATCCCTGTAATGAATTCCATCTGAAATTACTTTTGAAATTTCACCAATAAACCCATTTTAATACTTTTTTTGGTCTACAGTTCTCCCTCTCATAAATTCATTAGACATTTCCTGCAAGTCCCCGATCTAAGATTCACTGGGAATACAATTACCAGATATATAATTCAAAATACAAGCTTTAGTCTCTTTTATTGTTGTATACTTTTTAAATTTCAATGCAGTTTTTCTTTTCTGTTAAAATGTTTTATGACATTTCAGAGGAGCACAAAAGAATTAGCACTCAAAAGCTGTTCAAGGCCAGCTGACAATGTTAGCAATTTAGGCAAGACCCAAAGAGCTGGATGGTGTGCAGTGGCCCCTCTCTCCAAATCCCCCTTCTCTCTGCTGCCATGCTTTTGGACACAATTTGTCTCCCCACTTCATAGAATGCTTTGGGTTGGTAGGGACCCTTAAAGGCCATCTAGCCCAACTTCCCCCTTCAACTAGATCACTCGCTCTTTTCCTTCCATTTGCACAGTTGCTCTCTCACATGATTGCCATCCCACCATATCTTTTGAAAGACTATCAGTATGTAACTTTTAAAATTAAATAAAACATTAATTTAATCAGTAGAAACTAATGACCAGAAGTGTCTTTCCCTTGAAGGAGAAGAGTTGCTCCATTCAAAGACAGCACAAACTGAAACACAGGAAGGTCCGCCTGAACACCGGGAAGCACTTTTTTACTCTGAGGATGACCAACCACTGGCAGAGGTTGCCCAGAAAGGTTGTGAAGTCTCCATCCTTTGAGATATTCAAAAGCCATCTGGACATAGTCCTGGGCAACTGGATCTAAGTGGCTCTGCTTGAGCAGGGGGGGTTGGACCAGATGACCTCCAGAAGTTTCTTCCAACCTCAACCATTCTCATGGCTCTCTGAAAACAGCACCCACTGTAGCCACTGTATTTAATAACAATTGGAAGAGGAAGCTATTTTTGAAAGAACATAATTTCTCATACCACTTTCTACTGAAGAACATTTAGCGAATCAAGTAAGAAGTGTGTGTGTGTGTGTGTGTGTGTGTGAGATAAAGTGTGTAAAATACAACTGGAAAAATATTAATACATCTTTAAGAAGTCTATACTCATAATTTCAGAGAAATGGTGAATGAAACTTGAAGGACTTCTATTAATTTACTACAATCTTTTAGAGAGGGAACAATTAATTTTTACTCAAATACATTACCCGCCAT
Source organism: Falco peregrinus (assembly GCF_023634155.1). Taxonomy (NCBI): domain Eukaryota; kingdom Metazoa; phylum Chordata; class Aves; order Falconiformes; family Falconidae; genus Falco; species Falco peregrinus. Next base: position 15,408,702 of record NC_073722.1, read on the forward strand.
ATTTATATATTCCCCAGAAAGTTGTTTTTATGTTCACAGAGAGTGTTTTACTATTTTCTTTCTAATAGAGACAAGACTGCAAATACTTAAGTGACGAACACAACTTTAGCTCAGAGCTGAGACAGGTTATGACCAGTATCTACATTTAAGGTAGTTCTTCCATTTTATTTTTTATTTATATCATGCACAGAACTACCATAGTTTTAAGAACATCCTCATGAACATATGATACAGATTAATTGCTACAAATACTTCATTTAAAATAGGAAACCTCAGAATGGGGTGTTTTATTGAGCATATACCCAACTGAAAAGTTTATGCCAACTCCAGAAAAACATTTAGTTATTACATGATTACCTACACAAACTTTTATTCAGATGGATAGTTTCAGCATGTTTGCAGCCAAAATGTATATTCTGGTTTTGCTATGTCCTTCTGTGGCTAATACTCTACAATGTATTTTTATGCATATATACACACACACAAATATATACATATATAAATATATAAAAACTGAAAAGCGCAAGCCAAATGTCAGTGTTTGCACGACAGCAATGCTACTGGTAGCATCAAGAGCTCAGTCACGTGCATACCAAGCAAAAGTCTATAGACAGTGTTCACATACCACTGGTAGGAACATGTATGTCAATGCAGTAATTCTAAAAAATATCTTTTAAGATAAAACTACTATCTTCAGTTTTTAGGGATGACAGGGTGGTTTTGTCTTTCCTTTCTTGAGGGTTTTTTTGCTTAACTTATACACATTCAGTAATTACTAATAACTTCTAGCTACATTTTAAAAATGTATTTCTATGCCTGATTACAGAGTAATCAACTCCTAGTAATTTTGGCTTCTGAGGCTTGGAAACGTAGTCTTGATACTTTGTTAACTCCTCAAGGGAATCCCTGGTAATTTTTCAAAAAAATTCTGTAAAGCTGGATAAGGGTATCCATCAGATTATGTCAGAAAGCATATCAAAAGAGAGGGGCATGGTAAACGCAGATACACAGTACCTTGAAATTACAGTGATTGAAGACTGGGAAGGAAGCTTTCCTGGAAGGCAGGACAGTAGGGAGACAACAAAAGGTGCTGTTACTTCACACAGTATGTGCAGGTGTATGCAAAACCTCCCCATGACCACCACAACAAAAAAAATCCTTACGGTTCAGAGGCCAACTTAGACATGGATGTCTGAAGACCCATCCATGATGTGGCATGGATATACGTGGAGGACATAATTCAGTGAAAATAAGTAAGGTTTTCCAGTTCATGTACTACATTAAGTGACTAAAAACTCAAGGAAGAAGTTAGGGAATGAAGACATCAAGGTCAGCTATTGCACAACAGTAACAGAAAATGCTTTTAGAAGGGGGAAACCTCTTCCGTGTCCTTGTAACTTTGCAAAGTCCATTTCAATTAGATTAACACTTTTGATGATAGATAGATAAATAGATTGATAGATATTACATGAGGTCTTGACTTCAATGATGCATAAGCCCTCCGGGTCTATTTAACAGAGAGCTAAATCCTTATTGCCATCAGCAGCAGATTTAATAATCACAGAAGAAATTAATCACATCACACACTACCTCACTCTTCACAGTGCACATGCTGGACACCATGTTAAGAGCCTACTTTCTTCCTTCTAGGTCTTTCTTCATGGAAATAAATAAGTAGGTATCGCCTGCTTCATCAGTGGTTGTAAGAACATCCACTCATCAGCGAAGGCTTCAAAAAACCTATACAGTAGTTATATCCTTTGATTGTCATTAACTTATTCTTTATCAGGTATTAAAAACTTATTTTTTATCACTCGAAAAAGTTGCTGACAAATACTGTAAAGGTCAAACGTTTTCTTTCACCCTAACAACCCAAGTCATGGAGAAGCAACATTGACCTGAGGTCCTGTAGCACTCCGAGTGATCCTACCTTCTTTCTATTGAGATGCCCAGGAAAGACTAGCTATACCATAATTAACATAGAATACTGAGATGTCAGCAAAACACTCCTGTGATGATAAAGCTATCAAAATATAGTCATCATGAAAGTCCTAGACCTTAATGAAGAAAATTATCTCTAAGTAAAGCACCATGATCAATTCCTGCTTCCTCACCAACTTCTCTGTTGGTGAAAGACGAAGCAGAGTTGAAAGCCTTGGAGGTACCCACAGAGAGATAACTGACCTGAGTCAATTGTACTGTCATATAAGGCTGCCAAAACACAACAAGACAAACTTATTCATCCTCCAGTACAGGAGAAGCAGGAGTATGTTTACATCTAATGTATCTGTGTCCATTAAAAATTACAAAAAAATACTTGGAGTGTGGAGAAAAAATGTGACTGAGCAGTGGCATGAAGCAAAAGAAAGCATGCTTTAGAAGGTGTACAATGCAAAACACCTTGGCATATTCTACATAAATTATACCACACATAACTGAAGTTCATTCAAATTTTATTTTTTTTTTTTACCCAGAATAACGCCACAGAACAGAAAACACATAGGAAAACCTACATGTGCACCTGTGTGTATATATATATTTCTATTTAAAAAACCCCAAACGCACACGTATTTTGCCTTTTCTTTTTTAACGATTTTTGTGTTTTCTTACCTTCTACTGCTCTCTTGAAGAAAACTTTACAGCTGCCACATGTAACCACCCCGTAATGACATCCAGATGCCTCATCTCCGCACACCAAACACACTTTGGAAGGTCTTGAAGATCCAGTTGATACACTTCTCAATGAAGAGCTGGAGTTAAAAAAAAAAAAAAAAAAAAAAACCAAAACAAAAAAACCAAAACAACAAAAACAAACCAAACAAAATAGCTATGAATATTTCAAATCACACTGGCCATAATGCAAAATTCAATTAAGAATTTATAACAGGTATATTGCTCAAGGCACCTAACAATTAAGAAACCACAACTCTTTCTGGCAGTGCCTGGCTGAATACATGAATTGTTTTAATTAGTAAGTGCAATATTTTTATTGTTTGTTTTAAACCACCCATAATATATCAATGTTAATGTGAGAAGTTACCACAAGGGCAGTGGAATTTATTGGTAGCAGATGATTACAACTGAAAATAAACAACAAACAGACCACTCTGGACCGACCAGATAGCTATAAATTTTGTTTCTGTTTATTTGTTTGTTTCAAGCTTTTAAAGCTAAGTAATACCTCTAATAAAGCCACTAAGACCATTTTATGAAGTAGTGCAGAAAAGTGGCGTGCACTCTCCTGCCCACATTCCTGCTTACCACTACAGTGGTCCTTAAGCTTATAGCTAATATTTCTGTAATTTAACAGCTTGCTTCTGAAGTAGTTTTGAAGCCTTTTTACATTCTGCCAGTGCAGAAGACCCTTCCATGTGACTGTAGGTGCCAGAGAAGCAGTACCAGAAGTTCAGAAACCATTCTGAAATTTTGCAGGCTGACGCACCTTGCAAACCCAGATTCAGACATCCACTGCCTTCTTAAAAGACAGGGCATTTCTGTTGCTGGGTCTTTTTAAACCATAACTCTCAGAAAGTATCTTTAGGTAGTATTTTCCACTGGCAACTCTAAAAGAGCGCTCTTCAAAAACAAGTCACGTTTCATGATGCAGTGAGTCTCCTCCCTCCCTTCTTCCCTCGGGAACTGGAAATGCCACTCTAATGTAATCGGCACGCTCAGAGAAGTGTGCCAGATACTGAAGGAGATGAAAGATTTGGATCCCTCCCACACCTCCGGCGGGCTGGGGAGAGTCTTTCCTTCCACACAGCCTCTCTTCTCCAGGTAAACGTGACCTCTTGCATTTCTTCACACCTTATCTCTCTGAATGCTGCCAAACAACTACAAAAACAACCCCCAAAGACTTTACACTTATGGTGAAATAATTTGATAGTTCAAATTGCAGGTCACAGGCTATTTTTCGGTCAGTCATTGGGAAACTAATTTCACAGGTAGTTTTAATTCAAACAAGAAAACCAGCCTGCTTCAGAAATTTCAAGTATGCACCCTTTGCCTTTTTCCAATTTTCTGTCTTCCTTTAAAGAGGTATACAGAGGCTAAGTGATTTATCCAGGGGCACAGCACATTTGTCACTCCAGATCAAGGACTGCAACTCTCCTGGCCTGCAGCTTTGCTGTAACATCAAATCTAAATGTCTTTTTAAATGACAGCATTCAGATGCTAATCAAAATGTTCCAAATAGTATTCCTGCTCTTGTCTGCTCGTTAGTCTGTTAGATTTACTAGTTTTAGTCCTCGTGCTATTTATACTTTCATTACATAATATCACGCTACTTGATAATTGCTAGGTGATGGCATTAGCTCATCTGTTAGAGAGACAAAGAAAAGCCTCACCAAATCTATGTTAAAGTTCTGTGTCCTCAAGTGACAGTCCTACCTATGTACATTGCATTAATCTACCCCTAAGGAAAGGTACCTTCTCCAGGATGTGCCAAGACTGTGCTGGTATTTAGGTCTGCGTTTGGATTTGTTTAGGCAATGAATATGACTTACTCCCTCTAGCACATTTCGTACTGCATGAAAAACGTTAAGCCTTTCATTAAACAAAATTTTTTAAAAGGTGTCTGTTTTCTAGAGAAAATGTCAATAACCTGGAAAACTAACTCCTTGAAATTTTTTGTTCTTTTTTTTTTTTTCATGGCAAACGATGGTATTTTGTCTGAGAAGGGAAACATTTCAATTCTGACATACCACCAAAATGTCTTGGGGCATTTGTAATTTTGATGCTGCATGTTCCTGATTCTTCATAAAACTGGCAAAAATTTTCCTAGTCTTTCTACCCTGAAAAATACAGTTTTTCTTTTCAATATCAAAAAAAGGTAGTTCTGTTAGAGAGCTCCTCCTGTTGAGAAATGGTGGTTTCCAGGGTACCACAGCAGTGTGCGTGTTTTATTATTTACATATTTACATATATATACACTCATATACATACACCTCCTATTTATACCTACTGTCATATATACAAGCATATATTATTATTAGTTGAAAATAAACTGTCATGTAGGATTTGCTGAATGTGGGAGAGCCTTTTTTTAGATACAAGTTTAGACAAGATATGAAATTCCACTTAAACACAATTATTGGGTAAAAAAGGCCAGTGAAGACACATTGAGACACCAGTTGATCGACGATTATTAAATGCCTACCTAAGACATAATCTATAGCATATTTTATACAGTGCTTCTCTAAAGAAAGGGCTTGAATATAGCTGAAAGGTGAAGGTACTGCTTGAATACAAAGCATGGATTCAACTACTCAGCCACAGCATCTCAGGTGGAAACCTGATGTTCTGGAAAAAAAATCTAATTAGATCCCATACATTCTTTTAACCAGTTTAAAAGTGGAATAGGTTAAAACACAAATGAGGTATTTTCATTCTTAACAGCAGTATCCAACATGGAGCAGTGCTCAAATACTTCATTGCAAAGAAACATTGATATTAGCTGTTGGTACTTAAGTCTCCTCCAAGTTGCTCTATGATTGCCTTATAACGAACAATGTTTGGCTTGTTTCTAAAAATGTCTTATTTTCTCTTTTACCCACGCTACACCACAGTATTTGCCAATTCAAAACGCTGTTATATTGCCTTATACAAAGATAAAGTGGTGTTTGTACATACTTGCAAATAATAAAAGGCTGAGTCCAAAAAATATAGTCAAATCATATTCCTAAACCTCAGATTAAGTCATTCTCTCCATGGAAGATTTTCTTTCTCAACAAGGCATGCACGGATGGTTCCACCTTTTCCTTCTGAAATCTCTCTTACGTTCAGCCTGTCATTCCTTTCTTAGCGACTTGTCAATGGTGAACAAGATCTGCATCAAGATCTGACTGCTGTGCAAACTACCTCTCTGCTCTCATTTCAAGGCCAAATATCCAGTGTTAATGACGGGGTTTTTTTGATTTTTTTATTGTTTTCACCCATTTAATTTATCAGATTATTGTTTTTATTAAACCAATTATTTATCAGTACAGCTCTATATCCTGTAATATGTATAGGGAGGAACACTGCACTAGAAAACCCCACCAGCCTCGCTGGAAGTGCTTTTCATGCATGCTCCAAGGTAAATATTTCCTTTTTCATTCATTTTCCACAGAAATACCCTATAAATTTATATTAAGTAATCCTAATGTAAACTGGTATGTGGGAAAAGTAACAGGCAGATAACGCTTAACAGGTAAAAATTAAATGTTAAATTCGGTTGATTATAATAGATATATACATTAATTTAATTTTGGTTCTTTTTTGGAGCTCAGTTTGATTTTTTTTTTGGCTCCAGATAAGAAGTTTTAATACAATAATCCAGATTACTTCGGTAATACCTCATCCCCTCTTCAGAAAAATACAAGACTCTGTCCAAGTAAGAATGAATACCATACAAAAGATCAGGAACTTCACAACTGACTCCCTGGACAGCAATTAGCCTACTGCCAAATATCTTTTTTAAATGACACACTAAATCTAATGACATCTGTCGGCCACAGCATGACTGAGCCTTAAACTTTAGCCCAAGCAAAATCACTGTGTTTACACATTTGTCCAAAACCAAATTAGAGCTTAACAACTATTGCTCTGATATTTAACAGTGGTTGGTTTTTTTTGTTTTGGGTTTTTTTATGTTGTTTTTTTTTTTTTTTTTTTTTTTTAAACTTTCACACAGTGCACTATTGTTGACCCGGAAATTTCCTTGTAGGTAGCAACCTACTCTCAATATAAACTTCTAACTGAAAACGCAAGAAAGATGAAATAATGCCACAGAGCTGGCGACTCTTCGCTGCTTTCAGAAGCCAGTGGTTTCCATAGGTTGATCAGGTGTTATTACTTTCACGTCTATTTCCAATACAAAGGAGAAAAAAAGGAAACACATGCCCCCATAGACACACGCACTCTGCAGGATTCAAATACAAGAGATCTAACAGAGCATATATATTTTATCACAATGCTTTTACAGCCAAGGGCAGCATGGAGCAGTTTAACAATGCCAAATGTATCCTCCAAATGATTTGTAAAATGGTTGCTTAGATGGCTCCACGAACATTTGTCACGTTGTAGGGTATGTGATTAGGAATAAGCCTGATTTATTATCCTCAACAGTGCAAACGCTGGCAGCTAAATGCTGACCTTGACTAGCCACTGCCATCAAGCTCATTTGTGTCTCTGCAAGTTGGCTTTAGTAATAGTTATATGGAGAATTAATTAGAAATAACAGATTTTGTAAAGAAGAGTCAATAAACCCACAGATAATCCAGCATTTTAAAAGCTGATTATATAGGTTATTATGCTTTTCAAACCAGATGTCATACAGGAGCACAGTTTAAACAAACGATGCCTCTCTGATGATAAAATGAAGCACAAGCCACAACATGAATCCCGAACTCATTTGTTCCAAGCACTTTTTTTTATTATGAGATCTAGACGAGTCCTTTTTAATTCCATGTCAGTGACTTTTCTTTTTCATACAGAATTTTTCTGGTAGTAAAATAAACAGAAGGAACCTGGGTACGCTTCAATAAATAAAGTTATGTGAAAACAAAGGTAAAAAGAAGTGAGATCAGCATCATGTTTTCACCAAAAGAAAAAAACAACCCTTTAAGAGGAAGAATAATCAGGAGATTCAAGATGCAGAGACTGCCAGCATCTTTCTTCTACCCTCTCACCTCCTTTCTGAAGGGCTGTAACCTCCAGCAAGAGATGTCTTGTACTGGGGACGGGCACACAAAAACATGAGTTAGCTTTGCACATATAGATACTGAAACTAACCTTTCTGTGGCCCAAAACAAGAACTGTGTATTTCAATGGTATTCTACAACCATGACACGGACTGTCTGGCTGAGCATGGAGACCGGAGCTTCGCCCACTTATCACACCCAGGGAAGCTCAGATGGTCAGGAGACGGCCAAGAGTTGATCAAGAGCCACCCAAGAGCACTCAGCACCACCGCGCCGGTCATGCCACTGCAGCAGCCCACCTACGCACTTGGCCCTCACCAACCTCAACGCAGCAGGCCAGGTGAGGCTGCTCAAGGGCGACAGGAAACTCCTACACTGAATGACAATACAGCTCCTCGCTACCCGGCACTAAAATCAAGAAACTGATTCCCAAGTTTATGCTACCCTGCAAATACACTCTCTTCCCCCTTCGAATAGTGCCCTGAATTCTTCCTGGTTTCCACAATTAATCTCACATATCTAAGTGTTTCCTTTGACTCATCATTTCTCTAGCAGCTCTCCTAGTATCTTCCTTAAACTCATCATTCACTCAGCCATCACACTAGATAGCATAACGACCTCCTCTTCACACTACCTGCATTATTTTGGTGCGTGTTCACATAGAAATAAAAATTTCACTATCCAAAATAACTCCAGTAGTTATTTAGAAAATGTTATACTGGTCAAAGTTTTCTAATAGATTATTTGACCACTATCCAATGATGCTGGTCATGCCCTCCACCACCCAGATTTTGCTCCACACTGTGAGTTTTAACTGTCAGTACTAAGGTTTGATCAGTATCAGTTTTGCCTTGTGTAGCCCAAAGTTTTTTAAAAAGTTTCACTGCAGGAAGACACCCTGGCTCTCTCTTACAACCACTTGTATGAAGCAGATTAGCAGACTGGAAAATGGTATTTCTTAAATGTCAGACTATATAAACCAATCTTCTTGTCAGCAGACCAAGAAAGCACAGAGAAGTGAAAAGGTGCAGAGATGAAACGATCAGATTTTCAGAGAAGGTGGCAGTCACATGGGACTTCATGAACGCTGAGCTAAGGAAAGACCGCTGAAACCAAACCAACCCCAGCCTCAGCAGCAACACTCCTGCATGCATGCAGAACACCGACCCTCTGATGTTTGGCAGAGGAATAGAAATTGCTAAAAAACCTAGCTGCAAATTCTGCTGGGTGAGTTTCTCAGGGCGTTACCTTGCTCCTATGGGGATGAAGACACACTACAGAAACGGTTATGCTCCCTTGGATAAAACAACGGGACTCACAGCCGCTACCAACCCTTATACCTGCAGCCTTAAGCAAAAAAGGCTAAGATTCTTTTTTTTTTAAGACTAAACCTTAAAAAAAACCACCCACCAAAACTCCAAAAAACTTTTAAGACTCAGAAATCTTCAACATGATCTAGTATTTTAGGAAAGCTGTGTACTTCTGTGCATATTATGGATGACAGACACCAAGTGTAACATCTGAAGCAATGCATATTTACTCTGACATCTGGAGTATTTTATCAGTCCACAGGTAATATAAGTGGTTAGAGAAAGAATCAGGTTTTTTCTTAATGTCTTCTCTCTACTAGAATAATAAAGATTTTCAATGTGAAATATTCAGGAAACTCAATTAAGGAAGAAAAACAACCTAGAAAATAGTATTTTCTTTTGTTATAAATAAATTGTTTTTGCAACACCCCAAACTTCAGGACCCTGAAGCTCTTACATGCATTACCATTCACTTTTGTTTGCTTTGTTTTAGTTAATGATGAAGAACTCACACAGAGTCCACTATTATTTGCTGTAATTTAAAAAAATGGACCAGTGTCTCACCAAAATAAACTTATTTTGCCAGCTATGACTTTGAAGGTATATTTTTAAGACATTAACAACAACAACAAAAAAATAACCCAAAGAAAAACCAGCAAAGCCAGAAATTTCAGTAACTGTGATACTACATTTAAAGTAGTGTGCGGTTTTGGTTTTTTTAGTGTTGTTTGTTTGTTTGTTTTTTAAGCACAGAGGTATTCTGTTCCAAGACAGTCAATTCCTTGAACTTCAAACACTACAACCGTAATACAAATTTATAGCTTACAAAATTAATCCAGTATTTATACTTCCCCCCCCCCTTAAGAAATGCTTAGTATGATGAAACAAGGAGGAATCGGAGTGGAAAGGGAATTTAGTTAAGAGAAAGCAAACTGAGAAATCAAATTATTTCTTTCCTCAGCAGCTCCAGCCTTCACATCAAATTACTCTATTTAGCAATGCCTAAGGCTCACACATCACACTTTCATACCTGGATCTTAATTATGGTAACAAGCAAACTCTGACATGCACTGATAACAGGAAAAGCTCCACCCTTTCTCCTAAGCTCCCCCAAATCTAAAAAGATTCACTCAGAATTTTAAAAACGCATTTAGATTCCAGTGTTTATTCTGCAAATAGAAGCTGATGGGTGCTCCTGTGCTGTAGTCACCAGCGAACAGGTTCCTGTATTTAGTTTAACCTTAAGGCATATGTTGATTTTACAAAACGAAGCAAGTGTACTAAGCTCCTTCAGTTTCCATTTACCTTAGTGGATGCTGACAGGACCCAGCATTTTCCTCAGTCCAGCTGTAAGCCTTGACTTTTCCTTGACCTTTTCAACTGAAATCTTTTGGTAACAACTACAGTTGGCTATCCAAATTTTAACTCAAAATATTCTGATGACTACAGAAAAATATAAACTTAAGCATAACCAAAAGTTGTTCTGGTGGACTGAAACGGAGGAGCTTTTACCTCCTAGGGAAATAGATCTACATTTTAGTCACTGATTTAGCGATCAGAGACATATAATGCCCTCCTAATATCCCTCTGCAATGCACTTTTCTCTAACTACTGTCACAACGTACCAAGATCCAGCCTCCCTAGGGAAATAAAATATAATTCTTCTGCGGGTTTTTTAGTACATAAATATAGTTATCTACTGAAATGGAATGGTTAACCTAGATGGGGAATTTCCTATCAGGAGCAAACCTCCAACTTTCAGAAACCAGAGAACAACTGTAAGCCTCACAGTGCATCTGCTTTAACTTTTCATATTTGGTCCACTTATAGAATTAGTGCAGTTTAAATGCATGCAATGTTGTTATTTGTACTGCTGATTATAAATTGTGATGTATTGTATAGCAAGATAAGGCAGGAACAGGCTATCTGGAAAATGATCTAGTTAATTATTGAAAGGTGGGGGGGGGCAGGGCAGGGAGTTCATTTAACTCTTTCTTTTCCTGCACCTGCTCACCTGCCATGACTAAGGAGAGAGACACAGATTTGAAAATTTTATTTTTTATAGCACCATCTCATCTTCCACCACTGAAAAATACGTAAACTAATTATGCCTCCTGATCGTTCTTGTATGAGAGCACAGTAGTGTTTACTTGGTGAGGCTCTGCTTGGTCAGCAGTATTTTAAAACTACATAAAATGCAGCAATTCAAGTGAGGTTCACCTGCTGATGGGAGCACCATTGGGAAATCATTACCATGAGGAAATGCAGGCAAGACAAGACTGTATGACCGTTTTGCTATTTTGAGGACTTCTAAAACAAAGAAAAATTGAACAAGCAAGGAAGAAGAAAAATATACACAGAAGCCAAATGCAGGGAGATGCTACCAGTAATAAGAGCATCTCTTTAAAAAGCCTCCTCTTGTCAAAATAAATCTCACTACTTTTTTCAAGTTCTTCCCTCAGAATCTAAACAAGCAACTCCTAAAACCACCTGCCTTTGCTTGAAAGCTTTATTTTATGAAACCCTTATTACAGCAACATGAAATGACATTGATGACCAGAGTATTGATCATTTTCAACCTTAAGAAATGTCGTTCTGTTGCAGAGACAAAAATCTATCTGGTATGTCTGGCAACGGTTTCATCCCATAAGTCCTAAAAGAATACCTATATCAAAAATAGTAGTTTATAACAGAAGCAGTATGGTCCAGTCCTACATACTTTCCTATTACAAAATGTTTGCTTTATCTTCTGACTGCATGATATGCTTATAGAGAAAGCCACCACACCATTAATGCCCTAACCACACAACAGAAAAAGTTTACAAGAGTTCTGTAATCAAATTAAAAAAAAAAAATCATAATAGCAAAAAGTAAACGAACTGTCATCCCCAGTCTACTGGGGATTAAAATGCCACAATTGAAAAACCTCCAGAGCAACCACGAAACCATAGGGAAAAAATGCACCAAAGTACAAAAAAAAAAAAAAAAAAAAAAAGGTTACCATGGGAACAAAGGCTATTTTCCAACTTGTCACATAAAAGCCCCAGTATGGCAGACCTTTACTCATAAGAGCAATCCCACAGGCTTTGAAAGGCAACATGTATAATTATTGCTTGAGCTAAAAGAATCTAATGGAGGGATGAAGAGGGGAGGGTTGCCCTTTCAACTCCCTCATGCCCCCTCCCATCCAACAAGACAAAATTAGTACGGATGTTGAAAGTGTATCAGCATTACAGTGCCAGTGTATGCTATGTTATAATTCCACATAGAAACACAAAACAGAAGTAGGAAAGTCTGCACACTCATCTAAACTTCCTAAAGAAGGTGTAGGGAAAAACGGAAGGCAACAGACAGCTCACAATTTAGTATGAGTTACCAAAGCAGAACTGAGCAATAAGACTCAAGCCCATAAGCGTATCAGAGAAATTCTTGACACAAAAAGACTTAAATGTCTTGCAACATGCAGCAGGTTCTGAATGCAACTGTAAAAGGAAGGCTGGAAAAAGAAATCATCTACTGAAGATGATCTTACTAAACAAAAGGTTCCTTAATAAGTTTAGGCACAGAGCTTTATGTTTTACTGGAAGTTTCCAGCTTGGCACTTGTTTCAGATGATACAGTAAAAGCCAAACTCCAACTTTACCACCATCTCCGATTAACAGGTATTTTAAAAGGCAAACAGTCACATTATTTTGAAATATCTTCTGTGACTTCTAAAAACACTATTTGAAATAACGAAGGCTTCATTTTAACTAACATTTTTCCATTTTAAGAAATTCAAGATGTTCATGGTGTTTTCATTCATACAATTATTACTTGATACAAGAAATAAGACGACTCTTGCAGGTCTAGGTTGGGGAATTACACAGACATTGGGGTAGTTTGCATATTTGTCTTTTCCACATTACTGGTTCCATCTTCCCAAAACTAGAAGGTGGAAAAGCAGAGTGATTTCAACTTCTATCTCCTTTACTGTTCCCTTCTTGTTGCCTTCAAGAGCTTTTGCTACTTTTTGACAGTGTAGTAAGAAACCCAGTTGTGATGTTTGAGGACCATGCAAGGGTCAGGGCAAGGAGAATATGCCTGTGTTGAGTAGGCAACACAGGGCAAATAGATGCAGAATTCACACCTATCAGCTTGTGGGAAAAGGAGAAAAAACAAAGAAGGAAAAATGGGATAGAAACAGGTATTTAGGCAGACCTTCACGTGACCAATGAGTGGTGAAGCTGTCCCCTGTGCAACAATTCCTCATTCTTCCAACTGTGGCTTCTTTGCCTGTGCCTATCTAGAAACATCATCTAGCCTAGGACTCAATTCCAAGTCTCTGACTCTCAGGATGCTTACCAATGGTTTGCAATTGGATTTCCTCCAATACCTTAGCAAAGTCTTTAGCCATCATTTCTTCAAACATTGTATCTAATATAAAGGTGCCACTCTAACGCTAGTGATAAAGAGTTGATGCTTTGGAAACAAAACAAAACCCAAACTCATCAGAAAACTAGCTTTAAGTTATACATGGGATTGCACACCTAGAACGTGGTTTTCAAATATAACCTGTATGTTATGTTTCTTCAGCAGCACACTCAGAAACTCCTCTGTTATTGCACCCTGCAGGCCAGCTTCCCACAGAGGATTCTCTCAAGTTTTCACAGAGTATTCATCAACCAGGGTGAAGTAAGAAAAACACTCCCATTTTTAGTTCAGTGCAAACAAGTAGCTATGCAATCCTCTTCCTACCTTACCTTCAGGAGGCAAACCCTGCACAGCTCTAGCAAGTATGTAACTCCTTGGTCCACTATGACTAGCTGCTGGTAAAGGGTTCTGCGGTACCGTCTCAGAAAATATACTGATAGAAAATCTAAGTTTTAAAAGTATTCTGATCACAGACCAACCTGTGAAGTTTGGAACAGCCTTCTCAGGCTTCATATGTACTTGTAAAAATTGTGATTAGCACGGGACATGGCAAGTTGCAGTTCCAGTTCAGACAGGGACATTGCTTCCACTTGTCCCGCCTCTGCTACACAATGACAATTCACAGAGATACTTACTTCTACATTTATACCAAGGTACAGTATAATCACTCCTGTTGGTGGCAATTTGGTGGAAATGGCAATGCTGATTACCACATTCATTTGTACGCTTCAAGTCCCTCTGGTTTTCCTTGCCCTTAGTTTATGTGAAGGGTCAAGCAGTAAGGGCCAAAAGAGAGATACATTAATGTGTATTCAACAGCCCTATTTCTCATCCTACTGTTGTAGAAGGAATGAAGATACTCTTTTCATCCTTCTTCCTAACTTAGAAAGCCAGGTAAGCTGAAGTACTGGGGGTTGGGGGTTGAAAAGAAAGATGTGAGCCACCCATCTTTGCAGAGCCTTCCTCTCTTCGTTTTCTCTCTTGCAAAAGAGCTGTTTTGAAATGGACACATAGAAAAAGATGTTTTGAACTAATTGTCACCATCCCCAGTCAGAAAGATGCTGCATAACTGCATCCACAAGAACAATTAGGGAACAGTATTACTAGAGCACCTGATTTCATACCTCAGCATACACATAATCTGCATGTGTGCAAATGCACCAACTGCACTCATGCTGTACAGTCTTGGAGTGATTGAAAATTTCTAGTTTTACATACCTCTTGGAGTTGGACAGAATTATACCTACTTTAGACACTGAGAGGTAATGACAAAGGAACAGTTAGGTCATAAACCAAAACAGCATCAGATCTTAAATACAGTTGTTCAGAGCTTACCACATAAGTCAAGACTTTAGAGCAGAAGTACTACTGAATCTTGGAAGACAGGGATTTTAGAAACTAGATGCACAATTAACATCCAAGAATCCTTTTTAAAATCAACAATAATTACCTAATAGGAAATCTTTGGTCTCATTAAATAAATAAAAATTCCATTGATAGTCTGTAGAAGGTAAAATCAATTGCATGCGTATTTTTAAAATATTCCAAACCCCAAATCCTTTCAACACCCCTTTTCCTATTTTTACAGCAAGTTAACCACTGACATGTAATACAGTTATACTGTATTAAATAACTATAGATTTTAACTTTTAAATTAATTAAAATACCCCTCCATTATATGTCAGAGTGACAAGTAATAGCCTGCTGAGTGCCATGGAAAATTTTGGTCAAATAGCAGATGAGGGCTGCAATCACTGACTGATACCTAGAGCAAAGGCTTTTGGTAATTCTCCCACAAGCAATCACGATTGCTGACAAAGTTCAAATTTGTCTTGACAGGATTGTCAAGGCAAACTAGGAACGTTCACAATTGCAAGTCAAAGAATTCATTTTTATTCAGCTGAAATTCACTCTACTGCTCACATACTAATGATACACAGTACTGTACCCACCACTCTCCTTGGTTCAATAGCTGAAACCCATATAGCAAAGACTAAAAGAAAATGGGAGTATTAAACAAAACAGACCAAGGAAGTTATGTGCTGCAACTAACACAGCCATGGTGCCCCTCCTAAATCCTTTGCTGCATACTGTCAAAACTCTCTTGCAATATACAGCAGGCCTTGATTTTGGAAGGCAGCTTGCATTTAACTTCAGCTGGAATAAAGAACTGGTACAACAATTAAAAATACCACCATCCTTCCCATTTCAGGAAAAGGATGTTTAACTGTTTACGCACAAAAGCATGTTAGAGGCAAACGGACAGTTGAGTGTGCATAATTATATGCTTATGCATAAATTTACACAATTTACATAGTAATCAAGGTGTATTGCAGAGTGAACAAACATTATTACTTGCTAGGCCATCACCCCCCAGATCTCATTTATGCAGCCTGTCTGTGTCACAGACTTTTCATTTTCTATAGCAAGGACCACGATATTTACATTCATTGTCAAGCCACAATATTACCCACGGACACAACAGGTCCCACACAGAGAACAAATAAAACCAAACAGAAAGAATCTGATGACACACATTCTTTACTCTGCTAAGCAATTTTATAGAATCACAGAATGGTTTGGGTTGGAAGGGACTTTAAAGATCATCTAGTTCCAACTTCCTGCATAAGCAGGGACATCTTCCACTAGACCAGGCTGCTCAAAGCCCCATCCAGCCTGGCCTTGAATTTCTGCCTATCTAAACCAATCTGCTTTCCCCTTCCCCGCACCCACCAAAATTATTTCTGCTATAAACAGGTGTGCAATATGCAGAGTAAGCACTTGGGGAAGAAAAAAGACAACTCAACAGAGAGCAAATTTTGAGGACCCAGTGTTTCAAATGTTGCAGCAATCACAGTGTAACTTAACCTTATTACATGGGTGGAGGATCCAAGAAGCCCCTGTCATCCCCACACCTTCAGGTTTCAGGCCACCTCACTCCCTGCAGCTCCTAGTGTGAGAGCCCACTGCAGCCACAAAGTGTTAAGAGACTACAACTTTTTTCTTACTTTCATTATTTGCTTTCTGTATCCCCAACCAAAATATACAAAATGAAGCAAGTGCTGAGCTCCAATGTGTATGAAAACTGTTTTTACTGGTTTTTTTAATTGTAGTTATTCAAGAGCAGGCATAATGAAACTTCTTTTCCTGAAGGCTTCCTCCTTCCTGCTTGCAACGTTTAGTAGGAGAAAAATGCAAACTATCACCTCTCCTCAAGTGGGGGCACTAATTGGGTGCTCTCTCCCATGCAGTCACTTATTTTAATGGAACTGGTAAGAGATAACAGCTAAAATTGAAAGAGGTAATAGCTACCGACTGTCAAATTTAGTTGAGGTTGGCTGACATTCAAAACTTGTTAGGCGGGAACACACAGACAGCTCAGTTACATAAAACTTAATTTCCTCAGGCTCTGTCTAGGGTTCTGCTGGATTTGTGGCCATAACCAAGAACTTCATAGGAAAAAGTGCTCAAAAAGCTATCATCTCTTTAAAGCTCTGGACCCTCACACATACTCGTGTATGTGAAAAGTATCGTCTCCTTGCTTAAAGCATGCAACCCCCTCGGAAGGGCCTGCCCTTTGTCCCCCTGAGCACCTCCAAACACCCCGGGAGTCCCCACAAACCTTTCTGATCCTCCTCCTCCTCGTTCCTCCAGGTTGCCCCCTCTCTCCCTTTGGTGGCCCACAGCCTCCGGTGCCCGCCTGGGCCAGCACCCGGGGGTGAGGGGCTGGGAGAGTGGCTGGGCCACGCTGAGGGGAGCCCGCGGCCCTGCCGCACCCTCTGGGCCTCCTCCGGGAAAGGGGTGGGCAGTCCCACCTCGTGACAGGAGTTCAGTATTTGATTTAGTTCATTCAAAACTGATTTACTGTCAGTGAAACCAGCAAATATGAATCTCATTTGCAGCCCTTGCCCCAGCTCACCTGAATTAAGCTCATGGGGAGCGGTGCCGCCATGCCGCAGCCCACGGCTCCCCCCTTCGCGCCCCCACAGGGGAAGCCCCGCTCCTCAGTTCGAAGCCAGCTGAAGGCTTGGGCCCGAACAGGTCAGATACAAAAGGAGTATGAAGCAAAGCAGTAATTCAAAGCGACTGAAGCAAAGTATCCACTTCCTCTAAAAAGAGCAGACACAAGCGGGACTGTGGCGTCGCACATTAGACACGGTGCCGCCAACAACGCCTGTGCAACTCTGACATTCTTCTGCATGCCTCTGGAAGAACAGTCTCCATTACGGTGATGAATTAAATCCTGCTGTTCTGTGTAGGAAGAGTTCACTTTTTTTTTTTTTACATAAGTTGGCAAGAAATTAACCCCATTTCTGCAGCACATTAACAGCTAGAGATACTAACCTGATTCATGTATTTTTGTTTTGTTTTTCCTGAGTAACGTGTTCTAGTTTTGCATATACCTACAACAGTCTAGTTATTGAATCTGCAAAAGCTTGACCACAGTGGATGGTGGATAGTGTCATGGTCTTTTGTGTGGTTTTGGACTCCAAATGCAGATGTTCCTTAAACACATCCTTGCAGTATTGCCTGCACTTGCCTCAGAGCCATTCTGATTTTAATGAGTCCATAGAAAGCGGCTTCAGGCAGCACACAGTCCATGCTTCTCTCTGAAAGTTTGTATCTGTGCTCCTGTATCTACAAAAACAGTGTTTCAAAGCTAAGTATTTGAAAACACTTGTAAGAACTTGACACCTAAAAATCTTTTGTAGGCCTTTTACACCAGCAAGGACTCAAAGACCATCCAAGAGCAACTGGTTAATACTTGGAAGAAACAAGGCTGCTACCCAGATTTCACAGTCATACAGAGGAATGTTAATAAAAGTAAATGCATAGCAAGCACTTGTTTGAAGTTCAGTGCTTCTTTCATTCCAGAAACACTGCTTTAATCTTGCAAATGCGGCTCTGCCTTTTGCTATCCTCTTCCGTGACTGCGTTGTCAAGCACAGGGCTCAGTCAACATGCTGCAGAAGTAGCAGAAATTGCCTACAAATATCAAGCCTGCACTGTTAATGTGCATGTTTTCTAGCAGAGCAAGGCTGAAGCAGGACCTCAGGTTTTCCTCATGAAAGTGCTCAGGCCAAGCTGTTTGGAGACTGGAGACTCAGTCCCTCCTGGCTCTCAAGCATTTGGGATCCAAACTACAGTTGCTGGCAGTGTGTGGGCTAGAGGTTATCAGCTGCACGACCTTGGATTTGATGCAAAAATTGCTGAAAGTTGAAAATTCCCCCAATCCAGTAACATGGCATGCAGTGTCCCCTACTGCAGTCTCCATAAATGTCAAGAAGCAGTTCTGCCTACAAGACAGAACGGCAGATCAGGGTGGAACAAAGCCTTGCTTCGTGGCCTTCCAGCTGCTCTTCCAAAAAGCTGCAATGTTCTGCCTTGACTGAAAACACTTGCCAGAGCTTGCCCAACTGCTGAACTTTGCTGCAGCCTGAAGAAACCCTTGAGATTAACAGTATTACAGGCTTTGGTTTACTTGACGAAGACGATACACAGGCCTTTATTCTCAGCTTTTCTATTTCCTTGGCTGCAAAATTGCATTCACTATTCCTCAACCAAACCAAACCTTAGGATCTGCCGACCATTATTCCAGCAAAGGTAGAAGTTTCTTCTTCCTGAAAGAAGTGAATGATTACACCAGCTTCCAAAGTATGAGCTCCATTCATTTTGTAGAGTTGAATCTCTGCACCCTTGAACTTCTGAGGAATCTTGTCCTTGACGGCTGGAAGTGGCTGTGCCTTTGTGAGGCCAGGTGGTGCCCTCTGACCAACTACTCCAGCAGAAGTACCACAACGGCCTGCTGCCTTTCTCTGCAGTATTTACAGGATAGATGCAAGAGTGTGTACTATTTTGCTGCCAGCTGCTCTTGGGTGGGTAGGCTGGAGAACTTCATTTAATGCTTCATCAGAGATGCCAGATGGACATTTTAATAAACTGGTGAGGTGTTCATGCCACCGATTTGGGATTTCCTTGTAGCTGGGCTCTCACTGTTTAGCCATCTTGACTATGGACTGATGCAACACCACTGAATTTACAGCACAGACTACTTGTAAAGCAGCCACAGCTGCTCACCTAAGTTCTCAGGCCTTTTCTGCCATTACAGTTACAGTTTAAACCAATGGCAACCCTCCAGGTTTTTGCAGGAACCACTCATGCAGCCACAGCAAATTCATGCTGGCCACAGCCAAAGCATAGCTGATAAGCTTTTACCAGGCAGCCACAAATGCAGGCTCCCAGGGGCTGCCTGTTGTCACTGTGACCTGTTGTCACTGTGATAACTCCTTAGAAACACTGGTCCCAACTGGAACCAGAAGGTATAACAACTAAATAAAAATGCAGGAAAATGACAGAATAAAAGTGGCTTTCACAAACACTGTAGATATTGGTTAAAGCCCCCCCCCCCCAGCAACGTAACTGGCTGTGCTCCTTAAGGCATTTACTAGATGCTTTAAAGTTACTATGGTTGCATGAACTAACCCAACAAACTATGATACAGAGGGAGACTAAGTCGTCTATGAATGAATATTGATAAACTGCTGATTGTTATGTGCCATAATTATTCTTAGAGCATGAGGTCACAATCCTAAATTATGAAACTGCTGAAATAATATTTTTTAAGTTTCATCTTTCCCTTATGCATAAAAATCTCTGCTAAGCCTGCAAAATCTTGACCTCAAATTTAAGGACATTATGCTACTTTAATAAATTATATAGAAGGCTTGACTTCTGATCAAGAAAATATTAAGGCTTGGGTTATTGTATTTTGCATTATTTCTTTACTCATTTAACCTGAAGAGCTTTCATTAAAAATCCAGTAATTCAATTCACTGATGTATTATTAACAAAACTTGATATACATATTTAAATTCCAATGCTGTGAAAGAGATGACAGGGATAAACTATATACTGAATAGCTGAAATTCAGACATTATAAAACACATACTTTTATATAAAGCAAGGGTTTCAACATTTTAACTTAAGCCTAAATTTATTTTAATGGGTAACATGTCCTAAAAAAAAAAAAATAATGTTTACAGAAAAAAAATCTGGATTACTTTGGATGCTGTTGTCTTAAACAATTACACTTCAGCTTTATACTTAATTTGAATTAGATGGGAAAGTTTGTCAGTGTCTCCCATTCCTCTTCAAAATCTGACATATTGTTGCTGTTCCTGATAAGGCTGCAGTGCGCCCATTTGCATCATTGAGAAGTTATCCACCACAACTGTTATTCAAGTGCACAAGTATGGCTATTGCTGCAATTAACTATTTATGAGCTGTTCCACTGCTCTAGAAAAAGTGCACCGCTATTAGAAAAGAATTGCTCATTAGAAAGCAGCCTGTTAAGGTATTTTTAAATGTAACAATGCAATTTCAGTAGACATACATGCATTATTTTTTTTAAGGAGAAAAGGAACAGAAGCATTTTACTCTGGAGCTGAGTGGTTTAAAACTTTAATGAAGAAAGGATTTAAGATTGTATTATAGGAACCAATGTCTCATTGACAGAAATGTAGTTAAGTCAGTCCAGCTGATCTTTTCCATCTCTTATTTCTGTGCCCTTTTTACCCTAGACTTGCATATGATTCCACTCTCTCGCTGCACAGAACCAGGGTGGGTGCAGTCTGAAAACCGGCGGGGAAGCAGGGACTGGGTGCTGCTTCCAGGTGGTTCCTCCTGTAAGGGACAATCTCTCCCACAGCTTCCCTTTACATCCAAAAAGCTACTGGGAATAACCCTGCACTCCAAATCTGAAAATTCTCCTCTCTCAATTGAAGCAGAAAAAGAAATTCTGTAAGTGAAGAAGTGGCAAAATTATTCTCTTCTGAGTATGCTAAGCAGATGGGTGTGGCAAACCTGTCCTGGCATAACTTTATCAACCACTGAGTTGCTAAACTCTTGAGAGTAGTCTGAGGTACTCTGGTTATCACTGATAGTACAGAAAGATTACATGTATCACTTTTGTATTACTGCAGTCCTCAAGGGTTTCAAGAAACGCACACATATAAAACAGTCACTACGACTTGAAGCTGTGCCCTTCATTCTCAGTTTTCTGCAATTTCCTTATTAAAAGTACCCAAGAAGCCATCTCATCTGATACTCTACCAGGCAGAGATATTTTGCAGAAAGTGCAAAAATATTTCATAACTGAATTACGAGATTGATAAGTGACACTAAAGCACTACTTGTCAAATTGTTACTGAACTTCACCTTCTAAATTACCGTCTACCTAGCTGTTTTAAATACTTGTAGTTATGTCAGTCCAAATGAGCTTGTTGCTTAAAATACTACTGCATCCCACATATTTGTTCCTGGAAGATAACATGATGGAGCCCATCTGAAATACCGTCTGGAATGTTTACCTGTCTGAAACCCTCACTTTACTTTGCAGCATCCTCCCCTGCCGCAAGTTTATCAGAACAACATTTTCATGCAACAAAGCATACAATTAATCACAATCTACATAAGGACACATTACCCAAAACCAGAACAAATGCAAAACCTTGTTATAAATTGCTAATACTCTGATGTTAACTTGTTGCTCACACTTGATCTTAACATTTACCCACCCACATATCCAGATCTCTTAGGACGACTCCAGTGATCCAACTCTTCACCAGCTTACTTCTGTATATTAAGGTTGTTAGTCCAATAACCTTTCTTTCCCTCTCTGTCTCCCACTTCTCTTCTCTATGTCCTCATAAACAATGCCACCTAAAAATAAAATGATATGCAAGAATAACAAAGGGCAATATTGCGATTTAGCCTAGCAACAGAGCCAAGGCATGACATTTTCAGCTGCTGTACACTGCTAACTCCAGTCCTGTTAGGGACAATGTTATTCACTTCAAAACCACCTCAGCATAGATACAGAAATGCAATTCTGAGCTACTCCAGAGTTTTGTTATAGTTTGCTGTCAGCCTGCAGAGGGGAGCTAGCAGATTAGAGGACACCTGATGCACGTAAAGAATAATAAGCCTTCCCCCCCAACCTCCTTAATTCACTACAAGGAATGTATATAAAATACAGAATAGGTCATATAGGTACTCACTAAAAGAAAAATTGCGCTCTCCTGGTTTTTCCAGTAAGATAAAATTAGTGTTGAGATGTGTGATTAACTCCTTAACATACTACCATACCATTTATTTATATAGTTATTCTCTCCTTATATTTTCCAGTAACCTTCTAGCTTTTTGCCCTTCAGCTGAAGGCAATCTCTCCACGTATTATGCATCACAGAACCAGTGAGTATCAATGTTTAACAATGATTCCCTGCAATCTTTTGGGAGAAAGAAGGGAAAAGACAAGGAAAAATGGAATAAGGAGTATATTTACTATGTCTTGTCATTTTATGGTAACATGGAGGAACGGGGGAAAAGGAGAAAGTCTAATTTAGTGGTCTGAATGATATATTGGAAACTCTACATGCTTCCAAGGCTACTTCTAAAGAATGTTTTATGCATATGCAAGACTGTTCATGGAAAGGTACCATAGGCTTATAATCATTTATCCTTTATACAATGCATACTTCATTCAATTTGTATGATTGTCGTCTTTTCCTTTTTTCTCCCTACTCCCAGTGACATTCACAGATCTGGAAGGACGTTAAATACTAAATCTGCAGAAGTTCATGACAGTCTATGGTAAAACTCTATTTCAGTTTGGATTAAATATATTTGGTGACATTCCAAACAAGCTGGTCAGTATGTGCACAAACAGGACTGCTGGTTCCTGCGGAGAGGTATGACTTATTTGCTCTGTGTTTGCTCTATGAAGACCTTTGTGTACAAATCGACACGGATGCTATCTGCAAGCGCTGTAAGTCGAGTGTGCCTGCTCAACTCAGAAAGACCAAATGTCCCATACAAAAGTTACAAGCACTAACTGTAAGGCTGTACAACTTTTGCTGTAAATGTATGTATAAACTGAACACGTAGGAAAGCCATTCTCTTCACTGGATTATTTGCTCCTTTTATAGCTATTTTCAAATTATTTGAGGGGAGTTCACAGACTGCAAACAATTCTTTGCTCTCTTTCCATTTCCCTATTATGGCTAGGGATGAATACACAAAATCTTTTAAATCTTTTCTCTCTGAAGTCTTTGGTCAATATTTGTTAATTACTTTATATTGAACTATCCCTTCTGTAATGTTATAGCATAATTCAAGCAGTAAGCATCAGTATGTTAAGGAAACTAGAAGAGTTACACATACACTTCTCACTTCTAAGCTTTCACTTCAAGAGTTTTTCCCTTGTGACCTCTTTAGTTTGCATTCCCTTCCTTATTTCCTCAAGCTTTTCTCGTAAGATTTGGATGTTTTCTTCTACTCTTCTGCATGCTAAACACATCTTTGGGTAGGATTTAAAGGACTCATATGTCAGGTATGTGAACTATTTTTCCTTTAAGAGCAGAACTGACGCACTAGGCTATTCCAAAGATAGGTGTATTTGAGGCAGATATTTGCCTTTGAGTTTTATTGCTTAAGTGTATCATCATGAAGTTTGAATATATTGCACTACATGCTCACATCTTTTTCTATACAATACCCCAGGTTTCTTGTAGATTTCTTCATCAAAATATGTAAATTCGAGCTAGATTTTCCTCTTCCTGTATCAGTCAGAAATTGTATATGCAATGCCTGCACTAAAGTAAAAATACTGTCTTTGGCATTTGTGGTTATCCGCTGATGCTTACTTCAGCGCATACCTAAAGCATTTTATCTTAGACCTTTATCCAAACTAAAGTGACTGTGTAATCATCCATAATTCAGAAGCAGCACCTGTTGGGTTTGTATTAACAATGATATTTAAGTAAAGAAAACCCTTCGGAGCTGGAGCCGACAAAAATATCCTTACTAACAAATCCTATACTGACCAACTAGAGACTGCTTTCAGTGCCAGTGTTTTCCCTTCCACAAAAAGCCAATAAAAAATAGGACAACCTCCAAGCCAGATGTTCAAAGTTCTAAGAAATCAAATACTAAAAGATATAGTTAGAAAGATGCCAGTTTTATGAAAAAGAACAACTCCCACCCTGCCACCATTTTTTCCTCTTTGTAAATGTTCCCTCAGTCCCCAACAGAGTCCATCTAAAACTAATCTGGTCACTGTGGTGGGCATCGCTTTTCAGGCAGCCACACAGAGAGCATCTATGTAATATTTCTATCAATATGCAACATTCAGCATAGTGTCAGTTCTTCACAATTCTTCAAATAATAAATACAGATATGCTACTTACTTATGTATGTGTATCTCAAAAATCGAGCTTGGATAGTCAAACACATCCATTTTACTCTATAAATAATCATCAAACTGGGTGGCTATGAAATATGGAGTCTGTTTCCTCTTTTTATTAAAAAAAAACCCACCACACAACCCTTTTCTCAACCTCCATTTTGAGACAGATCACCAAGACATCAAATACCTCTGTATTCGTAACAATGTATATGTAACAATGAAATGCCACAGGGAACTTCTGCCATGCAATCAACCACAACCAGAAGAATCCATCTTCCCAAGGCAGGTGATAGCTACCAGGCAACCTGACAGTGAGATGCTCCCACCTCACCAGAGATGAAGTAAATAATAAATCAACACTGAAATATACAGGAAAGTGTCCCACGCTGGCCATGTCAAGGAAGATGGCATAACAAGAAAAATCAACAAGAGAGAATGCTGCAGAGATTTCCTGTTCAGGAGGAGATACTGCAGTGTCAGTCCTCAACTCTCTGGATTGACAAAAAAAACCCTAAAAAATTTTTTTGAAAACATACACTTATTCCTTCATCATTTATTATTGTCTCCACATACTTCTTGTGTAAAACAAAGGTCACATTCAATGATAAATACAGCCCAGATGCTACAGAAAGTCATCTCATTAACTACCCCCTACCGACATGTTCCTGGACAGACAGAAAGTAAGACCAGAAAGCCAAACAAGCTGTAGGTCAGGGAATGGTTCTCCCTTGTGAAGCACTTGGGAATTCCGAGGGAATGACACTCCTCCATGCCAAATGGACATGATATCTGCTATCAGCCCTTTGAGATGGGATAAACCATTGGTTTAGTTAAAGAACAGGAACAGAATCCCAAGTCACCAATTCTACAACCATGTTAGAAATTTTCTGCAGGGATTCTTATTTCTATTCAGCAGCTAAAGTAGGTGACAAGATAGGTCTCGAGCTCTTTTCATTAAAATCTCCAGGGACTTTTCCATTTCTGGTTTACAGTGATGTGAACTTGCACTATGTCTGCTTTGGGCACTCATTAGTTTTTAAGACTCAGAATTAAGAAAAAAAATATTGATCATAAACAAATTAAATATTCAATGCAAACACTGAAGATTTTACTTTTACAGGGACCGTTAGCACCAGCAAAGCCAGGGTTCTGCCTCTGCAGCCACCCTCAGCTGCGGGATCAACCACTGCTCCCAGTAAAGCACTCCTGCTATGGCATCAGAGAGGTGAGCAATATCACCGTATGTGCATAATCTAATATAATCCAACAGCTGGATGAGTAAGAAAAACTCTGAGCCCAGAGTGTGGCCCAAGTCCCTGTTATAGGTCGAATACCCAAACCCAGATGATGACAAGAGGAAAACCTCTTCAGCAGAGTCCCATTGCATCCAACTAGAATGTGAGACCACTTTAACTATCATCAAGGAACACAAAGCAGGGCAGGCTGAAAAATAGAACAAAACACACAAGCACTTAAATTCAGAGGCTTATGCAACAGTACTTATAGAGTGCTATATCCACCCAAATCCAAAGAGCGCACTTCTTAATCTATAACGAATCATAAAATATGAAGTTGAGAGTACGATGAACAAAAAAAAATTATACAAAATAACTTCTGATACAAGCAAAACCAATACCTAAATATGAAGAATCAATTCATAGAATTCAGCAAGCTGTGAGACTTGAATTTTAAGTCTTGGTTTCATAGCTTTAAGTAAGATCTGAGTCTCACTGAGATCTGATAAAATTTCTACCCAATTTAACGTGGGCCAGAAATTCACTTCATGACTGATGTAGTATGCCAGACCAGCTACTGAACTGCATTACAAAAAAGTCTTTCCCTTAAACCAACCCACAGAAAGTTTTAGCCACAAAGGTAGAGCAAGAACCTGAGCAACATTCAAGCAGTCAGCCAGAAGGCACGCATACTCCTGACAGAAATTTTATCTGCACAAACGAGCACTTTTTTGTCATTAAGGAGAGACCAGTAAAATTATGCTTAAAGTCTTAAGTGCTAGCAAACTACCCATACTTCCTCTCAAAAAACCCAAACCTTCAAGAGAGTAGAAGAAAAGATTAGTTGTTTTTTTCTTTAATGAAATTTCAGTTATATTCCCTCTTTCATACTGCAATCTTTTCCATTTTAGAGTTGAAGGGAAAAAACCCAAACAAACCCAAACCAAAAACCGAAACCTGAAATTGCTTCAGGATACAGGTTTCTTTAAAACACGCATTTCAGCATGACCTGAAGCTAGGGAATAGTTACACGGTGATTATAATTTACAGTATGCAGAGAGGAACTGTAATAACTGTACATCTGGGCAGTGGGATGAAGTGGCAGAGAATAAATAAAGGCCAGGGGATATTTTGTTCTCTCTCTTCCACACTCCTCAAGGACATGGCAGCTTGCATTAGAGGACAGCAGCTAAGCAAGCACTCCCACTGTGACAAAGCTTGCATGTGAATTGCACCTAAACCTTTTTAAAAATTATATGGATGTGTTCGTATGTATGTATGTAGACACTTGCATATATAGACGTGTCACCAAATAAATCTGTCTGCAGAGTTCATTCCTCCATCGAAGGTGCAGGGTGTCATTGCTGGGAGCCAGCAGCTAAATGTCATTAGGGTGCAGACTGATTAACTCGCCAAGATGCAGGAGCTACATGGGGCCCCCGCTGCACCTGAACTGTGTAACGCTAGGACGTAACTCCGCGTAACGTTACTACATTACAGAGTTAGCCTTACTGAACTGGCAGTTCCCACGGTCACCCCTATGCAGTTGCCGGCCCTCCTGTGGTCAGCGTATGATTCACATTCTTTCAGCTGGCCCTAGTGTAAGAAAAACTAACACCACAAACCCTCCTGAAAACTAACACCTGGTACATGCTCAGGACGACTACAGGTTCTAAAGCTGCAACTGCAAAATACCATAAAATATTAAGGATAATGTATTAACTACTCCTGCTACCCGTCCTGCACTATTTTTAGTTTTGCGGCAAAGTTAAGTAACACCAGTCAAACAGCAGCTACAACTAAAATTGCCAAACATTTCACTTTCTGTCAGCAAGTGGAGATAGGTTTTGTTCCTTTGTTTGTTTAAAACCAAGCATTAACATTTTCCAGCATGGGTGTGTTTCAAGCTGAAAGAATCTGTGTTTGAGGAAAAACGCTATAGCTGTTTCTTAAAAATCGAAGTGAGGGGAAAACGCTGTTTTGACTATTTTCAAGTTTCCTACAATTGACTCTTTGAAAAACCAGTATTTCCACATTTTAGTCTACCGACTTTGAATTGACCTTCGAGTCAGAGGTGGTGCTTTTTCCAGCTAGGGGGAAACGCACTCAAACCCACCCCCTAAAAGGAGGGTTTGCACGCAGTCAATAGTGGTTTGCAGTATTTGGCAGCAGTGTTCCCTCCACATCTTACCTACTTTGAGCAAGGTGTAAATGAGGCCTGAACAAAGTTAATTCTTCTCTCTTCCTCCCTCTGTACAGATGCTCATTCTTGCTGTTGTGAACTGAGATAAAGGACACCTAATCCCACCTCATCTCAGCAAATGCATTGCCACTACGCAGACTGGAAAGGAAGATCCCGATCTGAACACTAATGGACCAGGATGGGCTATGACGTTTACTTGAGGCTGCCAAAATGCAACGAGTGGATATAAACATAGTACTACAAGGAGAAAGGCAAGGTGAGAATATGCCAGGCAAGACAGAATACAGGAGCAGAAGAAAGGAGGGAACGGACTGTTGGGAAGAGAGGCAAAAAACTCTGTAGCAACGTAGGTGAAAATACAGGGTTATTTAGAGCAAATTCTGGGATTAGGCAGAAAGGTGAAGACTCCAGGGTACCACAAACATCTCCCTGTGCCTTACTGCTTATGGGCTCTTTCCTCAGCGAGTCTGTTAGCAAAAGCAGCAAGGTTACTTTTTAAGGTTCAACAAGCCACACGGACGCCAACACTATTCCACGAAATGAAATTTATTTCCATTGACTTCCTTGAGAGGTCCCAGAAGTACTTGTGACTGTATAGCTGTGTGACTGTATGCAACCTTATCTACTACAACTCTACTCTGTACGCATTATGAATGAACCATTATCTGGATGGCAACTTTGGAGAGGCAAATTCAAGTACATTCTATAACTGAAAAAATTATCATTAGGAAAAAGCCTGTGCCTCCTTCATTTCAGGAACATGAGCAAGTCTGGAAAGTTTCGACAGAAAAAGATCCATCTCTGTTAAGGAAGTACAATGCCACCATGACGAACCGAATTTATCGTAACTTTTCCACATGCTATATAATAAATAATTTTCATACAAAAGCATGCTTTTGCCAAAGATTTCACAGTTCAAAGAGAGAATTGAGAGAAAAGACTCCAAAAAGCTAAGCTAGCCAATAGCCCACATTTAAGGTAATGTTCAAATTGTGCACAGAGTCCATTAATACTGACAATTTAATGAGCAACATAGCCTTTGAGTAGCCACAATGATTACAATTTTCTGTTGTTAAACTCCATTTACATACTTTGACAATGCTTACAGAAAACAGTATTTACACCTTTATGTGTGTAGAGCAATTCTAAATACATGGAGTCCAGAAGAATTTATGGATTACTTACAGCAACCCAAACTGTTTGAATTATTTTGTACCGCATTTTCTCCGGCTCCTACACGTATGTAAAAGGAGAGGCTAAAAGAGAGCAGGCCAGAAAAAACAAGCCATCTACCGTGAAGGCGGCACTGGGAAGGGGAAACGCGTAGCTCCTGAACATCAGAGCGCACGAACAGTTCCCGCTGCGCAGCCACATGACCCACCATCAGATGGTAACAATTACGAGGTCCTCGCTTCATTTCCACAGATGTGGCAACACTCACAAGGAAGAAACGAAGGGGGAGGGCGATGGCAGTTGGAGGAGAAAGACCGCTGCCTCCTTCCAAAGAAAATTCATCATGCTCATTTCCCCCTCTCCTCTTGAAAGTTTGAAAAGACTGCCTTGTCCTTACAAGGCATAATCTGTTAAATCCATCAATAAAGATCTTGGAAAAAAAGATTCAAACCTGTTAATGCTCAGACTTATATGTAGAATTCTAGATATCTTTTAAACATTTAGTAATACAAGACTCTCCATTGGACTTCTGTGTCTGTACTTTAAGTATTATGAAATATAAAATTGAGTTCACAATCTAGTATTTTTGTCATGGGAATGGTTCTCAAGTTCCTAGGCTTAGCAGATGGTCGATAACAGATTTCACTATTTCCTGTTTTTCCCCCATTTTCTTGGATTTCAGCAACAGAATAGATCTTTTCCTGAGCAATCTGTTCAGTTTGATTGCGTGTCTTTTCTGAATTATATCCAGTACTTATTTTTCTTTTGTAGTCGTCGTGTCCCCCCCACGTACCTCCTCTGAACACTAAAAGTTTTCTCTTTGGTTTATAGTTGCTGGACAAGAATAAAAGCAAATCTCAGATGAAGCAGACAAAATGCATGTTAACTTCTATGCTGCTTTTCTCAAGTTGTTTTTATTATGCAAATTATTCCCAACAAGTCACACACACACACGTCCCAATTTTGTTTTTACAGAATCATAATCCCCTTCTCTCCCAATCAGCTCCACCACATTTTGCAACTTCCAGGATTCCTCCACAGAGTTGCTCTGGATTATCTCTATACGCACATTACAGCTAAGTGCACTGTTCCTATGCAGCTAATTTCAAAATTCTCTAAGTTGGAACATATCTACCTACTGCCTTGAATCCACCTTCACCCACAGAAAGAGAACCGAGATGCTTTCCCTTTCTTTCAAGATGCTCCCTCAACGTTGAGGTACGTCTCCACTCTGAGGTTCACTTTGATGCAGC
The DNA here is from genome assembly GCF_023634155.1 of Falco peregrinus. Taxonomy (NCBI): domain Eukaryota; kingdom Metazoa; phylum Chordata; class Aves; order Falconiformes; family Falconidae; genus Falco; species Falco peregrinus. The sequence continues at coordinate 15,439,216 of NC_073722.1, forward strand.
GGCTGTTCCCTGCTATGCAATCTAGACATGATGGAGAGGAACATGTTCAGCAGATTTATAAAAAGTTTGAACTGCTCTTGAGAACAGAATCAGAAGCTGCCCCCCCGCCCCCCCCCCCCCCCCCCCCGCTGCCATAAAGGAAAACGCTTACAGCAAAGTGACGAGAGGAAAATCCCAGGTTTGCTAGCTCTTTAAGCCAATGCAATAAATCAGAGTTATGTAACTTCTTTTTTTTCCCCTCCTAAAAATACATTCTTAGCTTGAAATATAATTATTGAGACTGAAAAATTAAAATTATGTTTCCATGGTTTTTACTAGCTCTCAGGCTGGAGCATGGGGGTCTTTGCAAGAAAGCTGCTCTTGGGAAGCAGGAAGGTAACACAGGTGGTAGCACGCCACCAGGACGGGGGAAGATCCACAATACCCAGAGCTGACAACCATGCAAACCAGTGCTCTGGCCTTTATACAAACTGCTGCGAGGGGAGAAGTGAAATTACTGTCCACCTACAGTCTTGTGGACCTGCCTCCCTCACTGTGACAGTACAGGGAACATGAAGAGCGTCTGCTTGATGGCCGTCTGGGTTTCAGAGAAGCTGATCCACTCTGGACCACACGCTCACCCTGGTCAGGGGCAGGAGCTGCAGCCCGAGGGAGGTGCAGGGTCCCCGATATGGGTGCCGCACCCACAGCAGACATGCCCCTGCTGGCCCTGCACACCTTGCAGCACTCCGAGGGGCCTCGTGGGTCTCCAGGAATACAGACACACAGCACACAAGGTCATCTCCAGCCACTCCTGCTCGCCGAGCGTAGATGGAGGCAGTCCAAAAGCAGAAGACTGTATCTGGCTGGCTGGTTTGAGCTGCTGTTGCCTATCCCAGCTGAGATGGGCCACGGCCCTTTGCTGCCAACCACTGGAACGGGTGCTGCTCCTGAGGAGAACCAGCATCAACCCTCGCTGATGGCACCGAGGGTCTTTGTGCCCTGCTACTCGCAAGGACAAACCTCAGCAGTGCAATGCTAGACCTCCTTCATCTAGGGAACATTGGAAACCTTGAGGGTCTGCTTCTTGGATCAGAGAAGCTGTAATCTTTTTATAACTAGTTAAATGATGTCATATGCTCATTAGCTTTCCAGACTCTATTTAGAAGGCAATTTTTTTTTTTATTCTCTTGTTCTTTTTTTTTTTTTTTCTCGACTGCTTAGTTTTTATTCAGCACGAGTGCTCTGCTCTGAAAATACTGCCAAAGGTTTTCCACATTCTCTGCACAGCCCTCTAACTGCATTGCAGAAAAATAAGACTCATATATACACATTCAACCTTGCTCCTCAAATGTCTTTAAAAGTTTCCTCTTTATAATTCAAGTTCCTACTGGAAAAAAATAAGTTGATAATCTACCCAGAAATACAATTCTGCATGTTCCTGCACTGAGCCAAAACCACAGAATTTACTGTCACAGAAAACACAGAAGGAAAATGAATGAAAAGAATGTATCATTTTTTCTCTCAAATCTCTGCTGGGTCATTGCAGTAATCCAGGAAAAGAAATCTTCTGAAATCAAAACTGAAGCACTAGATTTAGCTACACTGCTTCAATGCATAAGTAGTGCCTACTCAGACAGAGCCTTTGTAAAATTAAAAGCAATTATGAAATGATACAGAAAATACCTTGTTCAGTCTTGGATTAAAAGCACTAATCTTAGGTAGGATGTTAGAAAAAAGAATAGTAATAGAACAATCCCTAACCTATTCTGAAACTCTATTTAAATTCATTTGAGAGGGCTGTAGCGTTGTCCAGTATGACTGTCTAAACTGTTTCATTACATGGTTTGCAAGCTGTATTTAGACAAGTTAGAATACACACACCCTAACATTTTTGATCATAACTGAATTATCCACACTGTGCTACAGTAGCTTTTGTCTGAGGCATTTTCTAAATAAGTTAAACAGCTATTTCTCTTACTGAACTGTAATGAAAGACAAGTCTGAACTTCATCTTTTCCCTACTTATACCAGAAATGACAGAAACCACCAGACAGGTTATCTTAGTCTTATAGCACTGAAGTTCTTCCATGCTTAGCAGAACTGGTTATGAAACTGGATGAGACTCCACAGTTTGTGCAATCCTTCAACTTACAAAACTATCTTTTGTAAATTCACAAGCCCTATTTTAAAACTGATCAAATATTTTGACCTTATGACTCCTGTTCAGAGAGATGGTTTTGAATGTTGCCTCCCCTATGACTAGAAACCTTTTAATCTCCAGGTTAAATCCACACAACCCAAGCTATATGCGCTCCTCCTTGTCCCAGCATTATTTTTTTAGGGTGAAGAAGAATAATTAAAAAAACCAACAACAATCTTTTAGACAGTCCTTAGTCCCTCCAAAAGCCTTATTTCAAAACAAGACACCCACCCACCACGATACATTCTCTCAGCCTTCCTTTCCCTCAGATACCACCTGCTTTACTAGTCTCAAGTCATAAAAGGGCTGCTCTTCCCTTGAGTCTGCAAGTAGGATGGGCTCCCAGGAACACCGAATGTGGTTACTAAACATACAAACCCTACTGCATGGATCTCCTTATTTATTTTTAGAATGTTACTCGTATGTCTAATGGTGTCTCAAGTCTCTCTTCTTCACATTTTCGTAAAAATAGTACTGCTCTACTAAAATGTGCTCCCTTAGCACAATGTTGAGGATTATCATCACCACACAAAAGGATCAGGCACTGAATACCTAATTATAGAAGTGGGACAAGACTCGAACATAGGAAATGCAAGATCATGCATTTAGCTGTTCCTGACTCTTAGTTGTTGCCATAAGCTTGGGCAGAAGAAAATGACAGAATGAAAAGACCAGTTGTTACCTACTAATAAGCATTCTCTGGAACAACCGATTTGTGTCTCCCCATGAGGTTAATCACATCTCTTTTTTTATTCCTCTCTAGTTTGAAGTCATGTATTTTCAGTTTGCCATTCTACCAAAGGCTCCACTGAAATTTAACCTTAGTCTGGCACGATTACTTTTGGCAAACATTTTATTTCAATTACTTTGTATCTACCTACTTTTCTGACAAATGCTACTCTAGTGCTTTGCATACTACAGATCTCAGGTTTGTAAGCTTGCAGTTATGTGGATCAACGTATTCTGTTTCTCAAAGTTTAATATTTCACGGTAAAGGTCTCCCATATTCGCCAATGAAATTAAGCCTCTAGAGGAATCTGAAACCTCTGCCTCCAGTCCAGGGATGAATCCAAAAAGGGAGTGGGTCCACTGATTTTGGTGCAACATGAAGGTCTCTGCCAGCAAAGATCCCTAAAACTTCAGCAGGACACAAATGGAGAAGCAGCCCTAGGAATTACGACAACTGTATTTCATTAGTTCTTCAAAGACAGATTTCATCCCATGGAACTTTAGCTTCCAATGAAATTCAGTAATAAAGACCTTCTTTGGAGGTTACCTAAATGCATACACATGCAATAGTTTCACTTGGAACTGTTACTGACCTGAGCAAGAAACACCTTTTGCAGCAATATATGTTATGCTCAGAAATGATGCTGTAAAAGACTCTACCACTTGACTGACTGAATTGTCTGAGGTTTGTTTACCAGCACTCTTAAACACTACTAACAATGGAAGTACACGAGGTGCAGTATATGAATGGCGAAATGACCATTTTTAAAATTTCCCCTGCAGGACGGAAACCTGATCAGTGGAAACACCATTTTGCTTCAAACGAAAGTATTCTCACTTCCTCTTTGGCACAAGATCTTCTTCTTCATACAATAAAATGTTTACGTTAAAAATATACCTGAAATTAGATAAAACCATCGCAAAAATTAAACAGGAACACAACATCTGACTAGGAAGAAAGATACTGTTGTAGCACTAATATGTTGCACAATTTGCTCAAATTCATTAATTTTTCTACCAAGACAACTCATAGATTCGGTGTGTATGAAAAGCTGCATTACTTCACTCAGAAGCAATGAAAGCTAGAATACATTGTGATAGAAAGCAACTTTCTGCTTTATAGCAAACAGTGAACTTCAGCCTTGGACTTTCATCATTTGTTGCAAGGACAGAAACCAGCCAGGTCTGGCTGTGCAACACGCACTCCAAACAGTACAGGATATAGACTGCTCGGTCTTTACGGTTGGTTTTAAATAAGTGACATTAAGGAAGTTCCTTTCTTAGAAAAAAGGGAAAGGACAATGGCTCATGGGAAATTTCAAGGCAAACAAAAAACCCATACAGCAGAAACTGATTTTATATACATGCCCTCCATACCTTGAAAGCACCAGGGTTTTTATTACAGTCAGGCAAACAGGAAAATGTTATGCCCCACTTTCTACAAACCAGTAGCTAATTTCTGAACTATTAAAAGCAAATATTTATGTTTCCTTGGAAAAGTTTCTACAATAGTCAGGAAAGAAAAAAGCAGCAAATCAAAACTGAATTCATGAATACAAAGCAATTCCTGGAGAGGTGTTTCCCCTCCCCCAACTATTTTTTTTTTTTACAACTGGATTTGTAATGGGGTCATTTGGTATTTTTTAGTATGAAGTATTATAATCAGCTCCTTCTCTCTGTCATATGCCACTGTCACAGTAATGTATTTTTCTCACAGAAGCATCACTTTTGGGACTACTCTATCATAAGAGCCACCACATTACATTTGACAATCTGTACTAGCTAAAATGAAGGGCATCCAAACAGGGACAAGGTCATTTAGACTTCTGTATCTTTATGGAGAGCATATAAATTGTGTGTTAAGTATAAAAAATGTACTGAAAAATCAAGATTGCATGAAAAGTGCTTTAAGTTGGTATGATTTGGGATAAAATTAGCACAGATAGTATCTCTGCCAAGTGCTAAAAAATGATGATGTAATAATTTTACCCTTTCAAGTCAGCACATGTATGGAAATGATTAAAATATTTCCTTTTTAAAAATAAAAAACTGCAACAGAGCGTATTAAAAAAAAACTTTTTAAAGTTCAAGCATGGAAAGGAGCAATACAAATGCAACCATTCATACTTCACAGACTAAGGGAAGGAGTAAGGTCTGTTTTTTCTTGACTGAAATCCATTGCCAACTGTTTTGCACCAAAATGAGTATGGCATGCATTTTCTGGTTGCTTCTCTAGTATCACTAAATTCTCCAGCTGAGGATTAAGTCGACTAGTCGGAAGGACACCATACTGAAGGTAACAGCTTTGGTACAAAAAACTACTGTTGTGACACAAAAAGCAACACTGCCAAAAATATTAACATTCTCCCCACTCTTACCCAATTGCTTATACACCAGTGCCAGGAGTTTGGCTAAAAAGGAAAACTAAATGAAAATTCTTGCTTTAGAGAAGAAGGTTTGATACAAACACAGCACAACTGAAAGAGAGCGAAATAATTCATGCCGTCCAAAAATTAAAGCTGTGGGCTTTATTCTTCCTGAACAGGTGATGAGACACAGAAGACACGAAACCTCATTTTCTCTTTTACATATGTGGATGACTCAGTTCCTTACTGGATTTTGCACTTGGACAGATCTGCAGGCTAACTCTTTGCAGCACAGCGGGCACCAAGAGGAGTCTGTGATCCTACTGTGTTAGAGAATGGATGTCATTGACTAAGCAGCTATCAAATAGATTAGAAGAATTATGCTATAGAAACAAAGTCTTCAGATTTTGACATGCTCTAGATCTCCCACAGCCTGTAACAAGTCATCTGAGTTTCTAAATGCACAGGTTGCTTTCCAATGCAAAAACTAAGTAGCTAAGCCACTGCATTAGTAACCACTAATTGTCTATAGAGACCCACCACCACCAGCTGGTCACACATGCATGAGACAACACACAAACTGCCACCTTTGTTTCTGCCCATCTTACATGGCTACTAAAGGGACAGTTAACAGGCTCTACAGGTGCTGGTAAGCCCACTGGTGATTATATCCTCCCTAGCACTCAGATTTCTGCAGCTATTCATGCCCAGACAATGCCAAGCTGCTCAGTCCTATCATCCAAATCCAACCGGGAATCCCAAGCACTTAATGCAGGGTCATGACCAACCTAGTAAGTATCTTCAGAACTGGCAAAACTTGCTCCAGCAAGCAGTGCCCATCTTTCCAGTGGTCAAGCAGGAAGAGATGGGGAACTGGCTCTGAATTAGCCAGACAGGGATGCTAATCCACAGCTCTACTTTGCAAAAATAATGCCCCAGACCTTGGGTAAAAACCCATCCCAGTTTGGTAATAATGAGAGGCCACACAAAAAAATAAAGCATACTAATTAACAAGTGACAGAATAAAAAAAAAAAACAAACACACACACACAACAGGAAATTAGGAAAAATAAAGATGTCCAATTTTCCCCAGATAACACGGTTTATGAACAAAAGTGACAAGAAGTACAGAAAGCCCAGGACAACCCAGAAAGAACAGACCAATGCTAGGTAACTTTGTTAACAACGATGCACAGAGGACAGACATGCTGACAGAAAGCAGCAGATCACTCACATCAAGAAGGAGAGGCTTGCATCATGGGAGGGCAATTAATAATTTCCAGCCCATTGGTTGTTTAAGCATCCTCCTAATTTACGTCTATTAGGGATATGCATATTTAGATTAGCAAGCCCGAGTAGGCTGTAACAAGCTCGTATTCAGCTGTCTGACTGAATAAGAGATCTGCTCCAAAAGGTAGTTTTTAAAGATGTTTTGGGAAAAGCCAATAAAGAAATGCAATGAAAAACTTTCAGCCTGTTGGAAGACAAGCATCAAAACAGACGCACACAATCCATTACTGATGTAGGCCGAATTTAACTGACAAAAGTTCATGTGGAAATATGGACTCAAGATTTCTGCAAAATGTACTGTCTTATTCCTCAAGATTAACTTATATTATCAGTGTACAAGCAAGAGACAGTATGTGTTAGAAAACATGACTAATAAGAGGCTGGCACCTCCACAAGCAGCTGCAGGTGAAGAAGCATCACCACATGCCACTACATCTGGCTCTGCAGGACTCGGATCTGCACTGCACGTACTCTCAAATCACTAGTATTTTTCTGGATATTTGATTAGCAATGAATTCAAAGACTGGCAGAGGATACAGCATTAATATGGCAGTGCTCTGGACTGGTAAGCCCATTCAACAAACTTCTTAAATTTTGCCTTTTGACACCTATCTAGAAAGGAGTGCTACCCAAGGGACAACCTCTCTCTCCCTCTCCTCCCGCTTTTTTGCTGCTGGTTTTTTTCGGGGTGGCTAAAATAGGCCAGAGCAACCCAACAGGAGCTCACCATGAATTGCTAGAGTAAGCCAGACCATGATAATTTTGTTTGGAGTACTCAATTACATAATGAGTGAAAGCAAATGAACATGCAATACACAACACAAAAGTCCAGGAGTGAATATATTTGTGGGAGAGGTGCAGAAAAGAACGATTTGAGGACTGAAGATAACAGCAAATTTAAAAATAGGTCATTTCACTTTTCTTAAGAGAGTGTGCATGCTAAAAGGACTTTTAAAGAGCTTTTAAACAAGCGCCTATGACCGAAGCAGGAGAACAGCTTTTAACAGGCAGGGTAATAAAAGAGAGAAACAAGCTGGGAAGGGAAGCTGCAGATCGTCCATTTTTTATTATGCTTTAAAAAAGACATATGGTCTCATTGGGAAGATACCTCAGCTAAAGAAGTTGTGCTTTTGTTACGCACACAGTGTTCCCGTTCAGTGCTGCACAGTGGCGGGGTCAGCAGGGTGAAATTCAGTGGCAGGATGGGAAAACCTATCACCAGGCTCCCAAACACCTTCTGCCAGCAGCTCGGGATTTAGGCTTACCATCTCCCTTCAGAAGGCTGACTTCTCCTAGGCTCACAGCCTTGTTTAAATGTTAGAATACCATCTCAGTTATTTCACCTTGATCTTCTAACATCGCGGAGGCAACAGCTCTTTCTGGCTTAAGCTGTATGCGTCGGCTAATTTTCTTTTACCAAAAAAATTAAAAAAAAAGACTCCTTACTTATTATTTGCTTCATTTCTATTCACAAGATTAATAAAGCCAAATGAATACTATTTCCACAGTCCTCACTCTTGAAGAAAGTATATTACAGGACTATATTTATTGTTAATTTAATATTCATAACACTGATCCTATGTAAGCTACAGAACATATTTATACAGAGATATTTTTTTTTTTTTGCTCTACTTCCATTATTACTCAGTTTTTCGAAGAAAGCATTAAAAAACTTGCTAGAAAAGAACTTATTTCACAATGCTAGAAAGAAATGAAGTGTAAACCACATCCCTTTCCGAGTACAGTGGAGTCCCCGCTACTGGCAGTGTTGCGGTGAATCCTCCATTCAAAACATAGTTTTATATCACCACCAGCAGAAATGGTTCTCATAATCATTCATTTAAATGGACACTATTATTTTTCTATCCAGCTAAGTAGGAAATTATGCCTGGCTATCTCGAGTATGGTTTACAACAGAAAGGTCCTATAAAGCTTCAAGTTATATTTCCTCAAGCCTTCTTGTTGGATTTGCAAACAACTTAACAAAAGCTCACTATGTTTCCCCTCTCTAATATCTAAAATACAATCTATACTAAATATCTGTATGCAAATACTTAAAAATTTACACTGTACTATCTATCTCTATCTCCTCCTAGTTTTACCCTGGTTCCTCAACACGTCACAGTGATGTTTCGGAGAAGTAAGGCACTGTAACACAGAGAAAGTTGTTTCAATGAAAAATGTTTCATGTACATGATACAGCTCCTGATGCCGAACAACCAACATTTCATACAGCCTGAGAGGAATCATCAGCTTGAAGTCACTTCTATCACATCCACATGAAGATCCTCAGTTTGTAAACATCTTTTCGGTAAACATGATCAATATACAGATGTTAACCCATTAGTGACAGATCTCAAGTGAGAGTTCACAAGCTTTTCACAAAGACTGATGTCCCACCACCAACCAGTCAGCTTTTCTTCCTTAGCCTGCCAGCAACTCCTGCAAGCTACAGCTGGTTAAAATCTTCCACTGCATGGTTGACATCAAGCTGGTGTTAGAGCATCAGCAAGTAAAACTCTCAGCCAGTGTGCATTTGCCGCTGCAGGAGTGTTTAACTGCTAATCTTTAATTTAAAACTAACACTTCCTCAAAATAAAACACATCTATATGCATTAAATAAGCACATACACATCAGCTGTATTACAGTCTCAAGTCTTGTTAGGAAAAAAAACCCACCTAAACCCAAAATCTCGGTTTCCTGTGGGCACCACAAATAACATCACTCACCAGTACATTTAAAAAAAAAAAAAAAACAACCAAAAACCCCCAGAAACATCTTATCTTTTATTCTTGCAGGCCAATGCTACTCTGGGACAAAAAATAATTTTTCACATCAAGAACCCTGCTATAATTTGGTCCCAGATAGCTGCTCAAAGCATTTATATTGAAGACAACAGGGTTGCACAGTGGGTCTTGGTCAGCATAATTTGAAGACAAGAGGGCTGCCCAGACGTGACTTTGGACAAGGCTCATCTAAAGAATTTGTATTCCTGATGAATAAATACCAGCTCCAGGAAGGAATCTTGACTTTCTGACCCCAGCATCAGACTGCTGCAAGATAAATATCTCCCAACTAGCTGAAGCAAGAGGAAGTCAGATGAAAGAAATAACCAGCATCATGTCAGATTTATGGACATTATTAAAACAGAATTGTGTTCAATTTGCACAGTAAAGTGAGAGTGAGTCTGACAAAAAACACTTATCATTAAGTATTAAAGGTAGCCTAGAACCTAAGAGGAAAGCATTTTGAGCAGAGTGTGATCTACAGCTTGAGCTTGTATCATCTACTTCAGAAGCATACCCACCACAGACAAGGACTTCATACCAAAATCTTCGTTGCCCCTCAGTTTTACAAAACCTCAACTCCACGTTGCAGAGGTGGAAATCAGGAAAGCGTTTTGTGAAATTAGGAAAGAAGAGGCATGTGCGCATGCCTGCCTCCTGCAACGTGCTCCTTCCCCTCAGCAGAAGAGAGCAGATCCCCCTACGGCTCTGCCACCAGGGCAGGCAGCCAACGCCACCAAAAAGCACTTCACCATGGCATCATGGGCCGAGCGGGGACACAGCCTCACCTTTGGCTCTTTGTGGTGTAGGAAAAAATAGCCCCGTGAATTTAAAATGTAAAAGCTCTGGTTTGAAAGAGCAAGAATCCTTGCTCTTTGCTTTAAATTTACATCTTCCCTCAAAAATCTGCGGGCTGCATCCCCATTTGATTTCTGAGCCATGATGATGACAGGTCACCTTAGGTGACGGCAGCAACTGAAAAAATGTCTGAATGTGGTTGGTTGGTGGTTTTTTTTTGTTTGTTTGTTTGGGGGTTTTTTTGGTAGTAAAATCTATAGCCTTTGCAAGATGGTTTAGTTTGGAGAATTCATTTGATGATGGTATTCCATATAGCAAGCATTCCAGTACTCAGCTTTTTATTTATTTAAAGCAACCAACCAACCAACCAACATTAAAGAAAAATGACAGATTGCATCTTTTTGTTTGCCTTCTTCGGCCTTTAAATTTGGGAATGGAGAGAAATATAGGTCACTTCCGTATACTTCAGTGGCTTAAGGAGAACTTGCTGTATAAAAAAACAGAATGATGAGAAAGAATCTCCAAAAAAACCTAAGAGCATTTAAGGAGATGAATCATTAAATGAGAGAGAATTATTGTTTTGGAATACACTGTAGATAACTTATGTCTAATCCTCCTGTTGTGGCCTGGACAAAAATTTCTACTGCCTCAACATAAACTATTCCCCACCGCACAATATGCACAGCCTTGAACATTTACTGTGGATATTCATTTACATATTTATGAGAAAAGCAATTGACAGATATTTTGCCTATTGACTGACATCAGTCAGTCACACACACAAAAAAAATAAAAGGTGAGCAGAAGCCACGTGAGATATTTTGACAACTGTCATGGGAAGTCGAGAAGGCACAGGACAGAAGCGATGCTCTCTTCAGAGCTATAAAAAACTTTAAATAGCACAAGTGTCACTGTGCCAGCAGAGATACTTGAGAGATGCAAGTTTAGCAGATGCAAGCATATCCCAAAACACCGCCCTGAAATTGCAGTGTAATAGCTGCCCACTATGTATTTTCTACACATATTCGGGCTTGGCAGGCTGGTTATATAGCTCCAATACCAGTCCGTTACAGGAAACAAGTCCACGCTATCAACAATGTTAATTAAAGGATTCTCTACCCCTTCAATATACTTCAGATTAGAATAAATCAAAGTTGCAACAGACATTTCCAAGGTCTTACAGCACCACTCACTTAGCTTTCCTCAGGCCTCAAGCCCTATCCTCAAACCACCTGGTCCTTGCAAAGCCCTTCAGCTCCAGTGGTAAAGCACCAACTACTGTCTTAAGTCAAGCAGGTATTTTGTATGTAAAAACCTGTTTCAGATGTCAGAAGGGAGACCTTGCAAATAATGGATGAAGCAGGATGTTGGACAAATGTCAGCTTTTGCTTACAGCAACCTCTTAGGTTTTTGTTATAGTTTTAGTGACAGAATTGCAGCAGCTTGCAAGGGTTTGTCAAAACTCTGGACCACAGTCTCACTCTGCTAAGAGCAGTTCCCAACATGTACATGAAAAACATTTCTATACCTCTGTGGAATTAACTCCTCCATTAGGTAAACCTCATCAAAAAATAAAACTAAAACAAAATAAGTCAATACATTTTTGGCCTATTTCCAAAATTTTGCTTTGCTTGCAATATAAAACTTTTAACGTGTTGAGTGCTATATGGATTGTTTTAAGTGTCTCTTTCCACACACAAACAAACAATAATCTCTGTAAAAATATTTTCCATGGATTTGCTACTCATTATAAATAAAGAAAACTAAGTGTAAACTCATGAAGAAGATGAAAACACCAGAAATATTTTTTTCCATGGAAAGCATATCCAAATACAGTTTGTAGAAAAAAGCAAGACATAACAACAGAAAGTCCTTCCTGTCCAGGAGACCAAGTCAGCTCCCCTCATCCCTGGTTCGAATCCCGGTCTCTCCTTCAGCATCGTTTCCTTGCACTCAACCCGAAGCCCTCATTCTTAACATGGAAGAGGGCACGTGGAAAGCTGCTGGAAAAGTCTTTATATGTAGGTAAAGGATGGCACAACTGGAATGGCAAGGGTGAAGAGCAGTAGATTGCTTAGGCGATGATGCACAGAAAAGCAACAGACAGTATGGGGCCTTTCTAAGATTTAATTGCTTAGCTCGAGCTAAGCAATCGAGACAAACAGTTGTATTTGATAAATGTCACAAACACCCTCCACCCCCATCAATCCCAAAATACACAGTAACAGTCCAGTATGACCATCTCCTTTAGATACAAGTTACTGTATGTTATAAAGACCAAGCCGCTGCTTTAACTTTTTACACAGTAACTTGTTAATTGGAATTTAACTGCTATGAACAATAGCACTGCTCAACATTCCTGTGTATCTGGGCACTCATTTTCTAACTCAAGAAATGTAACACTCAATATGCAGAAAATTTATTGCACACCCCACCCTGGTTAAGATACCAGTTCTCACATTGTAATAATTAGTGGTCACGTACGAGCAAGCAAAATCAAGTCCAAACCTGTAGCCCATACACAGCGCTTTACCAGATGTAGTTCTGTAAAGCTCAGAACAGTTTCGAGACAAAACTACTGGACATAATTAAGAGATGCAAGTGATAACTTGGAACTTTTAAGAACACTATAAATTGCATCAAAAAATTAGCAAGAAAAACAATTTATTTAAGAGTGGCAAGAAAAGCAGCTCCCAACCACACCTCTCGCCCTACTATATATGTGAAAAAATTGGAAGCCAACAGAAAGTTTTATTAATTAGAAGTGTTAAAAGATAGAAAGGCAAAGTACAAACAATCATTACCACGAGTAAAACAAGGCAACTTGTTTAATTTTATGGGAACTCACAAAAAGAGATACCAATAGCCATACAAAAATTGTGGAACTGCTGCTAATAGCAGGGGTGGGGGTGGGGGGGTGGGGGGGGGTGGGAAGAAAAAGGCAAAAAAAAGCAGAGACCTACAACAGATAATTTTGTTCTGTATCCAAATAGTAAACCAATGTTAGACTATGGCTATCCAACTTTTTGACATCACTAGGGCCCAACAAAAAACACCCAGGAGATTTATCTGACCTGTTAACACTCCTTTTCAGAAAGTCTTGGTGTACCAGGGAAGTTCCAAAAAGCCTGGGAGAAAACTAGGGTTGCTGCAGTACTTTAAATCAGTAATTGGGGAGATTAACTTTACGATAGCTTGTCATCTGGATCCTGGGCCCATCCAAAATAATGGTAAGTTTGATTTAGGATTTTATTAATAAAGACTTTAATTAATAAGCATCAAGTAATTAAAGCAATTAATATCAAACAAGCTCATGGAAAGTAAGTCTTGTCAAACTAATTAATTTTTTTGGACAGAACTTCAGTTTTTTTCTTGCTTTTAGCTGCAAATACAAGCATTGATGAGATATGCTACTGCTGCACAGAACTTGACTCAGTTCTGCCCAAAATCTTGATTAAGAAACTGGTGTGTGTGTGTGTAAGAAATAAAAAGCATTACCAAGCACTAAAGCAGACTGGGAGGTCGATTGAGAGATGACAGCAAGCCTGAAAATGCAGCTGTAACAGAGACCCGCTCCAAGGCGGTCTGCTTCAACGGGGGTCCCTACAGAGCTGGTTACTGACACCACGGTGGGGGGGGCACATGGAGCTATCTGATTCAGCCCAGAGCTGCTTCACCAGCCTCTAAGCGCCCACGTAAGGAGCAAAAATTTGATTACAGAAATGTCTTCTTCTACAAGCATAGTAAGAATCCAGTGTCTAGCAGGTATGAAAGAAAAAAAAAAAAATCAGAGTAAAATTAAAGCACATTTTGCTTTCCTTCAGCAAGCTTACAAGAAGTTGCTTCTCATGCACTGACATAGTTTGTAAGCCACTGGAGCCATCCTCCAGCAGCCTTCTCTTTCCTTTTGTGAGTTTTCTGTATATATCCCTAGTATTTCGAGGCACTGAGCAGTAGTTAAACATTTGTCTTCAAAGCTCAATTTACAAAAAAAAAGCTGAAAATGAAAGATGAGAACAATTCTCTTTTGCTTCTGCAACCGTATGTAATTGCCATTCTCATTTTCTCAATATCCTCTAAACATAACTCAAAAGAATATACTGACTGAATTAAACATTAAATACCCAATCAACTAATTGGAATTAAAACAAAAGAAAACCCCAGCAACTTCCATCCCTCTGCATCTCGTCTTGCATTGTTTCCACATCTACCTAACTGAGAAGCTAAGTAACTCTCCTGAAAGATAAAGGTTGCTTTCAGTTACAGAAAGAGGTACTTACATCTGTACAGTGATGGGCACCATCCTGAGGTCTTGCTTTTGCAATGACTTGGAAGACCTCTCTCCCTTCCCTACTTTAGGAGCACAGACCCAGTTTCTTCACTTAGCTCTAAACCCTTCCTCCTCTCCTCAATTAAAAAATCTCAAACCTCACACCTTGGAAGAGAGGGTTTGGAGACTAAACAAACCCCCAAATGGACCTCTGGATTCCAACTAACTTGTGATTTTCAAGTGGCAGAATGGCGACTTTTAAGCAAGATGATTAAACACTCAAAACCAAAACTGACAGGAAAGAAGCCAAGACAAACTGAAAAAACGAACACTCAGAAATAAGGCACAAATCACACTGCAAAATTCAGAAGAATTAGCGCATGGGGATTAAGACAAAGTAAATGAGACCTTCTGCAACTGCTTGAATATTCTGGTTTTCCAACTCCATGCCTGTTACCTGGTGGGTAAGTATATGTCTGTCTTTCTCCTGCATTTTTTGAGTTCCAAAAGTGTGACTAAATACCAACATAAATAGCAGCAAATTATACATTGTCAGAGTGTCTAAGCTGTATAATAGAACCCCCGCTAAAATGCAACCTCCTCAGACTTTTATTTTATTATGCTTCCTCATTACACATATTTTTGAAGTTAAACATCTCTGGAAATAACAGAATTACTCTTAATACATATAAAACATGCATTCTAGGTATTCCAGTTAACAGTTAAAGCAACACCGTCTGTAACATTTTTTCCAACACTAAAACATACCTCTGAGAAGGAGTTCTAAATACTCTAAGTCATCCTGAAAACTACTGCCAGAGGTAAGAGGTATCATAGAATGATTTGGGTTGGAAGGGACCTTAAAGATGATCTAGTTCCAGCCCCCTGCCATGGGCAGGGACACCTCCCACCTGCCCAGGCTGCTCCCAACCCCATCCAGCCTGGCCCTGAGCCCTGCCAGGGATGGGGCACCCACAGCTGCTCTGGGCAGCCTGGGCCAGTGTCTCAGCACCTGCACTGTAAAGAATTTCTTGCCAATATCTCATCTAAATCTACCCTCTTTCAGTTTAAAGCCATTCCCCCTTGTCCTGTCCCTACATGCCCTTGTAAAAAGCCCCTCTCCAGCTTTCTTGTAGGCCCCTTTAGGCACTGGCAGGCTGCTATAACGTCTCCCCAGAGCCTGCTCTTCTCCAGACTGAACAACCCCAACTGTCTCAGCCAGTCTTCACAGGAGAGGTGCTCCAGGCCTCTGATCATCTTTGTGGCCTCCTCTGGACTTGCTGCAACAGGTCCATATCCTTATGCTGGAGGGCCCAGAGCTGAACACAGCACTCCAGGTCAGGTCTCATGAGAGCAGAGGGGCAGAATCTCCTCCCTCAACCTGCTGGCCGTGTTTCTTTTGATGCAGCCCAGGATACAGCTGCTTTCTGGGCTGCAAGTGCACACTGCCAGGTCACGTTCAACTTTTTGTCCACCAGCACCCACAAGTCTTTCTCCTCAGAGCTGCTCTGAATCCATTCTCAGCCCAACTTGTATTTATGCTTGGGATTGCCTCAAATCACATGCACGCCCTTGCACTTGGCCTCCTTGAACTTCATGAGGTTTGCACGGCCCCACCTCTCCAGCCATTCAAGGTCCCTCTAGACAGCAGCCCTTCCCTCCAGCGTGTCGACCACACCACACAGCTCGGTGTTGGCTTGGTATCAGCTTAATTATTTTTTTCCTACACATGTGAACAGTATGCAGTGAAGCCTACTCAACCGTTTCACAGTTTTATTTCAAGGTGGAAGTGAAACTAAATTAGAATGCCAAAAATAATTGCAATTTCACAGACTTTCGCCAAACATGCAGGTGCTATAGAAACCTATTGACATTACTATTTCAACAAAACACTTTTCTGATATACTCTTAGAATATAACTAAAACACTAAGGACGCACATGGGAAATTCCACATACTGGACATGAAGAAGGGATTTTGGACCTACTCTGATTTCAGACTATACCAGTTGCTCTATCAAATAAGAAATTACCAACTCCTGCAGACCTTATGTATATAAAAAAAACAACCTTTCTGTTTCCCCAAGTCTCAAAGCAACCACAGAAAAAGAGTTCTGCAGTCAGACTGCTAGATGCCGATGATGTTGATCCAAGTTAGCAGAGTTGAAAAATGTTCATTTAGGCATAGGTTTCAACAGCAGCAAAAAAATCCACTTTATTGGAATTCTAGAAAGGGGAAAAAAAAACCCCAAATGATGGGACACTGTTGAACAGAGTTATCAAAGGGATGCCATTCTACTTGCAAAGTTAAATCCATAGCAACAGTGGCCGAATCTACAAGGACATCCATGCAAGAGTATTTCACAGAAACATCACAAAACCAGAATAGATAAGAACAAAATTATTTAAATATGCAACTCCAGCTACTCTGGACATACAAATCCTATTAGAAACTGTATTCATTAAAAAACAAAAAGAAAAAGAGAACTACAACTCAAGTATGACCCAAATTCACTGTTACTCAGGCCTTACAACATTCTCTGTAAACATCCTTTAGCGAGAGGTTTACTGCAAACTAGCCCTTACAAATTAGTACACAGCCAGAAGGACACATTGTGCTACCAAAATATTATTTTACTAACACAAAATGAACAGACGCCTTATTTAGACTGAGAAAGGAGACAAGAAAACATAATTAAATTCAAGCAATTGCAGCAACAGAATCCCTCCTTTTCACTAGATAACAGCTTCTAATGTGGAATATCCCTTAAGAAACAAAAAACCCAAACAAGCCAATAGCGTCCAAAGCCGGGTGTTTCCACATCCCTCTTTTTATCATCATAACCCTGCTGGTCATGCTGCCAGATGCAGTTTCTTGACTTGGTCCTTCCTGATGAGCTGTTTCTATCATGTAGATGAAGTATTTCCATTGTATATATACACAGTGGAAACATCAACGCTTTAAAGGTATTTTTATAACATTTGTACTGTCTATACCATGTACTGCCACACTATTTTCCAGATTCACTTGGATTGGGGATTCAGTTCTTTGTGACAGTCATTTGGGAACTAAAGTGCTGGTTTCTGAACTTTTTTCCTTGCCTCACAGTTTGCCCAGGTAATTACTTTTTTGAATGAGAATAAGTCAAAAAAATTAATGGTGACCTCATGAAGACCACTTCTTACTACTTAGTAAAGGATCTTACAAACTCTGCTCTTCCATGGGCTGCTCAGCCTTTTAAGATCCCTTTATCTGTGCCTTCCATTAATTTGCAAAGTGAAATTGCCAAATGGACTGGGATATGCAAAGGCAAGACCTCAGAAACAGAATCAAGCTAATTGAAATACGTAACTAGAACATGGGCATCAGTAACTGAAAGAATAAATACAGAGGTAACAAGTTTAAAAAGTAAAGATTCTTTAAAGATGCAAAAATTAACAGCAATTAATTAATGACCCAGCACAGATCCGAGATAAACTGTAAACATTTGTTTGTAAAGATGATCTTTTCTTCCCATTTTTAATTTGGGATTAATAAGAAACTGTCCTCTCAGACCAAAAAAGTCCAAACCAAGCAACAAAACAAAAAAAACCCCAAAAAACAAGTAACTGCTCAACAAAAAATGGAAACCAAACCACCACTCCCACACACCCAGCTGCCCCTTCAAAAGCACAAACCTTCCAGGTTTTCCATCAGCACAAGGAATGAAAAACCAAGGTCACAGTCACCCCTTTCCCTAATTTTTTGCTGATGGGGCAATGCTTTTCACAAGGTTTTGTCTTCTGTAGAGGTGAGCACTAACTAGTCAAGCGCACCCGAGCATGCAAAGGGTTGGAGGGCTGCTTGGTAGGAGTCCTTCCTGGCTGAGAAGCCACAGAGCGAGTTCACTGTTTTGGTGACGAGCTGTCAGACCCAGTGGTAGCCACATGGATACCAAGTATTTTCACATATTCTATTATTATTTATTGTTAAATTTCAAGAAGCTCACTTAGATCACTTATGGAGTTAGTCATGTTCATCATACAGGCAACAAATACTGGTCTGAATAAAACCCACTTTTAGCATGGTATCACTATAGCATTCTTAATAAACCAATCTATTCTTCTAGCAAATCCTGTTTTATAGCTTTCTATCAAACCAGACAAAGCTGGTATAAAATACCAATGCTTTCAGAGATGTCACAACAAAACAACTTTCAACAGAGAAAGAAATGCAATTACATAATATTTTCTTGTCTTTTTAATCCTCCTCTTTGTTTTAGCTTTGATGAAGACTGCTGATGGCCTGTCAAAAAAAGAGCTGAATTTTCAATTAAGTGTGTCAGTTTATGGGTTCTTAACTCCCTTGGTGATACTGACTAAATACAGAAGTTCTCCCTCTCCAGCTGACACTGGGTGCTAACCCCCACCAGCACATGACCACCTTTCCACCTGTGGAGCGCAGCTCCAGCAGTGAGGAAGCCACGCTCAGGCTCATCGTCCTTAGCGGCATCCCTTCTACACAGCCCAAAAGCATACTGCAATGCCTGGCTCTCGACCCGAGCACTATATAAACATCCCTACGCAACATGTTTCTGCACCCTGTATGTGCAATAAGGCATTCTTATTATACAACTGTAGTTAACGTACCTTCATCCCTCCTCATGCCAGATTTCCTGCCCACACTTTCACTGAAGTGCCCTTAAGGATGGTAGGCTCAGACCAGCATGTTATTCAGGCTTTCATGTAGCTTTTTTGAAATTAATGAATCAGGAACAGAATTAACTACCTTCAATAGAAAGACAGGGTCTTTTAGAGATTGCAGCTACTCCATGCCAAGGGAACTGTGATGCAGGAAAGCTGGAGAAACAAAAAGGGTAACGCTGCTTGCCTGTGACCCCTGCAAAAGTTTCCCTCCGGGAAGCAGAACAGTGAAGCAGTGCAGAGTGGCTGCTCAGGGGACCCCGAGAGCTCTCAGCTGAAGTACAGACCAGGTGAGGCAGTTGAGACACGGGAGATGCTGGGTTCAGCATCTCCAAACAGAGACATCCCTGCACGGCTTTGCACAGGGATAGCCATGGACCAGTCCCCACCTCCACTCCAGCCTCTCTGCAGCAGCCTAAAGTCCCTACACTGAACCAGGTCCAGTGGCAGACCTGGATCTCCCTGCAGCCCTGCACCAGCCCCGCTGAGCACCACCACCACTAAGCCCTCAGGGCCTGTCTTTGACACTGTAATATTCACTTAAAGCAATGACCCAAATCCAAACTGAAAAAACAACAACAACAAAAAAAAACCAAACAAAAAAAGCCTTAGTACTGCAAATAAAGTTTAGCTTACTTGCACCATAGCTGCTTTTCCCACTGCTTTTGAAGTTGTGTTTAAAACACCACATACAAACCAGAAAGCAACCCAGATGCTCCAAATTAGATATCCTGAACAGTTCAGAGATATTTCTTCAGACACAAACATGAAAGGCTCCTCTATTTTCCAAGAGAAAATGATAAAGGAGGCTTTTAATCCAGAAACACTCACATGCAAGAAAGCTGAGTGCCATTTCCATTAGTCCAAAAATAGACACAGTAATCAAACCTGGTTTAGCTTAAGTTTTCGCTTTGTTTGCAGTTTTACGGACTTCTCTGCAAGAAGTAATTTTGGTGGGACCAAGGTAGTGCCTGGAAAGCAGGACACAGCGGCAGCTCTCAGCCCAGCAGGCTGCCTAGCCCCACAGAGGGGAAGCCACTCAGTGTAGCACTTACTTTGGGCCAGGTTTTAAAAGGCTTACAGGTATCTACAGTTGCAAAGCCTGTAATTTTAAAATACCACTGCCTCTCCTGAAAGCTGGGAAAGACCAAAAAACCCCAATAAAATACTGTGTGATAACAAGTTACTGTGAATCAACTGACAAACAACAGTAATTGCACATGCACACTCTTTAACTCACGTGACCCCGCTTTTGCCAGGGGCTAATAACGCACATACAATTGCCATAAATAGCTGATGAACTGTAACTTGTTTGTGCAAATTAAATGGTGTTTCTGAAAATCCTATCATATGCGGAATTACATACTCTGCCACCTTAATTACTTTTTCAACCCTGTCTAGTAATACCTGCTTGTTTTTTCCCCCACTTCTGAGCAGCAGCAATAAGGTCCTGTGACCTGTATTAATTCCACACGCTTCATCGCTCAGAAAAGCCCAAAAGCACTACCAAGGAGCTGCAGCAGATGTGGCTTGTTCTCGTCATGCCGCACAAGCCAAGTAGCCCAAAACTCCACTTGCCTCAGAGAAGCTGCTTGAACAAGGGATGTACTTCTGGAAATAGAGGCTGAAGCAGTAAGATACTACAGGTTATACGTGCCAATAGTCGCCAAAGTACTCCTGTGCATTTACACATGATTTTTCCACTACCAATTCTAAAAATACTGCAGCGATATAAAATTATTTTTTCTGTTTTAAGAACTGACCTCCAGCCAGGAAGCCAGGACTAAACGCTCACCCAGACATAAGGCATACCATGTGCAATAACAGCAGCTCTAGCCAACTTGCCTTTAGAAGTATTTGCAGTGATTCTGAACTCTGAATAGGTGTCACGCAAATTTAAGCCCATTACAATAAACTGTGTCAAGAGGCAAATGTTACTTCATGATTCCAGCTCAAGACTGTCTACAGCAACAATCAGCAGTAACCACGATGGCACATCAGTCTTTGCAAGATGGACATACAGAGGGCACTTTGATGGGCTGACTCACCCGCTCTGCTGTCGGTTATGAGCCAGCCGGAATTTATTGGATAGATCAGAAGTTGTAGGGAAACAAACAGATCATGAATTTACACCCACGAGAAACAGTACCATTCTTCAGACAACAAAAAAGCACCCACTAATTAACTTCCAACGTTGAGGTCTTTCACACTTTTACACTAGCTGTAGAGCAAGTTTACTGGCATTTCATACACGTGAAACCATTAACACATAATATTCCAAAGTGTAAGTATTATTAAGTGCAGTGATGAGCCAAAAAACTGCAGATGCCAACAGTTTGTTCATTTTTGGCTTAGGGAGGACTTTTCAGATCCTTTGCAATAGAATATAAATCATATTTACAAACTGAAAGACACAAGTAGTCTCATATGTCAAGCCACAGTGATTTACAGGCACTTACATATTCTCACTTTTCAAAGCATGCCATCAGGTGCCTCAGCACAGAGTCAGAAATACAAAGAGAGGCAGATAACACTCCGAAGGGCTTATTTCTATTTGCTTCCATTTGAAGTGCTGGACATACAGAGCAGACATTCTCATTCATCTCCACTTCAGCAGCTTCTTCTGTGTTTTCCATCGCCCTTCTTTCAACATATTAGGGTACAGAGAAATAATTAACAGATATAAGTTGCAGCTGCCTTGGTGACAGAAGAAGGGGTACTGTAAAAGAGATGCTAAACAGAGATGGTACAAGCAGACTGAGCAATGGGAGCAATGTATTGAGATGCATTTTCACATGTTTTTTGATTCACATTTTCTTTGCATGAGGATGTGTGTGAAGAGCCCATGAATCAAAAAAGACAAGATGCAATCAAACAGCATCTCCAAACTGGCATCACCGAGAGAAGCGATGCTTTCTGAAACAAGGAAAGAGAAGTAAAGGTTGTTTTGCAAACCAGCAACACACAACAGCAGCTTCAGTAAAAACTGTGACTTGAAAAAGAATTTGCAGTCACTAGAGGTATTGCCCTGAGGCGGCCTACACTCCCCAGGCAGCTCAGTTTGCATCGACCTACTCTAAATGAAACCAGGCTCAGACTCTGCTTTAGCACCAGAGCCCTGCAGTGGTTTCAGCCATGGCACAGGCTCTTGGCAGCAAGGCATGCACAATAATCAAGCTGAATGCCATGAGCACATGAAGTAGCCTAAGCTAAGAAATTCAGAAGGAAAAAGTGAGGCCCAGTTGATGAGTAGCGATCAGTATTTTGACACCAATGGGTGTAGTTAATCAAAATGCAAAAGGAGTTACCATCACAGGTGTGGCAAAGGAGGGCAGCAGCTTGTTGGTGGCTGCACATAGGTGCAGCAAATAGAAAGAAAAGGGAGGCAGAACCACAGAGATAAGCAAGGAGAGTGGTCACATCATTGTGAGGAAAAAAGAGTGGTAGAAGCTTATCCTGGTTTTGAAGGAGCCAGACCAACACTTGCAGCATGTCTACACAGTGGAGCGAGAGCCGAAGCTACCCTGCAGAACTGCCATCAGTGGTGAGGATGCAGCCACCAGGACACATACCCCAGCATCCTGGGGCACTTGCATCCTAGGTGCCAGCCTCATACTCCCTCCCATGCCCCTGCATATTTGCTACTTCTGCTATCCGCAGCAGCTAAACCGAGCTAGTACAGGGATGCACTCATGCTGTAAACCATACCGTCCTTTTGCTACTTGAATATATACCTTAAGGCAGCAGAAATAAAATGAGAGATCAGACAGCAACATTGGCACATCAGCTTAAATAAAAATTGTAAATAACCTAGTACTAACCAAGTCACTCACAGGAAAAAAAAAAGGCAACAAACCAGCAGTGGGGCGCAGGGCTGCCCAGCACCGCAGAGACACAGCAGCAGGCAAGGGCACCCCACTACTGGGCAGTAACATGGAGAACTGAACACACTGAGCTGCAGATACCCAGGGGTGGGGGAAAAAGCATTTCCACGGACATTCAGCAAAGACCCCAGCATACCAGCTAAAAAAAAACAAACCAAAACCCCACAACCAACAAACCAACCCACTTCTTCTGTAAGGTCAATAACAATGAACGTATTGTAGCCCTCTGACAGGACACGGTCCCTCAACTGACTTCCCTCCATTTTGACTCTGCCCTCACGCAGCTGGGAGCTGAAGCAGCAGTGGGATTAAAACAGAATGGGGTAAATAAGGTAAAAAATAACAACCTCCCCCATCAAAGACAAGATGTAACTTCCATAGTTGTACCAGTTATTTAAGTCAGTCCAAAAAACCTAAAACAATTTGGGAAAGTTTTAAACAGACAGACAAAAGTACCTTTGTCAGATGACGAGCAGCCCCAGTGCAAATAATTGAGTGCGCTTAACTCTTACCAGTTTAAGTTTCAGCAGGTTAATGGAAATACTCTAAACCAAAACTACAAGCTAAAAATTCTGTCAGAGGAAAGGCTGATACAGAATAATCAGGTTTTTTTGTCAGGTTACCAGAATACACCAGCTTTCAACTATTATTTGTAATAGAGTAGAGCCTGAGTCCCCCAGTGAGCCCAGTGCTATATTATGTCACATACAATTTTGTTTTTCTAACTAGGAGCTTATACCAAAAAAAAAAAAAAAAAAAAAAGAGAAAAAATCCCACACATTCTCTATCTTAAACTTCCAAGTAAAATATAATGTTCACATAAAAGAGAGTAGACAATTCCAACACGGCTCGGCATGGTTGCACAGCAAGACCAAGAACAATCCTATCATGATCCAGTGCTGCAGTCCCAGGTGTAATTTCTTATCACCTTTTGTTTAGGTTCCCGGCAGCATTCTCTGAGTCAATCAATGTATCAATACTTTCATTTTTAACTGCTCAAAAAACCTGGCAATATAGGGCTGAAGCTTCATTCTGATCCTGCCTGCACAGGATCCGCTGCGTCACGGGAAGGGGAGCCAACCACCACAGCAGCCCAGAAACACCAGCAAAGATACTGCCCCTAGGCTCTCCCCCAGCTCAGGCTGCTCCCCCCCCCCCCCCCATACAGAGACATGGCACTGCAGTTATCAAACGTGCTGCCAGCTGATGAAAATCCCCACCATCTTCCTGACTTTCTGCATTACTTGCCTGACTGAGAGGAGAGGCGGGGGGGAACAGACCACTGGAGGCTGGAAGCTCACAGGTAGCAACACACTGACCACCCACGAGAGATGCAAATACGTCTACAGCCTCAGGTCAAAGAAAAACGTTAATTCCCAAGCCCCGAAAATCTGGGGCGCTGGTTTTACCAGGTGGTTGCCCGAGCAAATCTAGCCCTGCACCATGGCACACGCACTGCCTCATCAAACGAGCACTCCGCAGGCACCTGCTGCGGCCCACACAGACCCACGACACTGCCCAAAACTACTTCCAAGTCTTCCCACAGGGAGCAGATTACTAACCTGACCTCCACAGCTCGGGAGCACCACCGGCACTGCCTCCTGCTCTCGATCCCACAGCCGACCTCCCTTCGCCCTCAGCTGCGGTCTGTGTCCCACAGCTGCCGTAACTGATCCTGATCACCCCCTCGCAACCCCCTGCCTCCCAAAAGGTGCGGGTCACCCAGCAGAGCCAGCCCACCGCTCGAGAGGGCACTTCGCTCCCGTACAAAGCAGCCCTGCAGCTGCTGAAGATTTAGAAAATTGTCTGCAGTACCACCAGTTAAAAGGAAAAGTTCTTTAAAAAAAAAATCATGCCAGCTGCAGAAAGCAAGCAGAGAAGTGTAAGACACCTGTGAATTTGGTCCAGAAAAAAAAAAAGTGATTTGAAGGAGAATGAGAAGAATGCAGGCTATAATTACAAAATATTAGAGATAAGTGATTTCATTACTCGCACAATTTTCTGTGTGGATGAAAAAGTCAGTAACCTGGTAAGAGTCTAAACTAGGTTTAAATTCAATTATGAGTACATTTTTACTACCTGAAAATTAGATTGGTACATTTTTCAACCAGCAGTAATCTGCTATTTCAACACTTTTTTTTTTTCTCTCCAGCAAATAAATACAAGACAATGGCTGTCCAAGATTTGAAATGCAATTTTCCTAATAAACTTATCTAGAGATTTAAAACACATTCACATCACAGAACCTGAATGATAGTTTTTTAAAATGAATTAATGGACTTTGAGATAATGCATTGAAGTTAGCATGTATGTTGAAAAGACATTAGTGAACATGAAGACCTTAAAAAAACCTAGCAACAAAAAAACAATGTCTTCGCTTTATCTATAAAAAGAGCTTGAAAATTTATTTTGGAAGTTTTCCAAATTACTCTAAATTTAAAACTAACTAAATATGTAGAGCTGGATTTATTTACTTAATTCATTAGCAGCCTGCTCCACCTGTATCTCCACTCATGGCTTTGTCATTTCCTGCCTCCATTCATACTATTTATTTCTTTTAACTTTGTCTTTCAGTCCCCGTAACCTAAAACCTTAAGGACGGAGGTTGCGTCCTTCCAGACTAACACAATATAACGGCTGTAATTATATCACTGTGACACAGTTAATGTTGAATCCTATATATATTTAGCATCCTGTTTTTTTCAAAAGCTCTTCTTGGCCCCCCTCCACCCTGACTCTCCAATCTTGTGTCCATCATCCCATTACTGCCCACTCATGCATTCCTCCCTGTCCCATCCTCATGACCATGCAGCTGGGGTTGCCCTTCAGTGCGTGCTACCTCATCCATCTGGAATTCCCTTTCTCCAGCCAGATTACTCTTCTCAGATCTCACCTTTATGTGTGTACGTATGCATTCGTTTACAGTCACTACTAAATCCCATGGACATTTTCTACCTCCATGATGGCATTTTTTACCCTGCCCTCACTGAGACCGTCACAGATAACAAAAATACTTTGGCCATTTAATTTCTATTTTCTTTTATACCATTCAAAATTGATTTAATCCCCTTTTTGCCTGCAAGTAGCCATTACACACCTCTTTGTAGCTTTAGTTACATTCTACCTACATCCACACTTTACCAGGATACATAAATGTATGCCTACATCTTGCAAGGATGTATACTACACCAAATACAGCAATTTCAACCACATTCCCTTAACACTGAGTCATACGCTGACACTGTATCACACTACCAAGACAGGACAGTAATATCCTTAATAGTGCCACTGCATTGCTCCCATCTTCCCCTCATTCTTCTGCAGCTAAGCTGAAATCAGGCACATACCGAACATTGCCAAGTTTCTCCTTGCTACTTAAACAGCTCTCTGCTTTTACAGAAAATATCACGGATTTGTAGAAATCACCTTCACACTTATTTTTTTCACAAGCAGAATTACTTTCTGTAAAGTACTGAGATGCCATGCTGAGCAGAAGGGGGCAGTTAGACAAGAAGACAAACAAAGAAACCTCGTCGTCAGTCCCAGTGGCACAGATGACAAGTTTTGAACTTGGGCAGAAAGGAAGAGGTTATTTTTGTTAAACCTTTCTTCTTCACGCTAAACTTGCTTAATGTAATGTTTACAGTTTTTCCAGAGTGCTTTTGCTAAGAGGTAAATTTCCCTTACCAACTTTTACACTTATTATGAATTCTTTTTACATATAGCTTGTTGGACAGCACATACAAAAGAAGGATGAACTCTGGGAAGCTATGCATTTCAGCTGTTTTGCCTTCTGTTTCACAAAACCAAGTCTGATGCACATTTAGTGTCCTCTAATACTGGTAGAATATAAGTTGAATTTGGTATTTTGCTTTTGAAGTCAAGTAGCTTTTCATCAGCATATACTTAACTGGCAATTTAGAGTATAAAATTTTAAGAATTCTCACTTATTTCTTCTATTCATACATACCTCCTAAATCTTCAGCACACAAAGATGGCTATATGCTTTTTTGGTCACTTTTCTCTCTTTTTATTCTAGGTGACTCATGTAGCTGTGAGCTTAATTGGCATCACTTAAAGTAGTCTGGGAAATTTCATACTGCTGAATGTGAATGTGTTACTACTGTATCTGACTGAGATCTAAATAAATTCCACATCTGGCCCAATAAAGTAAAACATGCAAGATTTCAACCTTCTTTTGGAGAGTAAGAAAAACAACATTCTAGGTTTTAGTGAAGCAAGAAGAGACTCCCTTCCCTCTGACCCCTCACTGTATCTCAAATAATACTGACACAACAGTAATTTTTGCCTAATTAGCTATCAGATAACTAAAGCCTGCTTCTCCACAGAATATTCTATTCATTAACAAGATGTATAAAAAACCAGAATTATGTGGCATGCCAATATTAAAGTAGAAAAGCATGGCCGTGAATTAAAATCAGCAATATGTCTTTATACTTTTTTCATTAGCGTTTTCCATCAGGGCAGCATTTGCCTTTGGCAGGAGCTCACAATGTAAAGAAAACAGAAGAAAAACATTAATAAATGGCCTTTCTCAAGTGAAAACACTGCTACAAGGATACATGAAAAGTGTCTTCCTGACTTCAGACAATGTTCTTCCCAATATGCACTCTTACAGTCTGGGACATGATCCTGGGAGTCTGTTGGGTGCTTCTTCATGTGCTGTGCACTGCTTTGTCTGTACTAAAGTCATGATGAGAGAAAGCATTCAGATCCTTCAAAATCCACGACACAATTTGGGGCAAACATGCAAAGCCATCAGCTTACAAGACACACTGAGACTAGAAGGGTGGGACGTTCAGATATGGATGGCACACTTTGCAAGCCAGCATTTCCTCAGCTGAAGGACTGTAAACTTGACAAGGCAAGCACAGAAAATAAACAACCAGCATCCATCTCTAAGGTGTAATCATTGTATTTTAATCAAACCAGTAACATTAACCTTTCAAGCACTGCATATCATTTTCATTACTGCATTATTACCAATGGCAAGGAAGCCACAAAATTAGAGAATGAGTATCATGAATTTGAAACACTAAATAACTGCACTGTTAGTTAAGACATCAAAAGTGTGCTTTAAACACAAATATACTGTTTCCAGCAACAGATACATCTTAATACTAAAATCAAACATGTTTCACCCATCTAAAATGTCCTTAACTTTGTATTTCTTCCTTTTATGATGAGAAATAGCACTTACATACAGAAACCCCAGCACATAGTATTTATCAAAGTTCCCCAAGAGTTCAAGCCAATCTCCATTTGTATTCATGATTTTTAACCTGTAATATGGAAGCACATTTGAAGATACCTAAGAAAAAACGGATCCACATAATTTGTATGGGTAGTCTCTTTTGCCAATGGAAAATTGTACAAAAGACCTTGGATCACTCTCATTTGCATTCAAGTAACTGTCCCAAGTTTTGAAAACATGTTTCTGTATATTTAAAGCTCTTGTATATACACTGAGCTTGTTGCAGGAAGAACATAAACCATAATGGGCAAGAGGAAAAAAAATATGACCTAACACCTTGTGAAACAGTTTACATGGCTTGAATTCCTCTATGGTATAATAGCTAAACGACTTAGCAGGAATGTTATTTTTCATTATGCTGTACTACTTACTGCATGCACTCTTTCTCCCTCTCTCAGCCACACATTCAGAATTATATTGAACACAGTGCCCCCAAGAGTGACTGACTGGTCCAGTACTGAGGGAAGGATGACATGCTCTAGAAGAACAGGCAGGAGCTGGGAACACAACTCACACCTCCTGAACTCCAGCCCTCCCTGCACCTTTGAGTGCATCACTTCTCCCTTCCCACTGCCTCACTTTCTCCAAAGATAGAATTCCTTTATAATACAGTGTAAAATATTCTCTATTTTGATATTAATTGTTGTACTACTAGACCACTTAAGTCATGATTACTTTTACTAAGTTACTTCCTTTACAAATGCATTCAACTGCTGGAGGTATCCGCTTCAGTTTTGCATACATGTACCTGCAGTGCGTGAACAGCAGTTTACAGGATCTAGTAAGGCTGCATGGGTGCATATAAGGACAGAACTGGTCCAAAATGTTTAAACTGGCTCTTATTAGGTATCACAAAAATTTGCATTTACTTTTCTCCAGTATGGAACTTAAACTGGGCTGCAAGGTTGTAGAAGTATGAGTTAGACAGTCCTCCTTAAGTAATTTTTTTCATTAGCTCTGATGTTTGCCATTCTTTATATGTACTTGATCTCCAACAATTAGATGAGAAATGTTAGATTAGGGACACTACCAAGGAAAAGCCATTAGACAGGCCTTTGTTTTAAGACAGAGAAGGTAAAAGCATTCCTAAAAGTGAGTATTTACATACTATGCCCTAATTCAGATTTTTTTTCCTGCAATTCTACTGGCTGTCCTAGAAGAGCCATAAACATTTAGTAAAATAATCTCAATTTACACTGCTTTGTTCTGTGCCTTCAAGTACCGTACATGGCTGTACTCCAGATCAAGTAGTTGTCCTCAAATGCCTTCCAATGAGCCCTGCCAGATTCTGTGGTTCAGAAGTAATTTAAAGGCAGAAAGCTGCAGCAAATGAGACCTAATGGAAAACAGAAAATGCTTTAGTTCATCCTAACTGTTCGCAAAGAGGAATGGAAAACCACAAAGAAAGAAAGGAAAAAGAAAAGAAAGTGCCAAAATGTTGTATTTCTCCCTGTAGATGAGGCTAATGATTCACCAGCATCATGACATAGCATGTGCAAGTGCCTTTTAACAATTTGAGAAATTTATGATAAAAAAAATTGAAAAATACTGTCCTTGTGGAACCGTAACTTTGTTTTTAAACAGCTTTTTCCCACTTTTCTTTTTTCCCTTCCTTAATTCTGGTGTGTTATTCTTCACCTTCAATCACCTGCATTGGATAAACTAAATCCTCCTGGTTACAGCAGAGACTATCAACCACTGGCTGTTAAATGCAGCCAACTGTTCTTAACTCCAGCAGATGGTTCTCTTCTGCTGGCCAACAGAAACTTTATGGTCCTTTTCCTAATTTCTCTCAAGAGAAACAGAAATTCTTTATTTAGAAAGCAATCACTCCTGCAATATAGTGTTTCCCCTATGCAATCTATTTGCAGTTAGCTGTGCTTCTTCCCGCCCCCGCCCCACCTTCAAAGTACACTGAAAGCACCAAATAGAAATAAGACTGAGAGCAGACCTGATCTAAAGCCATCAAGTGTCACAAGAAATCCTTCCACCTGCATATTTGTCATGGGCTTTTTTGCTTCAGCCTAGTTAACACCACAGCCAAAGCATGCTGTGTATTCCTACACTGCCTGGTACTCATGGCATCAATGGTGTCCAGCGGTGCCCCTGGGTGCTGTGAAGGATGTCAGCTTTCACAGGAACCTTCTTCAGGTGCAAGGTCCATGAATCACACGGAAATTAACATCGCTCTTCCTCACTGCAGAGGGTCTCAAAAGACAGCCCTTAAAGTATGTCCCAAACCCAATGAAAACAAGAAAAAAAACCCACCAAAAAGACACCCAAAGGTGGTCCATAGCTACAGATTCAACTGATTCATGTCCACTGAACTACTACATTCTCCTTGGATTCCTGAAGGTTTTTCCTACATCCTTGTACAGTAGCATACACATCGAGAAATCTCTGTGGTAAGGGGGTCTCTCCTCACAACTCTGGGCTCAAAAGAAGGTGGGATATATTCATTTTAATGCTAAGCAAAATGATATTCCCTGATAATCCTGACCTGTTCTGAGGACTGGAAATCATGATTGCTGTGGTGAGGGACTCTGCTACGACAACGTCCAGACAGTTTCCCATAGCTGTACCAAAGCTCTGCCACATGCAGAGCTGTGCTTCAGCCCGTGTCCTCCCATCCCAGGAGGGCCAGAGACTTTGTTCTTTTTTTTTTTTTCTTCCCTTGAAACTTTCAATTACAACCATTAAGAACTGAAATTGATTATTTTTTTTCACAGAATGCTTAAACACATTTTTCTCAACCTTCCCAAAATACTTCCTTTCTTGGGATGAATGCAAGCATAACAGTTTTCAACTGAAAAGAATTCATCTGGCAAAGCACAGAGAAAAACAGTTACGTGGCTATTAAAAATACAGTTGAACTACAGCATATGCTACAAACACACAGGCATACACATACATTTTAGGAACAACTTAGAAAAAAATTTTAATGTAGCTGAGCTATTTCTGCTTGCCAAATGAAACTTTTGTAGGATACTTTTTTATGACTTCTTATGACACAAGTTTTGAGGATAGCAGTGAATTACAGCTTAGTCAAAGTTCTGGTGTAACGTGCCCCATTTGGAAGAATGTGCTGTTTTTAACAGAGAACAGTTTTACATATTGCAATTTAAATTTACAGACATAAACTCTTCACAACAGTAACTTTATGCTCAAATAAAACAGGTGCACCAAAGGGTAATGTTTCCAGTTATTTATTTTGCTGTTGAATTTTTGGTAGTTTATTAAACCTTCTGTAAGCTTTTAGGCAACTAAGTATCTGTTATGTTATTTGTATCTGCTCAATCATGGAAAAAGCATGCAATCTCTAGGAAGACAACAATCAAATGCTTATGGAATAACTGTCTGCAGTACAACAAAGATGTTGGATTCTTGGGACTAATGACTTAAAAGATAGCAGTAGGCAAGACCAGTAGGCTGACGAACTCCTACAGCTAAAAATTCTAGGACACAAACTAATTTTCAAAGTTGGTACTGGCTATTTCAGTAATTCTCAATACTGAACTCAAGAGCGGGATTTAATTACACTGCTCCTTCACACACATGAAGTGTTCTGTCCAGAAGCAAGGTATACCCTACTTTAAAGATCCTCAGCCTTTAAAGATCAGTCAGCACAGATCTAAGATAAGTCAAGAGATTACAATAATAAACATGTATTTTTAAGAAAGCAAGGAAAAAAGAACTCAGATTACCAAGCTTATTCTCACCCTTGTTGTGAGCCCAGCTCTCAGATCTGCTGTGGCTAAGGAAGAAAAGGCCAGACTCCCTGTGTTTCTCTAGGAATTGGGGTTCTTCTGTCCCAGCTTCTGCCTGAAAGACTTTATTACAGAGTATGGGAAGCAAGAACATTTGTACAACTGTCAATTATTCAGCAATCTGAAATAAAAGGGTATATGGAAGGAGAAAGGAGCTAAAGTGCTATCGGATTGAAATGGAGGGTGTGAGAGCAGTAAGTTATCAAGATGTTCAACAGTGCGGAAAAGGAGAAAAACTAAAATACCTCAAACTTCCAAAAAGTAAGTATTTCCAAAAGTAAGTGCCAAAGAAGCATTTTATTTCACTATTACTCTTCTCCGTATCACCATACGAAGACAATTGGTACTTCTAAATGGCATGACAGAGATCATAATCTAACAGAAGACCACAGGAAATACAGCGTAGGCAGCACACACAGTTACTCTGTAGATACTCTCACCAAGACCAAATGCCACTGTTAAGACATTTCTGTACTCCAATGTGATGCTGACAGCCCTCTCACAATGCCACAGTGAAAGCTTCTGAGAAAAGACACGTGCATGTGCTCATCCTTATATAAAAATACACACAAATGCATTCATTTCTCTATTAAAAAATAAAATGAAATGAAATCAAAACCCACAACATTTCTTGGCTGATAGCTCTTGTTAGAATACATCTGCCAAAGGGAAGAGTCAGCTGAAATCAGAAGGCTGAGCTTGTATCACAGTACAAGTCTTTTAATCTTGCCATGGTCATTTTTTCTTTAAAGAGCTTATTTTGTAAGTACGTATCAATCACTAGGCTTCTAGTAATAGAAAACAAAAAAAATGCTGAAACACCCCTGTAACTCTTAAAACTGTTTATGAAATCTACATAGTTTTTGGCTCACTTGCTGTGTCTTACAGGCAATTCTTTCTGGCCAGCCACAGCTTTATTGGGAGGGAGACTGATGGGGGGTGGTGGTGGGGTGGTGCAGGTGCCCTTGACTTAGCACTGCCTGATGTGGTGGTGTGTTCCCAGACACACCGCTGGTGACAGCTGCACAGCACCCTCCTGGGGTCCCCTCACCCTGGCCAGCAATACAAACAAATCTCGAGGTCTTCAGGATTTTGGTAAACATAACCTTTTGAAAGAGACACCATTTTCTATATAAAGCACAAGTAGCATAAATTAGTGTTTGCTCCACAAGCTGGATACTTCTGCTTTATTTAAAAATGTCAGTAATGTACATCTTTGAGGCAATCAGAAGTGGTGGGGAAAGGCAGGAAAATACTTGGTCTCAGTGGAAAGAACAGTTCTGACAGCTTTTACAATTGATTTTATTCAGTTAAGCACTTTTTTTAATGCACTGCAATGTTGTGAACCCAATGCCGTATCTGCAAAACAATAGTGTTGAAATTCTGCATTCTACCCACACTGTGTGATTTTCAGTACTGTGTAATTTCTGAAGAGACTTGAGTACTGCATGCACCACATACACACACACACTCTTGAATTGTTTAGAAAGTTAGTGACTCAAGCCTAACTTATTTGATCAGGTAACACTGCTAACAAGAAGCATCACAATGACATATAAACAACCTCTATTAAGTGTGACAGTAGAGTTACATTTGCATGCTACAAATACACACAGACAACGGTCATCTTATTCATCAGCTAGTGCGAACACAAAAATACCAACCCCAAAACAACAACAGCATCAACAAAAAAATGCTGCTTCTTTATACTGTGGCTGATCAAACAAAAAGCAAATAAAGCAAGTATTGTTTCTGCATAGTGAGATCTTGCACACTGCCACCATGTGTAGGGAACTTCCACTGAAAGTTTGCCACAGGCTCTCTGATAGACCAGGAAAACTGTATCAGCAACAAAGATACAGCCTTTATAGATGTCAATAGCAAATTCATGCAGATGGTTTAAAAGAAGAAAGGTCATGATCAGCTAATTAATTTATAATGTACTCCTTGCTTTTTATAAATACAATTATAATTTAATAAATGCAGAAGCTCTAGCTAAACAACATGGTGATGTTTATCTGGAATAGAATAATAATAATAATAATAATAAGCTCTAATACAATCCTCCCACATTTAGTATTATTTTACTTTTATTAATAGCTTAACTGCCCGATTCCCTACATTCTAAAATGTACTTATCAAAACCATTTACACAAATGTTAACAATACTTGTCTCAAGGGCCTTTAATGCAGTAAGTCTTCCAATCACTCGGTACAGATGTTAACAATAAAATTTGAATGGATTAGCACATCAGTACAAAACTTTGTAAGTTTTTTTTGCAAATGCTGCTTCTACTTTTATTTTCATTATCTGATTGATAAAACTTTGCTATCTGTAATGCACATCTCCTTTGAAATCCAGCAAAAATAACTACAGGATTTTTAAGCTACTTTTGAAGTTCACTCAGATTAATAATATTAAAAGTTAACACCGCATGTTTATTTATATTTCTATGCTGCCAGGGAAGTACATTTAAATATTGCCTCAGAAAAAGTTTACAATGCGCAGCATCTACTGTAAACCAAATTCATTTGGAGAACATTGATGTGGCAGACTCGAAACCACAAAATCACATTCGTTATTACTCATCAGTGCTGTTTTCCTAACCCTTTTTATAAATAAACAGGTAGAAGTCTTCAGAAAAGCTGCAACAAAGTGGCATTTATCTTTTTCTGTACCAGGAGTATTTATTGATTCTAAGATGTTACCGTAGGCTAGCATTTCTAATGAGAACAGGGATGGACTCTGGCATTCTGTGAAGCAAAATCTTTAAATTAAGGTCCTAATCCTATAGTTCGTTTCAGGCACGCAAAAATCACACAACTGCATTGAGACCTATTACTTTAATTGGAACTATTCATATACTTAAAGTTATAAATCTGTTTAATTACATGCTGAATTAAGTAAACCCAGGCTGGGGTAAACTGTGCCTCAAATTCAACAGCAACTTGTGCTTTCCCAACTAAATTCATGT
Source organism: Falco peregrinus (assembly GCF_023634155.1). Classification (NCBI taxonomy): domain Eukaryota; kingdom Metazoa; phylum Chordata; class Aves; order Falconiformes; family Falconidae; genus Falco; species Falco peregrinus. The sequence continues at coordinate 15,474,220 of NC_073722.1, forward strand.
TGATTTTGAAACATCCATTTCATATGGAGAGAGATTAATCTAGCCCATCTCCCAAAGCAAGGCCAAATAGTTTGTGAAGTACAAAGACTGATGTTGATCCTTAGGGGAAAGTGAAACATGTAACAAATAACGGTTGGAAAGTTTAATGCGCTTCTTTATGGGGCCTCCAGGGGTGGATTTTCAAATTTTTTCAATACATCCAAATCCATATAAAGGAAATGAAGTCTAATTCGGCTCAATGCCTAACCACTAGTAAGCCCCTCTACTCTGCTTATATACTTTAAAAAAATTTAACCACGAGCCTATTGTCATCTGCAGCTGTCTGGCTACACTGAACATTAGATCCTACAAATTCACCCTTGGATACAACGGTGACGAAGACTGTTGCTGAATCAACACAAAGGTGAAGACATTCCCCTGCCTGAGGTGGATGAATACAGAACAACATAATCCTAAAAATGCTAACCAACAACTTGGGATAGTGTTAAGTTCATTTTTCTTTTATTATCAATTCTTATAGAGACTTACGTGAAGAATGATGTGTTTAATCATGTGCTAACAGAAATAATGTTAGCACAGGCCCATGAACACTTATTTTCTAACTGATAATGTTAAAAGTATCTAATTGATACGTTCTAATGCCTGGTACAGAAGAGGAAACTGTCCTACCCAAGATGAACACATCAGACAAGCCCAGTAAAATGAATCTGTGAACATCATGAATCATCCACTTTCTCCATGAACATTGGGCTCCTGTTGCATCCTGGGCCCTTGGCACAGGAACATGCTAGGCAAAAAGACCCTTCTTGTTTGTAGGTAGGGCACCTCTGGTTCTGGTCTGTAGGATTAGGAATGGAGTAGCTACTAACTGCCTCTTCCTGGTACCAAGGAGCTGGTCCATTCATGACTAGTCAATGTGTGCAACCAATATATACTAGGGGATTATTTAAGTTCTTGCTTTTGTACCGCTCTCTGTATTTTGTTAAGTACATATTATCTTTGCCGGCCCCAGAAAAAGCCAGGGAAGAATTCTGACTCTTAGGTGAGTCAGATCACATCATCTTTGGGAGCTCCTCCTCCGGTACAGCACCTTCCCAACGGCTGCTGCCAGACCCAAACTCCCAACCTTCATTTTGAAGTCAGGGGGCTCCTACTGAATGCAGCACAGCAGCTGCTTACACATTAAATGCAGGAAAACTCCTCTTTTCGGTGGCTTCCCATTTTAAGTTCCCTACGGCTGCTATGCTACAGACACAAAATGTAATGGATTACAATGTCCAGAATTTAAATACAAAGAAATAAAGAAAAAAATAATCCTTGTTTTAATATATAGTATTAATATCAGGGCTTGAAGAATACCGCTCTGAACACACATATTCTGGTATTTGTAATGATGCTACTTTTTTGTCTAAATAGAACTAAACTGAAAGTCAACAAGTTGACCTACTGTAAGAAGTCCTCCTTCTCATTATTATTGATCTAATATATTACTTTGTAATTCAGAATTAAGATATTTCAAACATTCGTTCATAGAATTACTTTATTAATCAACCATTTGTTCTATTATCTCCCTTAAGCATTGAAAATAAATTTAGGAACGTGATTTTCATATTCAAAACTAGGTCTTTATCCCCAAGGTCTGTGCTTTACAAACAGGCTTACTAGAAACTTTTTTTCTGCATTCTCCCATATCTGCTATTAAAGGCAGTGGTATTATGTTCTGCCACTAAACCACAAATGTAATTATGAGGTGGAATTTCTTGGCCCAGTTTCATCATTTAAACACATAGTTAACAATGCCTAAGGAAATGCAACAAACCCCCACCTACCCCCCCAAGCCTACAAAAACAAACAAACTCTACTAGTGGTTCTACATCATATCCCATGGGATTAGACAGAGGAAACAGCATGAAAAATGAAAATACTCCAGGAGTATTTAAATTACATTTTGAAAACCAAATTAGAAATATTAGCCAGAAAACCAGCGGTATCTGTATGCCTAACATACATATGGGGACCAAATGACATGAAAACGTTACACTGGGTGGTATTTTATCTCCATGATTTTTTCTGCAAGTTAAGTATTTTATACAGCCATAAAACAAAACGTGCTAATTGTCATTCTACATCTTTCTACTGCTGAATAAGTTTTAAGAGCAGATCCTAAGAAGCCAATGGTTCAAAAAATGCGTGCCTACTTCAAAAGATTAAAAGACGAGTAATGAACAAGCTAACATATGGGTTCTTCGTATTTTGATGACTGACCTCTGGTTTTTTTCCTCCAATGAGTTTAAATATGACTTAACAGCTATTATTTTGCCAGCAAGTTCTCATGTGGAAGTATACTGAACTTTTATGGCTTTCATCACAGCTAGTAAGTAAGAGTGAACGTGATTTAGAAGAGACAAGACTTGACTACGCAGAAAAACTGAACTACAAATAAACCGATGTACCCTGAAATAACTCAAACGTAACCCAAGAATGGTGGTTAGTCCTTTATTTTTCAAAACATTTATTTCAACTTCAGCTTTTGCCACAAAAAATGAATCAGTCTCCAAGCATATTCTAAGCTCCCTCAGCTATGTGAAGAAAAAAAAAGTTAGATTCTGTTAAAAAGCTTTTACTGAAGTGATAAGGAGCAAAGCTGTATTTTTACTCAGCTGAAGTTCAGGATTGGCTTTTAGTTATTTTTTTCTCATATCAGAGGATATCTGAGATCATATTATATAAAAAGCACTATGAACTAACATTTTATCTATAACCTCATTAACCATTATGCAATGTTCCTTTTCTTGGTAATAACTTCAAAAGTTCTTACCTTTACTGATCTGTATTTTTCTTTTAATTGAAAATGTTAAATTTTTGACTCAGATAATATGTTTTTGTCTTTTTTGGTAAAAGGGTGATAGTTAGCAACTGGGGAACACAAATATTTTCTTAATTTACCCAGAACAGCAATATTTCCTACCATTTTGATAGTGCACTGTATTTATGCATTTGTATTTTATACTTTTAAATATCTAATATTAAGTGGGATAAAGAATGGGTATTACAAACTACACAAATGCATTTAATCATTAAGATCAACATTTTGGTAAATACTACGCACTTTTTGTCGTAAAACAGATTTGACCTTCCACTGAAATCACAGTGAAAAATAAATAAGATAGAAAAATATATTTTAAAAGCCCCAAACTCCTTATTATTTAAAGTAGGGTTTCTACTGGCTGTTAATTGGTTCAGGCTTCTTTTAGCACTTTAGTGCTCCTTCTCTGCATTGGCAAGTCTTCCTTAACCGGGTATTTACCGGAACTGTCAGTTACAAATTAATACAGGCAGAACATTTGGATAGTTGACCTTTCTATGTATTTGGAAAACCCATTTTTCCCCATCAAATCATGAAAATTATTTTACTTCTATCAAGTGTACACTAATGTAGAACAGACAGGGAATTGTGGAAAAACTTCCATGTTTCTCCCCGCCAAAAGCCTTCCTATCACGGGTTCTCCCCAATTATATGACTGTTGACAATACCAACCTCCTTCACACAGACAGGTCACCCTCTAGCCAGAAACATAAAACGTAAGACTGGGTGGGACCTTTAGGTAATCAAGCCCAGCTCTCTCCTACTAGAGGTAACTGTCCTGTCACGCCTTTTTTAAAACCTGATGAAACTCCCATCTTCGAAATTATGAAGTCTTCTGCACCTCTGCCTAATAAAGAGCTACATTAAAACTTCATCAGTCACAGGCCAACAGGAAAAATCTTTGTGCATATGCACAGAATGATTATGCAATAATCATTCCCACCCCTGGCACTGAGATGTAGGAAGCCGCCTGAGAAACCACAGTCCTCCATCCAACAGCTGAATAATTTGCCTTCTGGCAAGTTCCTTTGCCCACTGGACTGACTACATTACTTGAGACTAGCCGTTTCTTACTGTTTCATTTTTGTACAATTATAAATAATTACAGAATCTTAGCTAGACAAAAACCTGAGTGTCAAGGTGGTTTGCTATCATAAATAGCACAGGCAGCATAAAGAGAGCATTACTCTACACTTCCATTTCTCAATTATGTATGTCTAGGTGGTGGGTGACCACAAAGGATAGACTAAATTCACCTGCCAATTTAGCTAAACTAAACACAGATAGTATATGTGTAAGGAGCAAAAAGGAGGCAATCCGCTATATCCAAAAAGATCAGCACTAAGTTTCCAATGCAGCACTGAAGCAGCATTGATGATGCAGCCCTGAAATGGATCTTCAACTGCCCGACTCCCAAAAACCTTCCTATGCTCTGCAGCCCAACTCTTCTAACAAAACTCATCCAAAATGCTGACCTTAAACCACATCGTTCCCTCTACAGCTAGTTCTAAAAGCACCATAGACTGCCAGTGGACTTATCACTTGATAACACCATGGCTATTTGCAGACTCCTTTAATGTGTTTTCAGTGTTCATCCTTAGAAAGAGCAGCAAAACTGCGTAAGTCCAGTCACATTACAAATGTCATATGGCCAGGTTAGCAAAGCACACTGCAAACAGAGCAATACATAACACAAAATTAGCAGAGATATGGCTCTGAAAATTACTATTTCTGAACTAACGTAAGTGCACAACTATTGGGGAGTGAAGATCCCTCTTTATACTGGCATCTTTCTGAACTTCGTATTTCAGTACAGTTTCCAAGTGCCGTATGCTACTGACAGCATTTACTGGTAATAAAAGAGCCACCCTATTGCTCTTACGAACCTCTGTACAGAGGAAGACTGCGTAGCCAGAAAGTGGCTTGCAATCAAATCTTTCCATCAGTAGCCAGAAAGCAGCGAAAGACAAACTTTACAAAGTGTATATGCTAGCACATCTGAATCTACTTCACATCTTGAGTGAAGGAGCTTTGTGTGGAAACAAATTTGGCACTTAGTTTTCAAGGAGCAACAGCAGAATTCAAGACTCAGTTCATTAGTACATGACAGGGCTGCAAAAATGAAACTCTGCTGGTTGTAGATACAAAACAGAGCGAGATGCCAACCTGACAGTTGCACTATCAAAGCTCTTACAAGAAAAAACAACAGTATGAGAACAGCATCCTACACAGACTAGGCTGTGACTGAGCAAACCTCTCCGGAGGTAGGATGCCAAACCCTACTGCTGAAAAGATGACAGTACTTCAGAATTAAAAGAAGGGAAGAGATTTGCTCTCTTCTTCATTATCTGCACATTGAAAACAGAAACAAAGGCACCTGCAAATTACCCTCTGGCAGTACCTCTCTGCTTCTATGGATTACAGATAGAGACTACAGCAGCTGCAATGCTAACTTGGGATGCCTCAGTTTAGTCCAAAAATCAACCCACAGGATGAATGCAGATCTTTAATATTCCTACCAAACCACTATATTTATATGCAGAATTAAATCAATTCACTTCAGTCAACTCTGGAAAAATAAACAAGGACAAATAAATAAAATCCACAAGTACCTGAAAACTCTATGTTTATAAACATTAATTCTACAAATCTGTGTGCTGTGGCTCAGACCCAAAGAGAAACATCACTGCTTCTCAACAATGATGAAAAGCAATGTCAAAAAAAATCCTCCTTTACTAAAATATTACTTTTATGAAACATGCCATACAACAGTTTTAGTGCACTGAGAGGCTCTGCATAATCAGATGTAAACTCTGCTTATAAACAAACTTTTTTTTTCCCCCTCTACATCAAACGCTATGTCTGATCTTAACTGCTCAAAAAATCTCTGAACTTACAAAGTGAACACGGGAGGCATCAATACTGTGAAAATTAGAGAACTCCTTCATCTTAGAAAGGTACAAGCAAAATCTTGCAAATAATAGAAAGCCCCATTTGATTCATTATTAAATTCACCCCACGTTTGATGTGAAAAATTTTGAAGTACCAACAAATGTTCTAGGTAAGCGAGTATTCGTGTATGAGCAGTGATTAGCTAAAAATTTCAGACAGGCTGGTGGGCTGAAGGATGAGATCATCAGCTTGAGTCCTTCACCTCATTACCTGAGCCGCTATTCAAACCATTAGACCACAACTGGAAATACATACCATTCGTATTATAAAGGAATCACACTTGAGATTATTTGAAAATGACAGAAGACAGAAAAAGAATAGCTCTAATGGACCGTTTACTCACTGATGAGTTACCAATATGGGACAACTTATAAAAATACATATATATACACATACCATGGAGAACTGAATATCCCAGCCACAACAGAACCACATACAGTATTAACAAAACATTAAGATGGAAGAGGGCAAAGGTAGCATGGAATTGGTCAGAATCATTCAAAGCCCAGGACTCTCACAGGCTTTGGCTTCATTTAATGTCTGATTTTTTTCATGAGCAATACTGACTTCGGCACAACATGATAGCCAACACCAACCAGATCACACCAAGGACCTTACAGGAGCAGTCTCATTTTGCTTTCCTAATGAAATGTACAAGTAATTAACCAACAACATTGACACAGCACAGAAATTACAAATACCTATTAACTAAACAAAAATTAAAAAGTTCAGTTAATCTCTGAGACTGCAAATAGCTGTGTGGATCTGCAAGCATCTCCTGAAGGACCAGCACTTCTCTTGTCAAAGCTGGTGAGTACATTCATGCCCACTGTGCAAATACTCTCCTTGCAAGTATCTGCCAGACCCCCAGCCTGTGACCTGTGACTTCAGTTTCTTAAACTGCTGCCTATTGTGTCCAGTGCTGACAAACTCTAGAGGTTTTGCTGAAGTTAACGCTAGTCCTTGCACAGTCGCTGACTGTCAAGATTTCAGCCTCAAAGCCAGTCTTCAATAGATCCTCTGCCACACTCTTCAGCCCTAGGTTTGCCACAAATCTCCCCATTTTCACGTTCTTGTGCCCCATCACCTGTGTCAGGGGACAGCAATACAACTAAAAGTTCCATCCTGAGGATTCTCAGTAAGCCTCCTCTACCTGAGCTAACTGAAAACAAAACCAAAACCATTTCTTTTTCCTCCCTTTTTGTTCACGCCTATTGCTTTAACATACAGGGCACATTAAAGGGTTTCATATGCTGCTTTCCTGTAGTATATGACCTCTAACTTACTAGCGTAGTTTAAAATTACCGTGTGCATAACATGGCTACTCATTTTGCCTGGTCCTCTTGATAAATAAAGCTCCACATATGTATCTGTAAGTCCTGTGCTGTCTCTCTGCAGATAGCTTCAGCCTCTCTCAGGACATGCCCACATCTTTGGCTGCCAGGGAGTTCACAGTATCCCCCCTACTTTCTCCAATCTTTAGGTCTCCTCCTTGGGGAGATGTTCATGATCCAAACACCTTCATTCTCCTCTTTACACTGCTTACAGGGCGGTCTCTCCCCCAAAATCTTACCAAAGTTACTAACATTATGGGAAATAAAAACAAGTATGTTAACCTTGGGATGGGACTCCAAAAGCCTGCATTTATTTCCAAGCTCTGTGAGCTTCATACACAGAATAGAGTAAATCACTTAAACTGAATTCTTTGCCTAAAAATTGATTTTACACACACACACTTCCCAGAAACACCGTTAGGATAAAGATCATGATGTTTTGCAAGTTGCTCAGCTATTAATGTAGGTCACAAGGAATGTAAATACGAATTGATTATGAAAAGCAGGAAGTGAAGACAGTCCATATGTAGCTAATATTGCTACCGAAACCTAAACTTCTGCATTTCCTGCCATTGTGACTTTAATTATGAAATCCTAATGCTGCACTAAGATAACTGCATGTTTAGTTCCCTAACTGTCTTTAAAGGAAATATTAAAGAGAATTAAAACAAAAAAAACACCAACACCCACACCAAACTCCCCCCCCCCAAACACACCAGAACCCCAGCCAAACACAACCACCCCAAAACCCCCACTCAAAACAAACAACAATGAACAACCACCAAAAAAAAGCCCACACAACTCAGAAGTTCAAGTTCCTCCAACTCATCAGTGCATTCTCAAAGGAGGTTCACTTCACTTGCAGACTTCACTTTGAGCTCTGCTCTGGTCCCTTCTTGCTGCCTGGGGTTAAAGGGAACAGAAAGCTGATGGGACTGTCCCAAAGGAACAAAGGCTATCCATTCTGTTTCTGGATAATCTAATCTATCTGTGTCTGACAAGAAACCCTGGCATGGATCTGTCTATGAATTTGTACAGATCAGAAAAGGCTGAAGTAGAAACAGAACTAAATCAAACCAAAAAACCTCGAACAACAACAAAACTAAACAATTTTATTGCTGCTGTGCTCACTATGGAAGCAGTTAGGCAGATGATACTCTGACTGAAATCTTTTTTTTTTTTTTTCCTGGGTTGAGAATCAGTCTGAAAATTAAGCATCAGTGATTAAGATAAATACTGGCAAAACAAATGGTAACAGATCACAAGCGTAAGATGGCATTCCCTCAACTTCTTCAGGAACTTAAGATACACATAGCTATTACTGCTCATGTTAATCTTACTTAAACCCAGCTCTGTACCAGAAAAAGGTGCGATAGCAAACACAGTGCCAATCTCCTAATAGGGCTTTCAGGGTGATCCAGAAAACTACAAAACAATTAGTTTGACATACACATTGAGCAAACTGATAGGAACTCTCACAAAGAACAGAAGTCTCTGAACACAGAGCTAGACACAGCATGCTGGAGAAAAGTCAACATAGCATTCGCACAACTGCCTCATAAATCTATTAGCATTGCTAGAGAATCAATGTAGGTGAGGACAATCACGATCAGATCAATCAGCTAGTTTGATCTCCACAGAAATAAATAACTTGTTGGAAGATGAGAAATAAAAGATGGTGTTAAACATTCAGTTTCTCTATGAAAACAGATGAGTATCAGAGTTCCACAGGAGTTTTGTAGGACACAGATGAATAAATGTGTTGGAAAAGGGGAAAAACAGTATGCAGAAAACAGTACCTTACTGATACTAAGTCACTCCTAGCGATACAAAGGCTAGCTGAGAGAACTGCAAATGATCTCACATAGCAAAGGACTAGATCATAAAATGGAAGACAAAACTCAATACTGACAGGTATAAAGAATTGTAGGGACTGGTGCTGAGGATGGGTGGGGAGGAAAACCACCTCAACCCTATGTATACAATACAGGCTCTGCCTGAGCTCTCACCACTATAGAGAAAGATCTGCGCTCATTAGGGACATACTTAAGAAAATCCTGGTCTAGTTTCAGCAGCAGCAGTTGAAAAAAACCAAATACTGTTAACAATTATCAGGAATGTAGACCACCAAACACATCATTAAGCCCCGCATTTAAACAACAGATGCTACAGGGAGTATGTTATCTAGCTTGCATGCAGTCCTCCAGTCTCAAAAAAGACGTAACAGAACTAAGAAAGGCAGAGAAGAACAGGGATGATCAAAGGTATGAAATGGGTTCTGTTCAAGGAACTAAATAGACACGGATTTTTCAGCCTGGAAGACAAATGATCAAGGTGGTATCAAAGAGATCTGTGATAAATGGAGCAGCATAAAGGCAGTGGATAAGGAATCATTTGTCTCTTACAAGGTAAGAACAAAGGAGCATCAAATGAAATTATCAGGTAGCAAATTCAAAACAAACAAAAGAAGGTACTTGTTAACACATACATTGTTCTGCCATAGAACTCACTGCACAGGATATTGTCGATGATAAAAATGCACATGGTTTTAAAAACAATCAGACAAACTAATGGAAGAAAAATCTATCAAGGGCTATTAAACCAAAGATACCATCTCTGTTTCAGGAAGTTTGTGAGATGCAGATTGCTGAAAGCTGGGAAAATATATTGGGAAAGCACTACTACGTGCTTGCCTTTTACCTTCTTCCCTAGGCATCTGCTATCAGTCACTGCCTGAGACAGGCCAGGCCATGACAACAGCCAGTGGTGCAAATCCATAGGAGTCAATCTAGAGGGCAAAACATAGGATACGGAGGACCCAGTGTCCATGCTTTGTTCAGATGGTTTCACTTTCACCTACACCCAGTCTGGTCCAGCTCACTGAATGGGTATTAACAAAGTTGAAAAAATCTTTTGGTTTAGCGCCGCCCAAAAAGAAACCCATCTGCACACCCTGAGCCCGTTCAGCAACATGTGCACGTCTGCAGGAAGCAGGGACAATGAGCGGACTTGCTTCAGAAGTGTACTCCGGACCCACACCAAAACGTTCACACAGATACACCTGTGCCCAACGAAACAATTGCTTGCCCGGAGAGTTTGACTGCTCTCCTGAACTGGTAAACCCTCTTGAATCCAACAGATGCCCTCCACAATACGCCTTGCCCCAAAGGTTGACCGAGGCTGAACCACGTCTTGCTACAGGATCAGTCCTGAAGCATCTTCCCAATCACATCCCACTCTGCTTAATGCTCTCTAAGTAAGACTACAGAATTAGGTCTTTAAGCATAAATCTATAGACATGAGGAAACTTTCTACTGCACATTTTTTTAAAGCACTTTTTACACTTTAATTACTTTAATGCAGAAAACAGCTACTTTTTTCACCTCACAAATATACTTACTGGTTGATCTGTAATGGCTAATATACTGATACCAGCTTTTAAACATCTATACGCTGAAAAATACAACTGGTACCTTTCTCATTACGAGAAATTTGTAATTCTATTCATACTTTGAAAAACACTGAAAACATCCATGCCTCCTTCCAAGAAGACAACCAATATATAAATCCAAGTGTACACGTTGAAGAAGGTTACAGACTTGCAAAATGTATTTTTATATTAGAAATGTCATTGAAATTTTCTCATCACAAGAGCTTGACTCTTACAAAGCAGTTAAATATAGCATTACATTGCATTTCTCTTCATGGCAAACAGTATTTTAATGACATTATATTGCCTTTAACATGAAGGCACCTTTTAAGTAAGATGTCAAGCTGATTTTGCAGTTTACAGCTAGACCTGGTATTTACCCAAAGAATATTCTCCTAGAAAGAACAGTACACTTTAAGAACAAGCAAGAAACCCTCAAAATGCATCTGATCCTGACTTCTGTTATTTAATTTTGTATTTGTCTAATCACGCAATGTGGAAAACCTCAGCTGAGTAGTAAATGGAACTTCTTCACATGTATTAAAAAGCCTTCTGATTTAACTTGCATTTCTGATTCTACCCATTTAATTTTTTGTATAGGTCTCTTTCAAAGCAGACTACTACTTCCTTAAACAAAAGGTTATGTGTTCACTTTTGAAGAAAGTGATACTTTTGACCTTGACAGAGAATATAGACTTGATGGGGAAACTCACTGCAGAAACTTCCAACAGATTAACATGGTAGAGCTGAGCCTTTACTTTATCTACAACCTAATTAAATATAAATTTTCCCACCTCAAAAAACCTTGTGCAAGATGCTTGTCATGGCATATTATGAAGTTCTGCATAAAGGGGCCGAAGGGCACTCAAAATTATTGCAAAACCTAAGTTAGTTACTGCAGGAGTAACTAACAATACAGGACAATAATCTTCTCTTCAGAAAGCCAAATAAAAACTCTTAAGGTATTTTAAAGATCTGTAAGTACGTATCAGTCTTCTTTCATTTACACTGGATCTGGGAAAGAGAGAGAGAGAAAAATATGTATTTTTTTTTCTTATCTTGGTCTGTCTTGTAGAGGCTAAAATAAAATCAATTGCCCTGTGGAAAAGCCTTTAAAGAAAACTCACAAATCCTATTTATTTATCTATTTTTTCATCATGCTAGAACAACACAAAGGGTATTTTTTTCATGGTGCCAGACGGTAAAAGAACTGTTAACAATCACTGTTCCTCAACTCCAGGGACCATATTCACTGTACTAAAAATGAAACAATACCTAACAATTCATGAAATTACTTGACCCTTTGATTATCTTAATTAAACAACATTAAATTCCAACAATGCTTATCCATAGCCAAAAGTTATCTTCTTATTCTTCCTAAGTAACACACAAGGATAATGAAAGCTTCAGAGTAAGATCCCCCAAAATTATCATGTTAAATGGAAAGCTTTTTACATTTCCTAGCAGAAAAAAATGCTGAGAATGGGTCTTAAATCCTTCCTGTATCTAGCAATGAAAGTTAATCTTAGCAGTAACCTTCCACTTAGGGGTCCACATTTTATCCAATAGCTAACACATGCCAAGTTTATGAAAGGTCTTTGGAATAGGAGCTGGAATGTGTGCGCCACCTTCCTCATTGCACAGCCGCAGTGAGTCTCTGTCTCTGCCCAAGATAAATGAAAATTTATGGGGTCAAAAGAAAATATTTTCAGTCAGGTGGAGTGAACGTGCACTTGCTCTGCAATTTATTCTAGCCCCCTGACACTCACCTGTGATAAAGTGTTTGAACACCCGAAAGTAAAGGCAGTAACTGGACCTCAGACCCCAAATACTGGGCAGCAGATCTTGCCGTGGTGTGTCCATCTAACAGAAACACCAATATCCCTCCTTCCGATGAATTTTTCCAAAGAATCTAGAAACTGCTCCTGTATATTTGTGTGGAATCCAATCCCCTGGGCATGATGACTGAGCAATTCCCAGAAAAAAAAGGCAATGCAGTCATAGAGGAAACAGGCATTTACACACCAGAAGACCCAGACCAAGTCAATTCTAGTCATTGTGTCACTGGAATTCTGCAGGAGACTAACCTGCTGGTTTAGATCTCATTTTTGTACAGTCAAATCCCACCTGCATCTCACCTAAAAATCCTATTTTGTTTACTTTTTTGCCAAGCTAGGCTCAGGCTCCTCAATCTTTTCCAATGACATTTCAGCAGAGCTCTGTTCAGGATCTGAAGGACGGTAGAACATTTTCTGTTCTTCATTATGATCTGAAGGCTGCTCACGTACAACAGAATGTGCTCAAGCAGCATCAGTGTGCCACAAACAAGATACTTTTGCAGATATTTAAACAAGGCAACGCCCCTAATAAAGATAATAATTAACTAACATCCCTGTCACCAAGGTGTCACAAAGTGAAATTCTCATCAAAGAAAAGAGCCTTTAAGTTATTTAAAGATTTCAAGGTGTTGTAACGAGATGCTGCTCTTTCACGTAGGGAAAGAACTTGTTAACTGGTTTGCACTATAGACAAACATCAAGAAACTTTGACAGATTTCTTTTGTCTATGTATGTGGCAACATTATTTATTTTTTTTAATAGATTTTGTGGTTGTCCTCCAAATGTTGAAACGTTACTTTGCTCTAAGTACACCAAAACATCTTTTATGAACATTATTACCACAAACATAAAACTTCTGTTCCTGTATAAAAGTTTGTTACAAAAGATTTCATCACCACATGATCTAAGAAAACTCAATTAATTGTATTTTCAAGTTTCCCATTGCCAGGTGGGATGTTACTCAAGACTGGTGTAATGATTCTACCACCAGCAGCAGGTCCAGCGACCCAGTATTAAGAAGATGGCACCGTGGGTAGAGAAAACAGTTTCCTCCAAGATGGCTCTAATACTTCAAGGAGAATTTGCTCAAACCAAAACAAATTCCTCACAGCCACAACAGGATTTGCTGAGACACGGGGTCACAGGAGGCTAATGGCACTGCGACACACCTACTAAATCTTCTCTCACAAGCTTAATGCAATAAAGAAAATCCCTTTGTGACTGATACCGCCACAGGTGCTGTGGCGGAGAGGAGGCGGCCAGGGAGGTGAGGGAGGTCCTGAGGCCACAAGTGTCACACTGCCTGGCAGCCCCCAGCTCTGGGAAGGGAGTAAGAAGCTGGCCAGGACTGTAGTTGGTCTAAGCCCTGTTAGAGAGGAGAAAATCGGACATGACCTGGCAAAGGAAGGGAAGGAGTGAAAGCAGTGAGTGGTATATGGCCTCAGCAGGGGGGATAAAACACAGAACAGCTAAGGTTGTGACCTGCTGAGAGGGACAATCAGTGGGACATCCCTCCTCTGGTTTAAGGAGCTGGGGAACAAAAGCGGAAGACCTACTTGTGAGGACAAACGTGAACTTACTGAAGGGAAGGAGGAAGACATGCTTTTTCCTCCTCCTCCAACTTATCTTCTTGGTCTTACTTGGACACATCCGAAATGACCCTTGTCAGGATGAGAGAAAGAACGAGATGCAACCAGCTCATTTTTGTCCAGGAGGGGCAGACATTTAAATTACCGGTCTTGCTACCAATTTTGGACCCTAGCCACGTCTGGGGATTTTACCCGTAATTCTCACTGACGTTAATTTACAGACTGGCTCCCTGACCAGAAAAGGTCTTGCTCTGGCCTGACCCATAACAAGAAACCTGGGGTGGAGGGTTTATCTGACTCATGATAATTGCCTTACAGGCGTATCGGATAAAAGACGGTTTCTGAGGTATCAGGTCTATGTACAGACACAGAATCTGCAATCTCCTAGCACATGCTGCAACAGCCAAGGAAAATTGTTACTGTAAGAACGGAGGATGTCAGTAGGAAGCAAGTGATAAAACCATTTTCTCTTTCTTCCAAATATATAGCTGAAGCACCACAAAAAACCTAGCTTTTGGAGATCCACAGGAGAAATACCTGAATGTGGTTAAGAGTCATCCTGAAATACTACTGCAATACACTCTTCCTTGTTAAATAAAGTCACTGTAATATTTTTATCAACTACTTTTTCCTGCATTTTAAAAATATATACTGAAATCCGTTAGCTATTCAAGATAATCTGCTCACAGTATCAAAGGAGAAACACGTATCAGCAGACCCCTATCAAGTCACATGGCCACATTATAACTCAAACTCTGTGCAGGTATTTATTTCCCTATTTTATCACCCACATTAGAGGAATGAAATGAAAGTCACTTACGCTTCAAATAAACAACCACATTACCAAAAATAAAGACTGTAAAACACGGGTGAAAACAGAGTTGCTACCTACTTATTTCTCCCTTTAACATCAGGAATCATTGAAGAAAGAATCTGAGTTTTCCCTGCAGTGTGCTACACTGAGAAGGCAGCAAGAACGAAACTGTATTCAAGATAATTATGCATCGTATCCAACACCCTTAAAATGGTAACAAGTTTGTGATAGTTCTACCTGTCATTTTTCAAGAAATCATTCCTACGTACCTTGAATGAGCTTGAAATACAGTTTCAGGATAAAAGAAAAGGGAGAACGAGGGGAAGATTTCTGATGGCTATCATTGAGATTTGGGATGTTTTCTGATCTGAGCTTTTGCAGGAGAAGGCTTTTTTAAATTATTGGTTAGAAAAGTTGCTCTCAATTCATTGGATCATCTCTTGAATTTGATCATCTTGAAATAGTTTGTTTACGCATTAATTTTTGTTCCAATACACCTACACAAATGTCCACAAAAATGTGCCTATTCCTTTTATATTTGAAAATAATTTACTTCAGAAAATTCAGGCTCGTCCAGCAGAGTATGAAAAAAAATTTTCTTTCTAACTAAAAGGAAGGAAGGAACCAAAGGAAGGAAACTTGTAAACTACTAAATTTCCTGCATAAACATTTCTTGTGTCCCTCATTCGGGCATTGCAGATTGGAAACTATGCCTCAGACCTTCTCTGCTTCTGGAAGAAAATACTCCCAACTTTGAGTTAATACAGTTTTCTCAATAATTCTTTACCAGGAATCACTAATGTGAATATTTATGCTGAACCCACTAAGTACTACTGCACTGTCCCACAAAGAGTTATGAATTTATCTATATCATAGTGCCATTTGGTAAGGGAACAGGATTATCTCCATTTTACAGATGAAGAACTCTGAGAGCAAGGAAAGAGGAGGGGGGGGGGGGGGGGGGTAATAAAAAAAGGAAAAGGCAACCGATGACTTGACTGAGTTATTTCAAGAAATCTGGCAGACCAAGTCCAGATTTCTTCAGTCACAGTCCACTGCTTTAAGAACAAAAATATTCCTTATCATTTCCAGAAACCTTAACCTCTAATTTGCCAAGAAGTATAAAAGAAACAAAACATGAATCCATTTTTTTTCAACAATGCCTTTAATACAGCTGTACATACATGACCTGTATGGTAGGTTAGGCTCATCAAGTCAGCAACAGATACACATTGATATTACTAAATGTTTAATATGTTTTAAGTACAATAGACCTTTGAATGAACCACAATACGCTCTGGGATGTAAAACAATCTGTTGTGGGCTAATTTTTCACATTAAGCCTGTCTTTAACAGCAACGGTAATTTTTAAATTTAAATTTGTCCTCCCCTATCATTCATGCAGAAATCTATTTCTCTCCAGATACATCATTACAATGTGCACAATATCAGTATCAACTTAATTATTTTCCTTGGGGATAATTCTGCCAATGATTTAGTGATACAATTGTCAGAAAAGCAGTAACACCGATTTCCTTTCTAGCATGAAAGCAAAGTAGCTTGCAAGGCATGCCTTGGATTTGAGAAGCAGCAGAAGGAACTCCACACCCCTCTACCACTTTTATATATAACAGCAAAACAAAATCTCAGCAGCTATTTCAGGAAGCTTAGTTGTACAAATAAGAAAATACTTACAAGCAGAGGCTGGGGGTACACTTTACAGAAAAGTCTTTTCTAGAGACAGAGTACTCATTATTAACACAAGTTTGGAAGAAAATCAGGAGGAAGTACATCTAAGGATCAAATCAGAAGCAGTCTTGCAGATTGTTTTAAACTATGCATGATGGATGCATTCTGCTCTGTCCTCATTTCAAACTCTGCACAGACTTTTCCCTGCGATAATCTATTCCAGATGAAGCAACTGATATTTCCACTTTCAACCAAAAAGAAACAGAAAAAAGGGGGAAAAAAACCCCCAAAACAGTAATTCTCTGCTATTCAATGATCAATCAGTACGAAACCTCCACTCAACATTTAACTTTCTCTTATTTACTGAGCTCTTTAATACAGAAGGGAAAGTAAATAAAAGGAAGAACGGCAATTCTTGATTTCTTGCCAGTTTACAGTATTAAAAAAAGAATCTGCGCCACGGGTTGGCAGCCAGCCACACTTACAGTAAGCTATCTACTGTTTCACCCCGCAGGAAGGACAAAGGATTCAGTGTGGGGCTGCTGCGTTTCTCTCTGTTAAATGTACCCTTCAAAACAGATCCCACGAATATTAAAAACTGCATGCAATTAAGAGCGTGTTTTTCGTGATCTTTCCTTCTTTTGGTGGATGTTTTTAAAAACCCTGGAATACTGTCATAAAGAAAGCAGGGAAAGGAAATGGAAGTGTGGAGTCACAGCACTGACATTTTAACTTATTAAATCAGGTTACTCCAGCAGAAATATAAGGTGCGGGGTTAAGTAGTTTGGTTTGTATTTCTATTTCTCCATGACACAAGTGCGCATACTCTGCTGCTTCGTGCCCTCTCAAGCTGTAGAGATGCCAGCATCCACTTCCACAGGAGGGCTTCAACAGCACTGTGCCACAGGGAACTCTGCCTTCCGAGGGCTTATTACTAAGGCTTCCTAGTCTATAAAGGTAGCTGTTTGTCAGGAATGAGGAAATCTGAAATTAGTACTGACTTTTGAGGGTAAGTTTCCCAGTGCACTGCTCTATTCCACATGCG
This sequence comes from Falco peregrinus, assembly GCF_023634155.1. Taxonomy (NCBI): domain Eukaryota; kingdom Metazoa; phylum Chordata; class Aves; order Falconiformes; family Falconidae; genus Falco; species Falco peregrinus. Next base: position 15,491,777 of record NC_073722.1, read on the forward strand.
TCACACAAATTTCCCACATCTTGGTTGCTCAAAACTATCTGACCCAGTGGTAGAAGGCAGGAAGGAAGGAGGAACAGAAAGATGGAAGGAATTAAGGGCTAGGGAGAAAAGGAAAGGCAGGGTAAAAAGCAGCAACAAGAGGGAATTAGTAGAGTTAGTAGAAAGAGCCAAAAGGAAGTGAATGAAAGCATGACTGAAGAGGAAACAAGTCGTTAAAGGACAAAGAAAATAGCTATGCTGCACCATGAGAGAGAACGCATGTCTAAATAGAGAGAATATGGATGAAAGTTAAGGATCAGTGGTTATAAATAAGTACAGCCTGGGTGCTCCTTCCACTATTAAAACTAAAATAAAAGGAACACTGATCCCACCTACATGAAGTGAACATCCATGTGATGTGCCTTTGTTTTATTATGCAGCCTTGAAACTTCCTGTGAATTCCTGACTATTCCACTCCTACCCAGCCCATTTTATGTCTGGAGACATTCTAAATGTCCCCAGAAGCTTCACAACATTTTCCCAAAAAATCCTACTTTCAGAAAAGGGTTGTTTTCTTTTATCCAAAATGCAGCATCTTTACCTGATTCTTTGACTTCCACACCCAATTGCCAAAAATTAAATGTGTTTGGTTTTTCTTAAAACTCCGCATTTAGTAGTCAATCTTTAAATGCTGATATCCTGCAGTCTCTTTAGCCCCAACACAAATTTTCAGCTTACACAGAAGAGACTGAGAGAATGGAAGGATCCCTAGCTTTCCAGCAAACAGACAGCTTTTGCTTCGAGTCCTGGAAGGGCTGGAAACACTGATTTTCAAGCTCTTGACAGTCTCCCTCCCCTCCCTCTGACCTTCCCCCTGCTAAGGAAGTAAAATTGCCCAGAGTAACTACTGCAAGTCAGCAACAACAGTGTTTAAATGACCTTTGCATCTTACTAAATGTCTCATGTTAGATCCCAATTTCGAAAGATACCAGTAAAGGTTGTAAAGATACAAAAATCACTGTTTGACATGCAGCCTGCTTTACCAAGTGTTTGATTTTGGCAAGTCTAACGTAGAGGACAAGTACGCTTTCTTTTCACACCAAAACCCTAAGACACTAGCATTAAAACTGCTTTGATACAGAACATAAATTCTGCACATCGCAGGGCCAATTCCCTCCCAGACCGCACAGGCGGACAAGAAAATACAGAAATACTCCAGAACAAACAGTCCCTAACAGGGATAAAGAAGTCTGAGCACCACCTTCCCCCAAACAGGATCTCTGAACAGATAGCCAAACTTATCTGGTCCCTGGAGGGCTGGCTGCTATACACCCTCCTGCGACGGGCATGGGTCAGAGCAGGACACAACAGCACCTTTCCCATCCCCTGGGCAGGTGGGATGGGATCAGCTAGCAGGTACCCACCGGTCACGGGGAGCAGCACTGCTGACAGGTGCAGCACGGGGCCAGGCATTAGCATACGCAGGCTGATAATTCAGTTTCTGCCCCTAACCTGTAGGTCACTCCGGGATGGTTTTAGGAAAACCACTTCTCCACATCTCTGTTTCTGCGTTCACAGAACTGGGAAGACTTCATTTTATTCAAGAACTCACAGGGACTTTTAAAGCAGACTTTGTGGGACTTGGGCATTACTGTTTTGTTTCTAGGGCAGGCATTGCTTCAGCAGACACAGCATCTACTAGGTGTACATTATAACTGGGTGCAGCTACTCAGTAGCAAGGGTACAGCCCAGCACCAGCTACAGTGTCAAGCGAAGCGCACATTTTGTTAGCGTGAAAACAAAACTAAACCAGCTTTCACAGGAGCAAATATATTTGTTCTTGTAACAAATCCGGAGAAACAATTTTTACTGGAAGTAGCATGCAAACAAAGTATTTTGGGCATGTTTTTAAGAAGTTCCAAAATGGTTGTGAAGCACAACTTCCACAGAAGGTCACTTTTTGCCTTTCTAATCTTCATCTATGCCCTAACCTACAGCACAAGATTTGATGTGTTTACACACTCTTTTTATCTTTGGATAGAAAAGTTTGTTACGGGCACTGACGAATGATTTATTCTTCCTAATACAGTTATTGACATCAAAACAGTAACTTTATGTATACAAAATTTTAGTTAAAAGGTAATAATTGGTAAAAGTATAATTTTCACTAAAACCACCTGATGCTTGACTAATGTCCCACACATATACTTTTAACTTCAGGTACAAAATGCAGCAAGTCCTGCTGAGTCTCACAACACCACACTTGAGTAATAAAAAAATATATATATATTTTTAAAAGTATGTTTTCAATGTATGCATGAAAAACAGTCACTGCTTTACTGATTTTTAAGCTTCATGGAAGTGTTCCTGTATTTTATTTTCAAGTAAGATAATGAAGAGTAGGAGAGAAAGAGAAGACAAGAAAAAAAAAAAATTATACCTTCAAGATTAACACTTCCTACTTCAAAAAATATTCTAATCAAAACTTTTAATCAAAGCTTTAATTTATTCCTTAAACAAAACAAAACAAAAAACCCAACCAAAAAACCAACCAAAAAAACCCCCAAACTTGCTTACATAAAGCTGAAAATTTGCAAATACTAGCTCCAATTCTGCAAAACCTCCGAACTCCCACTGACTTCATGGAATGCAGACTTACAGTCACTATTCATAAAAGTGTATTAACTTCACCATTGGAAATATTCATCCTCCCTAATCTGATTCCCCTCCCCAACAATTATAAAGCAATTACATGAGATAAGAACCCATTTCTAGGCACCATTTTTACATATTTTGATAACCATGTTCACTTACAAATTTCCCTCACTGCTTAAGTGAAAAATAAAATAAACCTTGCAAAGACTTTTATTTTTTTAAATTATTCTGACATGGTGCTGAAGTTATCTCCCTACAAGGAAGAAAGGAATTCACTGGAGCTCTGTTCCAAAATGTATTAGAAGTTAACAGCCCACTTCCAGTTAACTTCAACACGCCTTCCATCAGGCTGCCAGCGAACTGACCTGGGGAGCTTCGAGAAAGGAACTGTGCGTTAATCCATGGAAATGCAAGAAATCAAGGGTTTTTTTTACTCTTCTTGGTCTTTTCAAGGTTTAAGATTCTTCATAATGCCATCACCTATAACACTGCATTCTTGCTCATACAAAAAAATGACCTACAAAATACACACTTAATCTTGCCAGCGTGCAATTTTCATTATCCTGCACAAAGTTAAGCACCTCTCTTTCACCTGAGCCTTTTGTCAGTTACATGAAAGTGAAACATTATTTTAAACTACAAAACACCAAAATGTTTTTGTTCTGTCAAATTTCAAGTATTCAGTGTCCCCTGTGAAAGCAGGCTTTTACTTCTTAAAAAAATTCCACTCATACTGTGTCTGGAACATGAAATATTTTATTTGTGCCCATTTGTATTTGCAAAACTTTATGAAGGGGGGGGGGGGGGGGGGAAGTTGCTCCAATCTGGTAATCTTTGTTTGCGGAATTCCATAAAGGTAGAGACACTAGAGTTAATTTTAAAAAACAGGAGCCGGAAAAATGATGTGGCTTTCACATTATCGTATTATACAATTATACTATTATATGATACATACTATACAATTATATGTATTTTTCTTATACAACAGTTGTAACAGTCATACACTACTAATTATTTCAGTTCATTAGATATTTTATGATATTGCCATTGACTGCACACTAGGCAATGAACTGCTATGAGTAAAAATGCCCACATTTTTAATTGAAGGTACTCACTAGGTTCTCTACCTCATTTGTTCTATTATGTGCATGACTACGTTTCACAGTACCTGCAGCAACTATTCTGAAGTATTTAACAAATCATTTAAGATCAGTAAGTCATCAACATTTTAATGCAATAGCTGATTAATACCCTGATTGACCTGTATCTTTTTGCCATTAAAACCATAAATTAAATTTTCTGTCCTGTTACAACTGAAAGGTGAAACTCATGTAGTAATTAAGGGCTGAGTGACCATTCCCCTGCCAGCAAGCAGTGAGTACAGAAGCAGGCAGCTCAAGAACCTCTGGATTTGCTGCAGACCAGGACCCTACTGCATTCCCTACTGCAGGTCCCCACCCTGCTGCAGCCCTTCCTTCTAGGAAAGATGGCTCAATGAGCAATCTTTCTGCAACACCTTTCTGCTCTCACCAAAAGCTCACTCACTGCTGGCATTCATATGCAGAACTGGAAAACGGAAAAAAAAAGGAAAGCAGCAATGGAAGCATCAACTTCCAGCAAGATTTGCACAGTTTGGAGAGGAAGGGTGCCAAGCATACAGGCCAGGGGGGGGAACAAGAAAAACCCACCCCACCCCCCAAAAAAAACCCAAAAACCAAAAACCCCCAAAACCCAAAACCCCCAAACAAACAAACAAAAAAATGTTTGCAGACACTTACTGAAACTGATTCTTGCTTCTCCCTTCTGCCTTATCAGAATTTTCAGAGAAGCATCTTCCTGGGGCTGACATGGCGGCCCTCAGCTGCACAGCTCACAGGGGCCACACAGCTCCCCAGGGCCAGCAGCCGTATGTTGCATTCCTCTGGAAAGGCCCCTAAGAAAATACTGACCCCAACCATATTCCTCACTGATTGTCTCTGGCACAGAAAGCAAATGTGTTATAAATGCAATCCCGACTGAGCAGAGCGAACACTCGTCCTAAGGAGGAGTGAGACACTCCAACAGCTGCTGCCTGTCACTGACACCAAAACGCTTGAGCCAGCTGGGCACAGGGCTCGGTGGTGCCTGATGGAGGACGCAGGCAAGAGAGACAGCACGGTGGCATGGGGGGGACATCTCCTTCAGCATACCAACCAGGGCAGGCACCACAAATCCAGCGGGCACCATTTCCAGTCAGCAGGCCAACAAAGGTGTGGAGCAATGACAGGTTGCTCCGTCCTTTGCTGGCATGCAGCTTCCCCAGGCCATGTGTTGACTAGCTTCTCCCGGGGGATACGGGCAATCTCCTAACAGAACGACAGACATAACATCACCCTAAGAGCATCATTCACTTTGCGCACCTCCTCTTCTCCTGGCCCTCACACCAGGAAGGACACGTGAGACCCCAGTGGTTGAGCACGGATCTGCCCACTGCCCAACAAAGGAGGTCAGCCGAGGTAGGGACAAGCCTAACCGATTAAAAAAAATAAGCTATCCAGTATCACAGGGCTGTCTCAAGCAACCCTGCTGCCAAGAAAGATGTATTTCATCTTGGCCTTAAGCCAGCCTTAAGACATCCCGTTTCAGTTCCTGATACTTTGGGCATTTGCTCTCCCTACACCCACTTTACAGATATAAACACAGGCAGGGGAAAAAAAAGCATTCATCTTGTGCAAACACCCAAGGCTCAAAGTAAGAGGAACGCAAGAAATCACTTCAGCTGGGAACACTGTGAAGATTTTGCTGTATGGGCCACTCAGATGCTGAAGGAATTCAAGCACATACACTACGCACTCCAAAGAGGCTGCAGTTCCCTCCCTTGTCACGCAGCATTTTGTCTGTGATTTATTAGAAGAAAGAACTATTGGATTACACAAACGGGAAACAAACACATGTAATCCTAGCTATTGAAAAATAATTCTAAATGCTACAGTACATATGTATATATACACACAGAGAAACTGGATAGGTATGTATAGATATGTATGTATGTAAGCAAACACTAGGGTAGTTAATTTCACTTTATAAGCACCAATAATAATAATTTTGCAAAAACTGGTAAACGGGCATCCCTGTTACACCCTCTAACACATTTCTAGTCTCTCATTAGACTGCAGCTACAAATTAAGTCGGTCCATCATTAAGAGAACGTGGGGGAGAGGGTTGCACCAAGGTCACAAGACAAATACAAGTGATACCTCTTCCACAAAGCCACAGGCAGACAAAATTGTATTTTGTAAACCAGACACCGTTTAACAGCCCCAGTAAATACACAATTGGCAAATTTCTTCCATTTATATGAATACCATAATGCAAATTAATTACAGAGCGCTAAATCACAGTTCTGATTTAGCAACATTCTTTGCGATGTTTGAGAAATAAATGTGAAAAAAGCAGGGAATGTCAATGGATAACTGAACAATTCCGCAAGTAAAAGGGACATTTTACATGTCAATGGGTCACTTCTACAACTGCTCACTATTTTCTGAAGGTGTCTTGGATTCTCATGTGCCATTTACGGTATTTTGGGTTTGATTTTTTTAAAAGTATTTTTTATTCTCACCTCTGAATAAATTCAGCAACAACATGGAATTTCATCGCTATGAAGTGTGCTTCAAGTTAAGCAACAAATAAGAGGCATCTAAATTCTCTACCACATCAGAATCTATAATAAATCACTGTCAATGTTTCTGGATTTTTGCAGTACTGTATCACCTGCAAGTAATAAAACAAAATACCCGCCAGTGTTTTTGAATTCCCTGTTCTAGTACAAGTTGATTAACAGGGCTTCTGCTTAAGGAGTTAAAACTATTTTTAATCCAATGATAGCTCTGATAATAATTATCATTACTTCTAATCTACTGTTTTGCTGGGTGTGTAACAGATGATGCTTAATTTTGCTCGTGCTCTGATAGCTCCTTTGGTTCATCGCCATTATGCATGCTGCACTGTGCAGTACCTTTTCCAGTTGACTTAGGAAAGTATGTTTCCAGAATATGTTATTCAAATACTTGATTAATTTGGGTTCAAAATCACAAGTTTCTTCAAAGTCAGCATTTGGCTTCTTTTGAGGTGAATGTTCCAAAAAGAACATTTTCTGATGGACTCAAGACATCCTTGTTTGAATTTAACAACACACATCACATTTAGATCATGTTGCTGCTGAAGACAAACAACAGCAACAAAACCCCTGGATGGTATGACAAGTAATGTACACAGACAAACAGCAACGTAAGCCTTCAGAGGGAGCTTGTTACTTCCCAGTTCTTACTCTTGCCCTCTGCTGTAGCCACTTGCTAAGTCAAACATGCAGGAGAGCAGATGGATGGTCTGCTGCACTCCCTGCAGCCCCAAGCCAAAGCCCCTATTAACACTATGTCATCACCGCTTTGCATCTCTGCTTTTTCACTGATTCTACCATACTAATGGCATTGGAAAACGTCCAGTGGGACAGGACCAGCCAGTACACTCCAGCATAACCCTTTGGGTTGGTTTCCTCTCCAACCAACTTGAAGGGAGGAGGTCTGGACTCCAGAGGCAGCTTGCTCATCTAGCTTGTCCCAGCTCCAGCCCCTGGTGGGACACCGTTAGAGGACCAGAGAGACTGTACGGCCTCCACTACACACAATGTATTTCTGTGACCAGACAGCCCCCCTTTCTCAACAAATACGACATATTGATATTGTTGCAAGTGTAAAACCCTCCTTCACCAAAGGGCTCTGTAATTAACCCGGCTCATTCTGATCAGTGTGACTTCCTTTTCTAATGCTGTCAGTAACTTTGATGATCCTATAGATTCCAGTCTTCCTTCTGATCATAAAGAAGTCAGATAAGTATCTATTTAACCTGAGATATTTGTGAGCGGGAAAATCACCGAAAGTTGCACGTAACTAAACAACACAAATTCCATGTTCAAATCAACTTACTTCACCACTGAGCACTGGAAAACTCCACCTTCATTTCACGTGCTTCATATCCTCTACAGCCACCAGCACACCCTTCGGTCGAGGACATGGGAAAAAGGGCAGGACCAGGAGTTGCTACTTCCAAACAGGTGGGTGACAAGTTTCCCTGCTACTGGGGAAACCACCGGCCAGTTTGGATGCTTCACATCTCCGTGGTCAGGATGCTCCATGCAAGTTACACATTATCTGTGCATGTCACTGCTGCACCGACCACTGCTCCAGGTCACCCCAGAGCCCATCACAGCTCCACCGCTTCTTTAGCGACCTCAGATACTTTAGTTACCTCATTATCTTTGGAATAATAACGCTAAAACGTAATTTGATGGTTACCATCAAAAGGCTTCCATTTCCGCTTACATTAATTGGAAAATTCTCCTGAATTAGTACTGGGGGAAAAACATTCCAACCTTATTGATTTGGGAACGGGGAGCTCCCCACAGAGCGTGGGGCTTACTCACAAGCGTGAGTGACAGATCTGATTCTGGTATCCCTTCACAAGAAGAAAGAAAATGACACACTGGATTTTCAACCGTAAAAGAGCAGAGGGAAAATATTTTTATGTGAAAATTATCAGGTCTGCATATTAGCAAGGGACAAACGAATATAATTCACAGCAATGACTTTTTTTTTTTTTTTTTAAATCTGCAGGATGTGGCAGATTTAAAAAACTCAAATCATTTCCACAAAACAGCTGTGCATGCAGCTCAGTAAGGGGGCACACCAGAGAAAACAGAAACTGGGATGAGCTGGGCCTCTCCGACATACATCGGCCCAAACCCGGTAACGCAGGCTCAGGAGGAGAAGGCCCATTAACCCCCACCAGTTCAAAATGCAGCGGTGCATTTTCTGCTGGAAAACCCCAGGACATTCTGCCCAAGGCTGGAATAACGTGGGGCTGCAACTGCCCGACGCTCACCTTCCCCCCAGCACCCACGCGGCACCCCTCTTCCCCCCGTTTCTGGTGGGGAGGACAGCGGAGCCACCGCACCGCACTCCTCCCAGGGAGCGCCTGGCACAGGGAGGGACTGGGACGGGGCTGGGGCGGAGCGGGCTCTGCCTCTGCCACCTGCCCCTCTCTCTGCCCTGGCCAGCCCCCCCCCCCCGGACAGGGACCCCTCTGCTCGGCCAGGCCGGCCGACAGCAGCCCCTCCCGCTGTCCCTTGCACGCCTGCGGCCTGCTCCTGCTCTCCCGCCATTGGCACTACCTGCCGGCGTTGGTCACCCCCACCAGCCCACCAGAGCCCAACTCTGCCGGCAGCCCTTCCTCCTCTCCTTCCACCCCTTCCTTAGGAACAGCCAGGCCGGGCCAGAGTGCCATTTCTGCAGCCTGCTGGCAGCAGGGCGAGCCGAAGCCCTCTGCCCCAACCCCATGCACCGGCAGGCTTTTCCCTTTACATTACAAGCACGGTAAACTTCACCCTGAGAATGATCTACAGCCTTCCTGCAGGTGACTGCCCGTAGCACTGATGAACAGAAGACAACAGCTCTGTTCATCTTCCCTCAGTGACCACACGAGCAATAAACGTTCCTATCAACAAACACGGGAGCGAACGACCGATTCAGTCTGTTCCGAGCATCCTGGACCAGAAAAATAGTAATTTCAAGTAAACTTAAAGAACAGAGATTATACGCTGGCTTGCTCCTCCCCACCACGTTTCTCCCAAAGTAGGCATCTCCCCTCTCTGACAAAAGAAGTTGAATACTAAAACATTTACTCGTAGAGAATTTAAACTAAGATTTGTAAACATCAGTCCTGACAGCATTTGGTGTTTACTCAATATGTATTTTTAGTGTCTACCTATGCAGAAACACTGATGTAGTAAACCCAGTGTTGCAGTATAAAAGTAGCAAAATTTAATAACACTTAATTCCTCGTGTAGGGGTCCCAGAGCCTCAGATACTGCAGAGGCTCGCTTCAGCATGGGGAAAACCTGCAGGCTCCTATGGAGATGCTTTCATGAACTGAGCAAAGGAGAAAAGTCGTTATTTGTTCTTGGTATATACAAATATTATGAGGAGCCAAAAAATCACGCCGAGACTTTGACAGCAATACCTTTTCATTACAATCCAAAACCTGTCACAAAGAACTCACAGCACAAACTGCTGACGTTTGCTACTGTACTACCTACAAACACTGTCCTGCAGGATTATAGTAGAATTGCTCTTTTAAGATGCAATCCAAAAAATCACTAAATATGGAGAACAATTTCCTAAGAAAACAAACCCTTACCACATCAGCATTCTATAATATTAGGAAACTATTTGCATCATGCGGCTTGTGCTAAAATACTTAATGATCTCATCCTTACCATAACAAATTATCTGCCAGAAAAAGACCTTGAAGGTCAACACTGGCAACAATTAAAAAGTAATGAAAAACATTCATCCCTTAGGCAGAGTTACAATTTCTAAGTTTGAAGCAATGTGCTGTATATTTTATTAGCTATCACTTGTTTAATTATTCATTGGAGCTCCTCTTATGCTCTATAGAGCAACCTCACATTGCTAAGATTTCCATTTGAATGCTATTACCAATTCAAGGACAAATCTCATTTAAACTTTAGCTTTTGTTTTTATTTTCCAAAACATAAATTATGTTCACAAACTAATGGGTCTGTCATACTTGGTATTTTTAATTCTGTTCACACTGGCTTCAACTTGGGACCCTATACACCATCTCTCCAATGACGGTATTTTGAGTGTCCTCATTCATCTGCTCCAGTATTCCTACAAAACCACACAAGTTTTCAACCAACTGCATCCCTTCCTTGGCCAGCCAGAGTAATTTTTATTCCTGTCTCATTTGCAGTAGCAGCCCACTCGAGCACAGTATTTTCTTAAAGAAACTTACTGAGTTCAAACAAGGCGATAGCACCGTGAAATAACTTCTATGCTTTAATTGCCATTTAATTACACTTCCTGAATTTCCTACCAAGTAAATAAAATCTTTCTCAAGGTTTACTGGAGAAATAAGGAGCTGTAAGAACAGGGCAGGCTTAGATTAGTATTATCTGCAGTTCCTAATTTATCCTTCAATGCAGTCATACACATTTATGCCGTGCTGGGGATTCACAACAAACACAAGGGGAATCAGCTAAAATAGTTTTCTGAGGTAAGAGAGGGAAAGGCCATTTACTGTTTTGTGGTCGACAACTTGAGATAGGTTCCACATTTAAAATTTCATTAGTGGAAATATGTAAGGGTATTGTACTGAAACGGTGAAAGAGAAAAGGAATAAAATTGAACAGAACAACCGATCTCAAATGGCTTAATATGTGCTTTGTATAAAATCATTTTGGTACAATAAAATAATGGGAAAACATCATGAAAATTGGTATTAACCCTTTTTTTGCACTTCTTGCAAAAATATACCCACTTGCTGAACTTCACTCACAAATGAAAACATGTCACCCATGATACCAAGGTTTCTAAAACTTGAAAAAGGGCTGCCTTCATGGGGAAGAAAGAGCAGTAAGACAATAAAGAAAGGCTATGTATTAAAAATACATATTAATTTTAAGGTACTTTGAACTTAATGATATATACAGTAAGCTGAAGAAAAATGGAAATGAGCACGTATTTCCATATAATGAATAGCCAAACTCTACCTAATGCTCTTAAAACATAATGATTTAGTTTAATTAAACCCAGAAGCTCCTAAAAGAAAAAGACACCTTGGTAAGGGTGAAAATATACTTTGACCAGCAAGAAGATTTGAAATTTATCATACAAGAGAAACCTTCTCCTACCACTCAGGTTTGGTTTTGTGATCCTGCCAGTATCACCAGGAAAGTGAATTGTTTACATAGTATGGGGAAAATTAGCTACAAGCATTACTCCATTCATTTTATATAAATAAATGTGGCAGCAAAACCAGCCTTAACCTATTCCAAATTAAAACTAATTCCCAAGATAGGGAAAATTTTGATTTTATGATATTACAAAATTTGTTTTAGGTAGAAATCAGAAGTTGTATAGCCGCTGCCATAAAACCTCATTTGTCGAGCTCAGGAAAGCTTATGCGGTAGAACAGGGGTGCACTGCCCAGGAGCTCATGTGCAGAATGAGGCACGGAGGGGCTAACCCCCATCCCACCCCTGCCAGGAAGACAGATAGGATTATCTTTTAAATACATACACACACCTCAACGTAGAATCCCTCTGTGAATAATCACATTTTTTGTATTCAAAATTTCCTGTTAACTACAAAGGCAGAGAAACTTCAGACCCAAGACCAGCAGGAGACCTCTGTGTGCGTATTTTGCTATACCAGTGTAGAACACAGCTCTGCAGTGTGTTTTAGACCCAGCACACGTGGAAATTACCGATAGTTAGATCATGTCAAAACTATTTCATCACTTCTCACCCTCCTTTCTGAAGGCTGACAGTAGACAGGACCCCTTGAAAGTCCAGAGGAGACTGAAAACCCAGCGAATGACCAGAGAAGACTATACAGATGTATCGGTGCGTTCTGCTTTTACTGCTGCTAATGCGAGTAAATGCACATATGCTTGCTTTTGATGCAGATAGTGACTTTTAAAGACTTCCTGATGAGACCAGAAAATCTGGACAGACCTCTTCCTAGTTGGTCTAATTAAAAGGCAATCAGGACGCTGATCCAGTAGTGAAACCTGAAGGAACACATGTGGCAACATACAGAGTCTTAACTGAAGACAACGATAAAGAGACACCATTCACAAACATCTTATCTGGCCAAGAGTCCCCTTATGCTCCTCCTTCATGTGGTAGACCATACAGGCTCCTGCTGAGGGCAAGCCTCAGCCACCATTGAATTGGGGGAGGGAGAAAGAGTGAAATCTGTACACATAGACAGGAACAAAAAGTACATTTCTGGGATACAGATCGCAGAATAAATACAGACTCCATTTCGGCAGCCTTTACCCTGAGTTACTTGCAGTCATTACCAACCTCCTGTATCCGATTTGCCTGCTTCAGTCAAAACATGTTCAAATCCATCATCTAAACGAAACATGGGGGGTTTGCCTAGATGTAAACAACATCTTGCAGGCCAAAACTGTGTCCCACCTCTCAGACATACTCTTTGTCTCCGAAACTTCTGCTTCTCCAGGAAGAGAGCATGAAGAACACCTCTACCCTTTCCAGAAGTTTCTAAGTGGCTCTGAAGGATGGAGTGGACCCCTTCTCACAAATTTCCAGAAGTCAGTAGCACCAAACAGTAAAATCTGTTCCGCTAACCCAAGCCTGTCATCAGGATTCAAGTCCCCATGGATGCTGAGGATGAGAAGGGCTGGTCACGATTGCTGCACAGATACCTTCAGCACTTCACTGGGAATGCCCAGCATGAACTTACTAGTAAGGAAAAACTTTCCTTCTAGATTTTCCTGCAATGGTGTTAAGCAGTAACCAGATGAAAATGGAGGCAGAAAACTGCCATCCATTATGCTACATCTTTAAGATGTCTGCGTACTTTCTCCAGACCCATTTGACTGCTTTGAAGTAGAACTTAATCCTTTCCACCAATGGTTAGTCAACACTGTCTCCTAACTCCCCTTCTGCAATCCATTTTGTCCCAAACCGTGTGTAAGCAGTACGTTAGCTCTTTGGGACACATGCTAAGGATGCTGCGCCAAGCTCCTGGGATAATCCATCACCTGACAGCAACACAAACTTCCTTTGTTAACCCCATCTGCCAAACTCTTCTAACAGGTTGGTGTGAGCCATTTGTCACTCCAACACTGGTTATCAAACCCAGGAAAATACTTACCAACTTAGGTACACAGGAACACTAATGCCAAGAAGGCTACTGACAGTAAATGTACTTCTGTTGTTAAACACCTACAACCAATACACTTTTAACTTCTTGTCAGGCTTAGCTGCTGAAGACTTAAGATACCTGAGACCACTTCCTTCAACATCTGCATCCCAGGCAACAGGATTTTTTGAGAAACAGCCATGTTCTGCATATCTGTACATTAATTAAATTATACAGTTTTACATGAATAAACTCTGGAAAATGGCAGACTAAATATGCAAACTATGTTCAGCTTAAAACTACATTAAAACTTACCATGAGGATTTCACAAAACTGTAAATACAGACAAAACCCACTGTTACCTACATAAGCCAGTAGTAAGAGCTTTTCATAACATGACTTTCACGAATGAAGTGAGGAGTTGATTTTATCTGGTACACCACAGTAATTTGCTGTGCAGCTTCATGAAACTGCTACAAATAGCATTACAGACAAAACCCAATTGTTGCTGAAAAGCATTCAGTAAAATGGAAAATACAGAGAAATAAAACACAGTAATTGTCTCTCAACCCCCATTATATATTGTGTTTCTAAATTATACACTATTATATTTTCTAGTTTTTACTATAGTTTCCCATTGAGGAATTGATAACACCGAAGACATTCTTTGACCTTTTCCCTCTGAATATCTAAATAATACACTACACAGGCTTATAAACCAAATAACTCTCTAGCCTTTTATTACGTCTCAAGGGATAAAATCTGTTTTAAAAAAACACCCCATGTAGTAATGCATAAAAGAGCTAATGCAAAGCGCTTTCCTTGCCCTGCTATTTGTCACCTGCATCACAATTTTCTCCTATATAGCTACAATTGTAGCTTCTGAGTTTACAGGTATCTGAAAGACAAGAATTGGACTTTCTAACACTTGAAAATCTGCACTAAAATCCTAATACAATAACTGACAATACAAACCATGATCCTGCACACCCACCGATTCCTGCTTAATGGATTCAACACAACACTGCCGTCTCTTGAAAGGCTTGACCCAAGCAATGGACGAAATAACTTATCAAGCTTTTCTATTCCCCAGATATTGCAGGAAGTATTTCATGGACCTGTTCCAAATTTAGCAGGATGTTAAAAACCACACAGCCACCAGATAAGTAATTTGTGGGGCAGCTAAATCAAAAAGCTAGGCAGATACTTTAAAAGAGGCCTTTCGGGGATTTTGATTTGATAATGTTTGTATCTCTACAATTAATCACAAAATAATGAAGGATTCAAGCCATCACAGTCAGGGATTGAGAGTGTGAAAAGATGCATGCTGTGCATGACAAGAATCAAAGGGCCAGAACAACTCTGGAAAAAAGCATAATATAAAACAGTTGATGTAAGTCAGAAACATCGGAAACTTTCAACCTGCAGCAGCTTAAGCAAAGCCTTTGTATACGGCCAGTCCCACTGATTTTAATGGGGCCACAAGTGCAAATAAAAAGCTCCACGCAGGAGCCTCGCTGCCAGACCATGCATCAAGCAACGTGTCAGGAGAAGCCGTCGGGACTCTCAACTAATGTGAGATCAAATCCTCCATCTAAAGACAGAATACGGTCTGCTTCTAAAACTTCAGGCAGATGGTATTTCAGAAAATAGGGATTATAAGCCACCATTAAATCCAGAGATGATTTGAACTTTTGGGGGAGTTCAGGGTAAGTGACATGTATCTTAAATGTACCGCTCTGGAAAAAAGTAAAACATCCACTGTCATCAGACCTATTTACCGGCATCATTTTAGAACTCTATTCCAATCTCATTCTAGATCAGTTGATCACATTCGTTTGCACAATCTACATTAACAAGTGGCACAATGAATAGTTAACATGAATTTTGAGCTGCTTCCTCAAACAAGACCAGTATTTCAGTTAAGTTTCCAAATACATGACAGAAAATTATCTGAAACAGAAATAAAATATTAATAAGTTGTTTACCTTCTGTTTCCAATTTCTCAGTTTCTGACAAATGGAATTGCAAGCTGAAATATTCCTGGAGCCTTTCCAACACAGACAGCCAATATCGGTAAGTTTTTTCAAACTTAGTGCATTATTACAAGTTAAATCTACCTTGGCCATACACAGTTTGATTTTCTCCCTCCTCCCTCCACCAATGAGCTGTTCCTCTGCATTTCTTCAAGGCAATACAGACAGCCACAATGAATTAAGAATTTTAATTCCCACAGCCACCCTCTGCTGAAATGCTGAGTGAAATACTAGCCCTATGGAAAGCAAGTGGGAATGGTCATCAATTCTCATGAGGGCAGATTTCAACCACCTGACAGATTTTCCTCCTTGTTAATTCAAAAGGTAACAAGTTTTTTTTCTTTAAGGAGCTGTTTCCCCACAACTTAATGAGACAAAATATTAGTCCTTTACCACTTTACCCCATTCTCTTCAAGTACTGTCAATAGCGAAGTATTTATTGACAACTTTCCTCAAAAAAAAAATGCTTGCCTTTTGCTGAGCATCTGAAGAAAATTTTACCTATGCTTGCCCAATTTAAAATCAGTCAAGAATATCTAAAATGGTTCTACTGTTATTAATATTTAAATAATCAAAAAAAGCTTAATAAGACAGCCAAGGAAATCGGCCAGTGCAAGATTTTATTGCAACTAATGCACAGAAGTACCTACTGACGCCACAGAGTTAAAAATGCCTTATGAATTTCATGGTTTCTTACAAACACAAAGGTGAAAGAAGTTATTAACTTTATTTTTAAAAAAGGAAAAAAATCCCAACCCTGAAACAAAGTTAAACACTGGTATGACCTTTTTATCTAATGTTTATGGAAATCTAGAAGCAGCAAGTAAGCATCTTACTGGTACATGACACTGATGGACATCAAAAGGCAGCATGCACCTCTGAGAAGCACTGACACTGCTCTATCCTTCCTTCTCCTGCCATAAACATTCAATATAACGTCTTTTCCCAGTATCTGAAAGATGACAAGCAAAAAAATGAGTTGCCAGCAAAGCCTGAGCAGCAAAACAGTTGTCATGAGCACTTTTATTTTCAAAGTGAGAAGATTTTTCTAGGAGAAGTTCTGGGCTAAAAAAGCCCATTTACTGCTCAGATAATTTCAGCTTCTATGAACTCTGACATGCAAATAAATGCTCATCTGAGCAGTCTTGTTCAGCTTACCTGCGTAAAGCTATTCATTTGACCAAAGCTACTTTTTCCACTTAGAGTATGAAGGATCATCCTTCTGCGGTTACGTGGAGGGGAGGGAGTTTTGCTGAAAGGTTATCTTTTACCATTACTATAAGAACCTTCTAAAAACACTGAAATTTTTAAACTTACCAGCTATTTATACTCTAGTTGGACATTGTGTTTAAGTCTCAAATCAGACTATTTTTCAAGTATATAGTTTATATTTCCTAGAAAGCATTCTGACTGTTTGCAAAGCTCGTCATGACTCCCTTAAATGTCTATTTCTGGTATAATATCCTTCAACTAGCTTGCACATTAAATTATCCCTAAGACCTTTCTCCTTTTATTTAAAGAAGTCACAGCTTACAGGATAACTAAACTTTATTAACTCAGAATTCAGCTTTTGTTTTCACTTTTCTGTTTTCCTTCATACAATACATCTAACCCACAGAGAGGGCTGGCTGTCCAGGCTAGCCACTGCCGCATGAAATGAGGATAATATGGCACTTGCTTCTGCTTCCATACTCATTCTTGGTATCAGGCTTTAATCTTGGCTTCTGAACTATGAACCCTGCCGGGTGCTGCATGTGGACCCACCTCCTGCGCCTGGTTAACTTGGAAGGTCGTACTAGGCTACGGAGAGAGTCGCTCTGCAGAATATCCAGCACTGACACAGACTGCAGAAAAACAGACTGAAGCCCAAATACATATCTTCCAATTTCTTGATTTCACTGGTGTCGGTTGGTAGATTTTCAATAGGCCTCCTATCATACTTTTTTTTTTTTTTTTTCCTTTCCCCTCCTCATTCTGGGAGCACAGCCAATCCCCAGCACAGCAGCTGACTTTCCCCAGAACTAACTAGAAATATTCTGATAGACTCTATTTATAGACTCAAAAACTTAGGACTGGAAGCAGCCAACCAAATTTTTCCATTCCTTGCTCCCCTCCCCTATCTATCTATCTGTCCTGGGCTAACCCAAATTCCAGCCGTCTGTGTTTCTCAAGAGGAAACTGTCCTACCCAGGGCAGGTGTACCATGGCCATGCACACCTCTTACACATCCGAAGCACCTGTGGAGACCTTTGCATGCATTTTACTGAACAGCCTAATAGAACAAGAATCCTCTGCTTTCATGTCACTGCAGAAAGTATTCACGCTGATCTGCTCTCCTGTCACTGCAAATCAAAGTTGAAGAGAAATCAAGATTCCTGTAAGAGATTCTACCACCTGTATCTCAGACCTCTGCCAACTGAAAAGCCCAGCTTGGCCGTGCACTTAATTTCTTTGTTTACTTTGACAATACCAATAATAAATAATTACCTTTTTGTAGCAGGCTTTAGCAGTGGACAATACCTACTGGCTTTATTTTTGTTGTATTTTTTAAATATACATATACACACCCATATATATAAATAGCTAATACTTGCAGAAGTCAAGTAAGGTTAGTCCCCGTCAGTTTAGGCACAGTACAAACATACGGCAAAAGAAAAAACTGTGTCCCAGAGTAAGAATAATATTTCAGCCAACTTGTCCTTGGACATACGACTTTCTAAAATTATTTATTTACAATACTATCAGATTCTGTTGAGCATTTCATACTGCAGATAACGTATCAGAAGTATAAATTTTGAAACAGAAAGATTAGCATGCTCTGGAAGCAATACCTGGCAAATCTGGTTTTGCTTAACCTTACAAATGTTGCTAGGAAACCCTACTCAATATTTACTTCAGGCCTTTAAAGAAACAGACTAATTCATACTAAGCTACTGGTGGGAGCATTGAGGACTTGGCGAAGAAGCCCCAACCTAAATTTACTCTTGACATCTCACTTTCCTAATCCACAGACCTGACGTAATATAGAAATATAATTAAGAGTTGGATATGTAGTTACTTTACGTTTGTGGGACCTGTAACAGCACAGGTATTTTGGACGTTGCAGGCAGCACAGATGACGTTAACAGACACAAACAAAAAGTTCTGCTCTTTTGCTGGGTTTTGTGTACACGTAATTAAAAAAAAAAAAAAAAGCCACAACATTAACACAAAGTCTTCTACAAATGGCAGATGTTTTTTACATTTCTATCCTCTGAACAGTAGATAATTTAACAAATTCCATCATCAGCTCTCACGCCTAGTACAGTGGTAAGCAGTATCTTAATCTGCCCATGTAAAACATCAGACAAAGGCTAGATTGTTCCAAAAACAGTAAATGGGAAACATTTGTGTATTTATTTCTGTCTTTTAAATGGATTCCATGAAGTATCTCCATAAAAAGCAGTTAAAGCTATTTCCTGTAAACCTAACTGATGAAATGTTGAATATTCTCAGTTTTCAGTTGAAAATGCACTACATAAAGCTTGCATCCTCTTGTGGCAGTACCTGCTAGTTTCCTTACTCCTATAAACCTTCTTCTCTTTTTCATTAAATCATAATTCTTATTCTTCTGTATTTCTGATGTCAAGCTCATTCCTATTTGGTCCTCAATATTTTTTCTACTCAACATGAAAACTGCACTGATTTCTATGGGCTTACTGATTTAAGTCATGCCAACATCAGTATCACCTTGGAATGTGGGGTACACAACAAGAGGGAAAAATGCTGATGTATTTCCCAATCAGCAGTAACTCATCCTATGGAGTTAGATGCAGCCCAAGCTCAAAGCCTCAGGTACCTTGAGCAGAATTTGGAAAGAACTGTGAACGTGCACGCTGCTGGCACTGGTGTAGAGAAGACCCCAGAACACCTACTGACCCCCACCACTGCCATCACCCAAAAGCACGGCTGGGGCTGCCGTCTCCTCACACCTTGAAGCATCCCAGCTTTGAACATGAGCTTGGCAAATGGAAGACCCGGCTTCTGTGCTGCACCTGAGTTGGCTTCGTGGACCTTGCTATAACCTTAGTAAGAACTTCCTTTTAATAAGCACAGTATCAGGTGTTTGTGCTGAAGTACGCAGAACCGTAAGCATCTTGAGATCATGGAAAGGGCTAACACAGGTGGAAGGACATGGAACAATGGCGGAGGACATGAGAGTATCTTGTTCATCGCAGTATGGAAGGTATGAAAATAAGGCAAATGTAAGGCTCCTCTTAAGAAGTCAACGAATGAGCTCAAACTCATCTTGATCCTGGTATTACAGTGCTAATTCGTTAGAAATTAAGACAGGTTTATAACTCTTTTTTCCTTTATCTATCTTAGAAACAGACTTAATGGCTGTAAGTCATTTACAAGCCACTAATACATCACCTATTCAACTCAGCCTCATATTAAAATTAACTTATCCAACATCCACAATACATAATTAGCTAAAAATCAGTAAGTTTACTTTAAAAAAAATTACTGATCCAAAGTATGCTTTTTCCTGAAATGACAATTCTAAGTTGTTAATTACTTTGCCTATGTTATAGCTGCTTGTAAATATTTAACACAGCTGCCTATAATCAAAACAGTTCTGTTTTCCTTTATTTTAGTAGTTAGCATTATAATAAACATGAGTATCTGCAAACCATATCTAGACCTTTCAATTAGTTCAAAAGAAGTTAAATTCACTAATGAAAAAACAGGATACAGCCTGTTTGTCACTTTAATTTCACCTCCTACTTCCAGTACTTAATTCGGTTGTTTTTAAGAGTTCTAGAGTGCTGTGAAGGAAGAGTAAGTGAGTACTCTGCTCATTCTGGATGCAACATACAAACCCACACATCTGCTGAGAACAGTGCCCCCCGACTTTTCTGTGGAATAATGTCCTCTGTCTGTAACCCTGAATCTTTTTTCAATTACAGATGCTTAACAGGTGAAAATGCAATGATCACACAGGCAGCATATACATTACAGGCAGTATATACATTACAGGCAGTGAGGTGCAACAGATTACCAAGAGGTACAGCTGGTCCCAAGGATCCACTGTCTACTTCATAGGTGTCACAAGGGTTATGCTTCAGGCCAGCTCCAGCAGGGTCCCTTGGACAGAAGCCATCAGGGGCTGGAGTGCCCTAGGTGGCTCCTGGAGCACTTTTTTCATTCGCTGCTGGCTAAGAAGTATCTGCTTTTTCACACCTCAGCTGCCCCGTGACATGAACCACAGCACAGAAGATGGTGGCAACTGGAAGATTCACTTCAAAAGCACACTTCAGATCCAAATAAAAATGCTAAACACAAACCTACTGAGTTTGGTACTCACCTTCTGCACACAATTTACTCTTGTTTATGTTGGGAAAGAAATGCAGGACAATCTGCAGACCCACAATGGCTGCAGTTGCGGTCCCAGGAAATAATAATTAAAAGGTCAGTCAGCAACTCACTCTTTACACTTCTATTTCTAAATAAATTAGCTCCTCTGATTATTTTTTTTTAAAAATAATGTGTCCATCCAAAACACTCGTCCTCCTTGCTTCTTCCACCAAATGGGTTTAATATGAAGTCAGTAACAGTCCTTTATCTCATTATCTGCATGTGCAGTTTGAAGTTGTCATTACTGCATATTTAGTCAGTCAAAATTTTCAATGCCTAATCCCCTTTTTACTGTCAAATCTTCAAAAACATAAATTCCAAGCAGTCTCAAGAATCAGAAAGGTTAGTTGGGAAACAAGCACAAATCAAGTGCATTGTTTCATTGCAACATTATCTTATGTCATTAGTTGGCAGCAGCCATAAAGCTCTGGACTACTTCCAACATTTACTTCCATACACTGAGTAGAAGCTGACACATCTAACCCCCCCCCCCCCCACTTTGTTCATCTTCCAGCTAGTTTACATGGATTCAGATTAAAATAAGGACTTAAAAATCCTAATAGAACCAATTGGAATTATTCTGTTTTGCCACCGTGTATCTGAAGGAAAAGTACGGTAAAGCAGTGCAGGGTTTGTAGAGCTAACCCTGCAGCAATGTGGTTTTACTTGATGTATTTTACAGTGGGGCAGTCTGCGACAAAGGTTCAGTGCAGAATTTTGACAAGCCAGTCACATTTAGTAACTTCTAATCCTTCAGGAATATTTATTGCCCAATATTTGTTTTTATTATTAACTTAAGAAAGCCTTAGTGCTCAAAACCAAACAAACTCAAAACGAAAACAAACCCAAAACACGGTGCACCCTGAACACAAGGGAACAGGCTACCAGCCGGGGGGCAATCCCTAAGAAAGAGGGTAAGAGGACCTCCACCAAAGCATCCCATCCTCTCCCTGCCGGGTTCAGGGTGCCCAGGGAGCTGCTGGAGAACCCTGCCACAAACAGCTTCAATGAGCAGGTTTACTTCCCAAATGTACAGACACAGACATGCATGTAACAAAGGATTGTGTCCAACTCCGGGACAAGATCT
Source organism: Falco peregrinus (assembly GCF_023634155.1). Classification (NCBI taxonomy): domain Eukaryota; kingdom Metazoa; phylum Chordata; class Aves; order Falconiformes; family Falconidae; genus Falco; species Falco peregrinus. Next base: position 15,513,667 of record NC_073722.1, read on the forward strand.
CTTACCAGTTATGGAAAACAACACCTGCAATGGTCCAGAAGCCTGCAACCCTTGACCAATGTGCTAGAACTTATGACGTGTTTTTATTTTCTATTAAACAATATTAAAAAAAAAATGGACCTTGATGCTCAGACATAGCAAACATTATAATATATTGTCTTCAAACGAGACACACTAATTTTTCCAGAAAGTCTTCACATATCCCAGGATCAACACCTGTGGAAGATTGTTGTTGTTTTGGGTTTTTTTAAAATAAGTTTGAAAGTTAACAAAGTTAGATCCAGAGAAGTAGATCTGAAGCTACCATTAGAGGAAGAACTCCCTAACTGCTCTAACATACTGCACTCTCTAGCACAAATTTAATTTAGTTTAAAATAATGAAGCTGACAGCTCAGATAGTCTGCCTGGAAACCGTGCAAATTTCCCACCCACCTTCATTTGCAAGGTCCCTGGCACTCCAGTCTTCAAAAATGCTGAAGAGCATGACAGGTTTCTAGAGACAAGCCTTCCACAATGCTAAAAGTGAGATCTCCAACCTTTTGGAGCAGCTCATATTTGAACTCAAACCTCCTGAGGGAAAAGTGTCTCGGTGCCCTGACCTTAAGGCGTGCTTCCAGAAGCAATCCCCTTCCTGCTCCTAGTCCGAGGGCAGCAACATGAAACTGGACCAGGAGACCAGGTCTCACCTCCAGCCTTGCTTCAGACAGACAAAGGCCATGTTTGAATATGGAACATCGTGAACCACCAGGAGAAAAAAAAAAAAAAAAGCCCCTTCCCCACTCTCTTACCTGCAGCACTACTGACAAAGAGCTAAAGATACAAACAAGATTGATTTCTCAAGGTGAGATGTTGCCAGAGTAAACCGGGGCTCGCCAGTTGTGAAACCCTGTTTCCAAAGGGCTCAGAGAGCACAGGTCCTGGCGAGGACACGCCAGGTGACGCATTCACACGGGGACACGGACACGGCTGCCTTGCGCAAGCCTGCATGGATGCACAGGTGCAGGCAGCTGCCTGCCACGGCACGGCAACACGCCTCCGATGGCGCAGGAGCTTCAGCCTGCTCCCACACCAGCCAAACTCAGCGGTCGCCCCTTTTCCTGTACGGCCTGAATCTGCCACCAAGAAGCCAAGCATGATTTAAAAATTAATTGAGCAGAGAACCGTTTTGCCGAGAGGACTGCTCCAGTCTCCCTGGGCGACTCCCAAGCCAAGACTGGGACAGTTTCCGTGCACCCTCCATCCCAACCCTTCGAGCCAGGTACAGAAGAAAAGCTGGGAAATAAAAGAAATAATGTACCGTGGCAACGGGTTCTGCAGGACTGAGGTATCATGTCAGCACAACACGGTATTCAGAAAACCACTGCCAAAAATGCTAGCAAGACCCTACAGTTTGGCAGCTGGCACAGCCAAAAACCTAGTCAGGACAAACGCAGCTGCTTACTTCCCAATTCTGACCTGTGATTAAAAACTCTCAGACCACTGACATGTAACACTGCCCAAAATGAACCTCCAAAATACATGTTTATTTTGCAGACTTAAGACTGAATACAAACCTGAAATGCTCACACATACACACACACAAATGGAAGGCAGATATTCTCCCAAATCCAAAACATTCAGAAAACGTTATTAAAGATGGCAAGGTTTTTTTAATCTCTTTTTTTCAGAAACCTAATTGCTAGTGAACTAGTTTATAAAGCCACCACTTTTAGAAACCTGGGATAGCACCTCTGGAAAGCAGACAAGGAAAGAAAGGCAAAACAGAAAAGATTTGCACTTGCAGTCCAAATTTCAGATGAAAAGCCCATTCAAAATGTTACTTCACCTCCAGACACAAGTACAAAGTATTGTTTAGGAAAGAGAATGGAAATGAGCAAAGCGGTATAAAAATTGTCAGAAACATTCAGCAATTAGTCTGAAATTTGCTTTTTAACCTCAGGGCTGTAACTCTTTGATCTATTATTAATTATCACTAACCACAATCAGCAGCATACCCATGCATCTTAGGAAAGCGTACAAATTCCTATAAGCCATTTTATGTATTATCCACAAATACTGGATTCTGTTTCTGCTCAGATGTTTCAACCAAAGTTTACTTTTTTCTTATTAAAGACATATCTTTCTCTATTAACCCCAAGTTACCCCACCTCCAAATATGAAATTTAAGCTATCAGTTTGTTCATGAAGCAAATACACAGCTTACAGATTGCAGATTTATAGAAATTTAATTTAGCTACCACATTCTAATGTAATTGCAGGAGCTTAATTCAGTGGTTGAGATAAAGAAGTAACATTCACATTCAAGTTATTTTCTTGTGACCTACCACCAGCGTGGGAAATCCTGCTATAATACAACTCAGTAAAGAAACGGTGTCTTGCAAAAATACTTGCTCACATACCAAATAGATACAACCACTGTTACTTAGCCTTTTAAGAATCCAGAATAGTCAACAGCATGCTTTTGGTTCTCTGCAGCTTTTGTTTTGTTTTGAGGGGGATTTCTGGGGGATGGAAGGGGTGAGGTAGGTGGTGTTTGTGCTTTAAATCCTTCAGCATTGATTTCAGTAAAGAAGAGACAGACAACGACCCAGATCACATCCTTCCAGAAAACACACTGTTAAGCTCTTGTAAACCACGTCAATAAACCTCAACTGCAAAAAAAAAACCAAAACCACAAAACAACAACAAAAACAAAAAAAACCCCAACAGACAAACAAGGTCAAAGCTTCCCATTTAAAGAGACGAGACGGTTTATTTTAAAACTTTGTCCAGAAAGTAAATCAACTCTCAAGGCTTTGTAAATCTCTGAGGTTCCTGAACAGAAAGATGAGTATTACTGAGGACGAGGATGTCCCCCGCTTCCCAGCGGGAGAAGGGAACACTGCCCTGCACGTACACGCCCAGCCCAGCGCAGCACGGAGAGCTGCTGCCACTGCTCCGGCCAGTAGTGGTGCTGGGACAGGCTACGTTGGGAACTGCTGGCATGGATAAACAGGGCCTTCCTGACCTACGATCCCTCTCCCTGTAGCATAAATCATGAAATACGCCTTCCGCCAAGGTCTGCCCGTTGCCTCCTCCAGCAGCAAAACCTACGTGGCTCCAGCAGCAGAGGGCTTTTGTGAGGACCCGACAGTGACCTTCCAACTGCCGTTTGCACTAGCAGGGCAGCAAGCAGTCAAATTATGCCATGGTCTGTTTAGGGTGCAGTCAAACGTGCCCGACAACGCTGCAAGGACTTGGGCAATTGCACACAATGGCAATACTCCTCGTTTTTTCTCCACGGATCTCACGCTCAGAGGAGACTGCAGCTGAGGCAATTCATATGCTGAGCACCAAGTACTGTGTAGCAACCAGCTGCATGTGAAAACTGATAAAAGTACTAAACTTAGACATATTTAATACCTGTTTTTCACACGCTTTTTAGTTTCTTCGTCGGACCATTTTTATCACTCTTACATAGCCATATTCTAAGACACATTTGCCAGAGAACAAGTTATGGTTTGATATTCACCCTAAACTGTGGTATTTTCTGACGTCTGAGAGTTTAAATCTGAAATCACAGCACTCCACTGTTCTCCAAGAAATTTTGGCTGAAATCAGTCCATTATTAATTCCAGCTCCTACAATTTTGTTCAAAAATTCAACACAAACAGTCAAAAAACAGAAACTGCCTTGTAAAAAACATACTCTGAAAATACAAGTGCCGAGATTATGGCTTGGCAATGCATTATCTTTTAGCAGAAATATGCGCTTAGAATATTTCATCGGCTCGTTTCCCTTATGGTCCCTTCATTTGTTCTTGTGCCCATGTCACCCCACACTGCTCACCAAGTTCCACTGACCTGATGGACTTTAGAGCTTCAGACTGAACCGGACCAGGAACCCAATGTGGCTCTCACACACAATGTGCCCAAACAAAGGGCAAAGCCACAGTCAGACCAGGCAAAGGCATGGCCCAACAGTGTATTTCGCCACTGCAAATAATATATTATTCAGCTAGAAACAACGTCCGGCAGCAACCGCTACTCAATACTGGGTTCAGCAAAGAGCCAGTAGGTAGCTAGAAATGGGATTCAGCTGGGCAGAGCAGGTTTAAGTTCCGTTAATGCTAACTGTTGGTTGAGTAAGGCCAGGTTACTGAAACACAACAGTTTACTCCCTCTGCAGACAATATGAGTACTGCACGAGTACCGATGCCGCTGCGGTAATCCCTATGCATGCTTACCTACGTAATTGCCATGCATATCCCATAAAATAGGATGGGGACATTTCTGTACGGTACATATTTCAGACATCAGTGTCTTCCAGCCCTCATGAAAATGGACTGATCCATACTGTCACAGAACATGGGTAATCAAAATTTCTTCTGCTTGCTAAAATCTGTGCACGAAGGTGATCCCACCTTCCCCCTTTTCAGAAAACTGTCAAAAGAAGATATCATCATGAGATTCTGTGTCACCAATAGTGATAGAAAAGCTAGGAAACAATTATTAACTCTTATCAGAATAAATTATGGCAAGCTGATTTCCAACAGCCAAGTTTTGCAAAGTTCAGCAGTACCAGCTGGCAACAGGAATGTTTTAGTAATACACAACACTACTTACCACCCCCCACCCCCCCCAAAGAAACAAACGTCCCCTAGATAGTGCAATATGGATTGACAACGGAGCTCTTTTTCCCCAGTTTTGGAAGATCCACCCATTTACAGAACACAATTTTCCAGCAACACTGGAAATTTTTCCCTGACACAGCACAGGAGTCAACTGACGTGTATAATTTTAAGGGAAAATAAGGCATCATTAGCAGTCACGTTGTCATCCTTTATATAGATTTTGAACTCCTCAATAAAAAGAGCAAAACAAGAAAAGAGCACCCTCCACAAAGTAACAATAAAAACTGCTGTAGAAAGTACAAGGCTATTAAATGCATGCTGGTACACTGAAGGAGAACCTTTAGACCTCCTGGCCTGACATACTAATACAGACTCCTAACGTCTTTAGTGAGAAATAAAGACATACATATGTAGACTCCCTGTTGTATCAAGATTATACCCAGAGCTGTTGAAAATTACACAAAATTATACAAGAACCTACAAAACCAAGTGTAACTTTTCAAACTGAAAAAAAACCCAAACCCCAAAAGGACAGATTTAAGGCTGCAGTCTATGATATGAAAGAATCATCGGCAAAAAACAACTGCACAGTAAATTTGTGAGAAGCTAAAAGGGAGAACAGTCCTGTGAAGCACGGAGAATATTTTAACAGCACAGCCTTTTTCCCATAAAGTCCATCAGCAAACAAACAGAGGTCAAGGCCATTCATAAATTCTAAAAATAATATTTACCAGACCTTTATCTCTCTGGCAGGTATAATTCTGATAACTGACTATTCTAGATAATATTTAACATAAAAGTTTATTTACAAAAATACCTGCAATAGCCTGAACCCAGATCTTAACCAGAACCACTGACTCAAGTCAGTGAAGGTACACGTAAATGAAGATCATGTTGTTGTTTTGGGTTGGATTGGGTTGGGTTGGGTGAGGTTGGGTGAGGTTGGGTGGGTTTTTTCAGGGGCTGTTACAAGTCGGGTCTATGGAAAAAATACTGATCCATGTGAATGGCTCAACAACAGATAGGTATAAGAAGTCTCTAAAATACTGTCAATGTTTGATCAAAGATTTGACCATAAACCCTAAGAAGTCAATGACAGTCTTTCAACTCCTTTTAAGAGACATAAATTAAGACTCTAAAATATCATGAAACACTGCTTTGAAGAGAATTCTCCTTGTCTAAATGACAACAACTGAAACATAACTATTGATACATGTATGCAATCTATGTTAAAATTGTGAACTTTTTTAATAATAACACATCAAACTGAATTCATCACACACTGGATTACACCAGTGGAACTGCCAGGAAGAAAGTACATTAAGAGTATCAGCCCTTTGCTTCCACCATAACTGCTCAGAAAAGCAAGTACATATCTGTACATATATGAGTTAATATGGAAATTAGAGGAAGAGGGCACATTTTCAGAGTAAGCTTTAGGTAAGAACTGATGCAGCAGAAAGGTCATCCTCCTCGATTTTTAGTGTTGTTTCAAGTAACCGTGACATTTTCCTAGGCTGTTTTGAAAATTCTAGGATTGGCACGATCATAAGGCTTAGGCTGGTACCCTGATTCAGAGGAGCAATCACCTATAAGTGGAATGTTTTCTGGATTTTTAGTGTAGGTTTTCCTCAATGACATCACACACACCTTCTTTTTCAAGCCCGCTTTGCTATTGTTTAGTTTAGAAAGCAGTATTTCTTAGAAATGCCATTCAAGGAGGGGGGGTTTAGACACACAGACAGACAGGTATGACTCACCCTGTATTAAAAATTAAACATGTAAAAATCTTTCAAAAATAAAGACATGCTCTGCATGCATATTAGGAGAAGAAAAGCATTTAAAAGAGAATAAAGAAATCTGGGTTTGCCTAACAGGCTCTCGCTCCCCAAACACCACAAGATGCAATGTTATTAAGTTACTACCAGCCATCTAAAAAGGAACCATAACCCTGGGCATCTAATAAAAGTAACTGAAGGAGAAAGAGACCTGTTCTAGATGACAGTGGTTACTTGGCACAGTCAACAAGGCAGCAAGGCATTTTAAATGCCCAAACTATCTTTATTAGACACTATCAGCAAGTATAACCAACTCAAGAAAGGTAATATTTCAATAGGAAAAAAAAAATTGTACAGTAATATTCTAATGATTCATTTTCATTGTGAAAAGACATCTTCGTTCCTGGTCACCCACTCCTTTACACCACGTAAGCTGCAAGTCAAAAGCAGTCTAAAAAAGACCTTGAAGTTGAGGTTCAGAAAATAATGTTGCCAAAACAAGGTATATTCAATGCTCGTCATCTACTGGCTTTGGGAGCCACGTAGCCCATTTTTTCCCTTTACCTTAGTCTTTGCTTATGGCGATTTATATTACAGGGCAAGTGTATGTGAAAATAGGTGAAGACTTAGAATAGCAGAAACTTTAAAATATTGCAGATTTTGAAGGGTTAATCACATCCCGTCAAAGCCTGCAAAATGTATGATGCTGAATACAGGTGATGCATCTGGAAAAAAAACTGACTGGAACAAGGATCTGGTCTGGATGTGGAGTGCAGAGGTGTGATGCTGCTGTTCTGACACGAAGGAAGAGAGACTTTGCAATCCCCATACCATACTGACATGGGACAGCTGAAACCCACCTTGGGCTGCTGGGTCTGACGCAGTTTTAAATGATGAGTGTTTTATTACAACACTTTGGAGAATGAACAAACTTGCACGATTTCCTCTGGTTTAGCTGGAATGCAGCACCAAAATTAGGAGAAAAGTAAAGATCACTTTGAGGTTTGTTAGCAAGAGTGAGCTTTTACATCTGTGACATCCTGTTGAGTCTTTAGGACTTGTCAGCCAACAAACACCTGAGCAGGCATTTATGTGCTCAAATCTGTACTGCTAAAACGACCTCTACCTGAATTTACCTTGAAACTTGTAAGGGCTTTGCACAGGTCCCCAGCTGCACCTGTTAGCATAAAGCCATTGCCAAGCAGATTAAGAGCAACATTTAGTTAAATAATGGGGCTGAGTTAAGAGATTTGAAATGATGACACATGTTCTAATCTGAACTACAGATCAGGATGCCTGAAGTGTCGCAACCCTGCAGATTTCCATCACTTGAACAGAATTCCACACCTGCAATAATAGCTCTGAGCACTAAAAATTTCAGGATTTCAATCCTGCAAAGTAACAGCTACACTCACTTGCATATTTTACTCAGGTATCAGTTTAGAGAACAAAGAAAAGTGTATCACACCCGTGCCATTGTGAAGCCTGATGACACAGATTATCCATTTATTGGTCTAAAGGTAGATAGAAGAGAAAAGGCACTATGGAGCAACGTTAGATCAGAAGGCTCCTCCAAAAGCCTTACAAGAAACTGTCATTCAGAATGCACATATTGATGACAACCACACTACTACCCGCATTTCCCTGTTTATTGTCCCAGTCCTTGCAACACATGGCAACCCTGACTCAGTGCGAACAGCACTTACTCGTGCAAGGGCTCTCACAGCTGGAAGGAGCTGCTTGCTCAAGTAACAGCACCCAACCACAAAGGCACTGAAATACTGGGTCTTTACTGTCACGCATCCCATCCGTCTTCTAGTGAACTTTTCTCACTACATAAATAATGCAACGTATGAAAATTTCATCAGGTAAAATAACTAGAAAACAGGAACTTCATCTTCCTTGATCCAAGAAAAGCATATTTAAGCCAAGCCTGGGTGATAACAAATATCCAGCTACGTGCAAAGTTCAGCACAGAGGTGGGATACAGCCCTTTCAAGTTGAGAGTTATATTAAAAAGTGCATTCATTAGAGACCATCTCTGAAATAACCACAGAAAAAGTGAAGTATGGCTTGCAAAATGATAAGGAGATTGTAGAGGTCTTAGACAGATCTGAGAATAAAATGGAAATACTTAGTCTTTTTTTTCTCCTTGCGGGTAGGTAGGCTGTTTTCCCTCCTCAAAAGCACCATTATTTTAGGTATTATGCTTTTCACTGCAACACCATTTTTTCAGAAATATTTAGCATCACACAAATATGGAAACCACTACGCATTCTCTTCACTCCAAGAATAAGGCAGACGTTTCATTCACTGAGGGCAGCTGTGTATCCCACGATGGAAAAAAAGACTTGAGAAAGGTAAATGCAGATTCTGTTACCCGCTATTTCACTGAGCTGGAGCACAAACCTTTGGTGAGCCTGTCGGACACATGAAGAGGCTATTTAACTATCCTAACCCAGTCATGCTGTCAGATGGGCTGAATAACTTGTAATACTATCAAACTAGATAGTTTATGAAAGTAAGCGTCCTCTGTGAGATACATGAACATCTGTTTGCTGAAGATGTGTTTCCACGAATTAGCCAAGAAACAAATTCAAACGACACTTGCATACTTCTCTCCCACCAAAAGTGAGGAGATCAGTTTATCCATTTATCCCTCTCAAATGCGTCAAGTTTTAACAGCCCTCCTCCTTCTGGAGGCATTTTTCTATATATACAAACCAAATGTTCCTACAGTTAAAATACAGAAATAATATGTTGCCACAGGCTTGTAAGGTTTAGTTTTTAAAGTTAACCAGTTAAGGACTAGTGCAAACTTGTAACCATGCATCTTTACAAAAACAGGTTCCTGACACTATCGTTTTCTTATCCTCATCTCAACATTTCATCTGAAGTACAACACATTCAAGCACCAGCTAAGAAAGAATAACCATTATAGGACACACGAGAGCAATTTTACTAAGCTCTCATTATGGGAAAAACAACATTTATAGTAGTAAGAGCTCATAAACATACTAAAGCTACACTTTCCAATCTAATAAGAATAGAATATAGTATGTTCTTTTTAAATATTAAAGCCAACACTTTCTATTAAAGGCAGAGTAAAATACAGCAAGAAAACAGCCAATCTAATGATAAGAACTGAAATGCAAACAAAGAATTATGCATCAGTTTGAAAAATACCACCCTGGTCCCCATTTTAATTCACGCCTCGTTCATTTAATGCAGGGGGAGAAATAAAAAAAAAATAAAAAAAACCCAACAAACAAACCAAACAAAATGGAAAAAGAAGTAATTTGTCTGCTCACCTGGACACGTTTTCTGGAATGTACTCTAGAACTGGATACCCATCACTTCTTCTGGATGCCAACTCCGAATGCGACTTCCAGGTCTCCACTAGCGTGCTGACGGGAGGGAACGAGCTCAAGTGCTGGAACGCCTGCTCTCGAGCAACAGGCCGTGACAAAGATATCGTGCCTTGGGCACCGATCCTGTAGTGAAATGACTGTCCACCTGAATTTACACCCACAATGGCAGAGGATGGTATACTGTTTTCTTGGTAATAGCTGCCATCGTCAGGCTCCTGCTTAATTCCCACACGTAGGCCTGGATTTGGAAAACCGCTACCTTCACAGCTTCCATCAAATGAAGAAACAGGTGGTCCTAAAATCCCAGAAAGAGAGTAATAGTCTTTGTCATCCATAAAAGAAAAATACGAGCCATCTGTAAATGGGAAAGGATTTACTGTTTGATTCCCTTTAAAAGAGGCACCAGAACATGGATGCTTGGCTGACTCTTGCTTCACTGGTACTGAAAAGGGGGAATCGGAGTTTATTTTGCTGCTGTCGCCAATGCATGCACTGCCGAACGAACCATCTGGCTCGGGTTTTATGAACTGAACAAGGTTCATCTGACTGTTGTTGGAGATGGCATTCTCCATTTCCTCCATCTTAGGAAACGCAAGCTCTTGAGCACCCTTGTCTTTTGTTTCTGGACTGGGAACAGTATCTTGGCTTTTGCTAGGTCCCGCCGGTGTGCCGGACGCTGGGAATCCCAGGGAGTTGTTTACGGGGCTACAGATGGACGATCCCACAGTGCTAACTGCTGGACTAGAACGAGTAGACCTATTATTGGCATTGGAAGGGCTGGCGATGGAGCTCCTCGAGTTCAGGTTCGCAGGACTGGACACAGAAGATCGCATAGTGATATTATTGGGACTCGAGACAGGAGATTTCACGCTGCAGTGGCTGGGAGGACTAGAAATCGGTGATTTCATGCTACTTATAGGGCTAGAAAGCGGAGACCCGACGTTGCTAACGTGCGCGGGACTGTGCAACATAGACCCCCTGTTTTCAATGTTCGGCGAGCGTGACAAGGGGGTTCCCTGGCCGATGGGGCTGTGCACGGCAAAGTTCCCAAAGTTAGCAGTAGTTGAGGACACAGAGTTAACTCCTGCAGGACTACACACTGAGGAAACCATGTTCTGAGGACTGCAGCCCGAAGGGCTTTTCTCTTGACACATGATAGGGCTTTTCACAATAGCATGCATGGCACCACCGTTCACAGCGTTCCCGGAGTCCGACATCAAAGACCTCAAGGGCCTGCTGGCGCTGTGGAGGGGAGAAGAGCAATGGCCGTTCTCCTTATAGAGCTTCACCAGCTGCTCCACGTTCTGGTAGATCTTTCCTGGGCTCCCCTGGTTCTGCTGATCGTAGGGGTAATCAGCATCTCGTATCGAATCCATATATAGACCCATGGATTCCGCCACTGTTGCCGACAGCTCCTTTGACTCCGTTTCGGTTTTGATGTCAGAGGGCAACAGACCAGGCTGACTGCTGTCTTGCTGCAGGCAGGCGAGCAGCTCGGGCTTTTCTTTGCTGTTTCCTTGACTGCTGCTGTTTGCAAAAGCACCGGCAGCGCAGCTTACATTCACAATCTCCATATAGTTACTGTCATCAGTCTGCTCTCCAGCACCTATAGAAGAATACTCCACAGACTGAGAAACTTGACCCCACCGTCTCTCCATATCTAAGCCTTCTGGGTAGCTGTGGTATCCTTTTGTCTCCATAACTAGCAAAGACATACACAAAAAAGTAAAATTAATAAGTGACAGGACAGCGTGACTTCCTAAGGAAATTTCCTAATTTCCTAAGGAAACAAGGCGTATCCGCTCACTCTGTCCATCCTCCTGCCTGCCTGCCTGCCAGTCCCGTTTCCCTGCGCCATCCATCACCTCTCAACCATTTGTCCAATTTCAATCAAACAGAGGGAAAAGGTCTCATGGATATGACAGCCCTACAGGTTCCAAGAGAAAACCACTCAGCACTTAGAGAAGACCCAAATTATCGCTCCCCTGCCCCACCCCTGGAGCGGCTCGGCAATGTCAGCACAACCACCGCCTACCCTTGCCAGCCACAGCCCCGGGGCCAGTGCCAGCAGCACTCCGCACCACCCCTCACCCAGGGACCCGGGAGGGAAAAAGGGAAGAGGGTAGCAAGGAAGGAGAGGAACCAGAGAGGTCCTGAAAGGAGGACACGGCTGTGGCAGGCAGGACATCAACCCCATGGAAACTGCTCATCGCAGCCAAGGGCTGCTCTAGTCCTCCAAAAACCTTCCACTGCCGCGCTACAGGGACAGCAAAACAAGTGAGGCTGGTAGGCTACGGGGGGTTCTCTTCACCATCCAGCGTTAACACCGGGTGCTTTAGAAGGAAGCAGCAGTTCTGAGGGGCTGCGAGGCGACCTGCCTCTTCACAGCTATACAAACTGCTCGTACAGCCACTTGAGGAGACACAAAGGATAGGCTGAGTGGGAGGAGTAATGCAAAAGTTGAATGGGAAACGCTTCTGCCACAGAAGAACGGGATCAGATTAGGCAGGGCATGCCTGGCTATTAAATGGACCTGTAATTCTGCAAACCTCCATGGCAGCCAGCAAGAGGAAATCTAAAGAAAACCAAACATTGTTCTAAAGTAGACCCTAAGAAAACCTTCCCATCCCTGTCTTGAGGCAGGGAGCAAAATGCGTGACCTAGCCTCCATTATTCTGAAAATCACATATAAGTAACAACAATATTTTTTTTCTTTAAAGGAACTGGCTCATTAGAACTGCAGAAACTCAAGTGCCAATAGTTACAAGTATTACGAAGATATTTTTTCCTTTCAGAATATATTAGTTTTCCAGTATTTAATTTGGTGTTTAATCCCTTAACACTACTTAAAAATGCTATTTTAAGCAAAATTATAAAAACAAAGCAAAACAAAACCCTTAAAATGAATGACTCCAATACTTCTTTGCCCTTACTTACTATAACTATGGCCCTACGCCTACATTCCCCTCAAGCACAAATTTTATTAGAACATCATCATGTGTAGCAAATCACATTCCTATAGTCGAAAATTTTCAGACAGAAGTGCCCACTTTCACATAAAGTCACTCCCAGATAATCACCTACCCCTGATTTAAGTGCTGAGCACGCCTAATTCCTAGAGAAATCAATTGCAGCTGTGAGTGACCAGCATTTCTAAAACCAGGAAACTTAGTTAAGGCTTAAAATTAGCACGTAAGTGAATTTTAACCCTCAGAACCAGCAGCAGAGCCATTGCATACCAGGAAATCTCAGTTATAGGCCTAATGTTACACCGGTGCATAAGCTTTGTAGTGACTTCTCCCACAGCAGCAAGTTTCAAACTTCACACATAATCAATAGGTGAGCACACTTTAAAACTCCAGAAAATAAAAATCTGGGTCACGCAAAGGAAAAAAGATACATGAAAATGCCCTGGTCCTGCACGTCTAGAGAGGCACTGTCTAATAAATATATCCAAGAGGCTCAAAAACCAGCAGAGAGATTATTTGTGGCCTGATATAAGTTTGGTTTAAAATGACATTATAAATTTGTAAGAATGCAACAGCAAAAAGATTTTTGGAGAGTGCTGGTTTCTGACACCTCTTAGCGCCTCGGTGGATACTAGAACTGAATAATCATCTCATGGGCTGCTGATAGCATACGGGTTTGCTTTCCTTCTTCTTCTTTTACACAGAACTTATTACAACTTGACTAGCATGTTTATCCGCGGTACCCACACTTCACCTACTGCACAGACATGCCTTTTCACTAACTTTCACTATGCAAATCCGACTGTGGGCTAAACCATCCACCGACCACAGAAGCCGAGTCCTGTTCCATACCAGAACCGAGACCATCACCATATGATATTTTGCAGAAGAAAGCTCGTATTGTAAGCACAGCAGTTTTTCCAGACACCCCCACCCCACAAGAAGCACTCGAGTCACATATTTCACCCCCAAACATATCAACAAATACAGCCCTCTGCAGTACACATCTCCAATCAATCAGGCATGAAACCAGTTTCGCAGCAACAGACAAATAAAAAATCAAATGGTACCTGGTATCCCTGCAACCAAAAGGTCACCTAGCTACAGGAAAACCCGAAGGAAAGCCAGGTTCATAAATACGAAAACGATGGCTCAAGCAACCACACGATTCTTATTTCTGGGTGTTTGCAAACAAAATTTTCTTGAAGTTTCACCGCCTGCCAGCCGCTTCACCGACACAAAACTGCCCACGGGACCCGAGTTGCATCCTCAGAGATGGGCTGGGGCTTCCCCGCGATGTGCAAGGCGGGCAGCCGGGGGGGTGGCCCGGGCGCTCCGTCCCCGCACACACACACACGCGTGTGCGCAGCCCCGCAGGCGGCGCGGACGCTTATCGCCCTGCCTGCCCTGGGCTCGGCGGGGCATCACCGCGGCGCCCGGGCACAGGGCACCGCTTTGCCCACCTAACCGCCCCCCCCCCCCCCCCGCTTTCCTGCAGGTACAGTCCGGATTGTCACGCGTGGGGGAAGCGAGCAGCGGGCGGGAGCGAGCTATCTCGCAGGCGTCCCCCGGGGGTCGGCCTGAGGCGGGGGGGTGTGTGGAATCCTGAGAGCCCCAAACCGCCCCGCCCGCCGCCCGGACCCCCAAGCGATGCGGAACAGCGCTTTTTTCCGCGCAAACGCCGTTCCCCACCCCCCACAGCGGAGAGGCTCTGGGTGACATCGTGACACCCCCCCTCCCCGCACACGGAGGACACGGGGGGAGGGGGGGGGGGGGGGGGCCGGTGCCGAGCCACGAAGTGCCCCGCCCCCCTACCCCCCCCCCCCAGTGCGGGTCAGGGTCAGGAGCGGCGCCCCCCTCCCCGCCGCCCCGGCCCCGGGGTACCTGTTGCGGCGGGGCGCGTCTCCGAGCCCCCGCCGGCGCGGAGGGCGGCGCGGAGCGGAGGGCGGCGCGCAGCGGAGCGGAGCGGCGGGGCGGGCGGCGCTCACCCCCCTCCCCCGCCTGTCCGCCCTCCCTCCCGAGGCGCGTTGCGCCGCGCCGCCCGGTGACACGGAGCGGCACCCGGGAGGGGACGGGAAAAGGTGCCAAGTCCTTTAAAAACATGTCACATGCCCAGATAAAGTTCAAGTTTACGTCCCGCCCGCCGCCCGCCCTCATTGGCGGGCAGGACGCGGAGCGCCGCGCGGCTGGGGCTAGGCCGCCGCCCCATTGGCTGGCTCGCGCCGTCAGTCACCCGCCGGGCGACATGACTGATACAAAGTTGCTGCGACACAGGCTGGAAAACGCATCTCCTTAAAGCCGCAGGGGCCGCCGAGGCCGCGCAACCCCGGCCCTGCCGGGGGGGGCCGGGCGCCCCCCGCTGTGCTGCCCGCCCGCCCGGAGGAGCCCCCGGGGGAGGCCGGCGCGGCGGCTGGCCGGGGCCCCCCCGGGCAGGTGAGGTGCGCGGGGCGCGGCCGCCCCCGCCCGGTGCCCGCGCCGGCGGCAGGGCCGGGCATCGCCTCTCCGCCGGCCCGGGATTTCCGCCTTTCAGCGGCGCATGAATTTGCACGGTACCGATGCAGCGGTGATTTAACTCAAAAATAATAAAAAGAAAAATAATTAAAAAAAAAAAAGAGGGAGCGCGCGAGCGGAACGGCGGCGGTGCGCGGGAGGGTTCAAGGACTCGTCCTCCGCGCTCCGCCGGGCTGGCTCCGCTCCGCGGCAGCCGCGCATCCCGCCGGGCGCCCTCGCCCGCTGCCCCCCCCCCACACCCAGCGGCAGCGACCCAGACGGCCCCCGGCTCCGGGGTGCTGCCGACCCCCCCGGCGCCCGCGTCCCGGCTCCAGGAATACCCTTTTCCCAGGGAAGGGAAAAAAAAAAAAAAAAAAAAAGACAAGACGCCGAGCAAACTTTCAGGCGCTGCGGTCCCAACTCGCTCTGTAAATAACGCCCCCAGCCCCCGGCGAGCGGCCGGCAGTCGCTGACGCACGCTCCCGAACGGCCCCCCGCCCCGCCGAGCCCCGCTGCCAGCCCCGGCCCCGACTCGACAGCCCCCTCCCGGTGCGCCCCCGGCCCGGCGGGGACAGCTCCGCGGCCCGGCGGGGTGCCAGAGGTGCCCCCGGGAGCGGGGCGGGGGGCTGAGCCCGCCGGGGGAACGGCAGCGCCGCGCACCGCGCCGGGGCAGCGCGCACCTTCGCCCCAAGCCGCCCCCTGCGCGGCCGCCCGCCTGCAAACGCGCGGGTCCGCGTACGCGCCGCCCAGCGCGGTTTGTATTCGGGAGCCACCGCGAAAGCGCAAACATGCCCAGGATTCGGGCTGTCACGTGCCCCTCTCATTTTCATAAGCTGCCAAATATCGACCCGCACTCGCGGCCCCAGCGGGTACGGGCCGAGGCGGCGGCTCCCAGCGCCGGCAGCGCGACCCGCGGAGCGGCAGCGCGACCCGCGGAGCGGCAGCGGCCGCCGCCGCGCTTCCCCCCCGGCGCTGGCGCTGCCGAGCAATGGACGTGTCCTTCCCGCGAAGTTTTCACTGATGGGGACGGGACTGGCCGTGACCTGGATAAGCCGGCTGGTGTGGCGGCCACCCGCCTGGCCCCCGCCGCCCGCCCCCTCGGCCCCCCGCGCAAGGGTCCGCGCTGCACTCACCTCCCCTACGACATGGTGGCGCGGCGGGAGGAGGCACGGCCCCCAGCTACTGCCAGCAAACCATCCGAGAGCCCGCACCGCCACAACAGGGAAAGGAAAAAAAAAAAAAAAAAAAAAAAAAAAAGTACGCGGAGGAAACGCCGGGAGCGGGGCCGGGCAGCGGGCAGGGCGCTGCTGGCGGGGCCGGCGGGAGGGGGCTGCGGCGGCGGCGGCGGCAGGCGGCGGCGGGGTGCCCGCGGCTCGGCACGGCGCGGCTGGGCGGACAGCTCCCACCATGGACGCCTAGGTGGGTGGGTGTTCCCGCGGGTCACACCCTCGCCCGCCGGCGGAGGGGAGCGGGGGGTGGATCCAGCACCGGCGAGGAGGGGGGGGGGGGGGGATTTGGGGAGGCGGGGGGAGAAAGAGGGGCGGGGGAGGGAGGGAGAGAGACACCCTCCGAAAAAGAAAAACCAAACCCGAAAAAAAAAAAAAACTTATGTCATTCCAGGTAAAACTCCCATCTGCGCCACCAAGGAAGAGGAGGGAGGAGAGTGGCGAGGGTGTAAACTTTTTCCTCCCCCCCGCCCCCCCGGTGCCGCCCGGCCCCTCGCAGCGCCCGGCGGCCGCGCCGCCCCCGCCGCCCCCTCCCGCGCCGCCCGCCCCGGCGGCTCCCGGCGGCTCCCGGCGGCGCGGCGCCGCGGGGTTTCTCACGCACGGAGCCCGCCGCCGCGGTTCCTGGTTCGCGGAGCCGCCGGAGGAAGGGAAGGAGGGCGGGCGGCAGGGAGGCAGGGCGGGCGGCGGGGGAGGAGTGTCTCCCCGCGCCCTTCCCCAGGCGGAGCGTCTCTCCCGGCGGCGGCGGCGGCGGCGGCAGCAGCGGCAGACCCCCCCACCCCCCCCGGCCCCATCCGACCGCCCCGCTCGGCCCCGGGGCAGGATTGCGGGAGGAGGCTGCGCCCCCCGCGCTGGGCCTGCGCCTTCCTGCGCCCCCTTCCGCGCCCCGCCGGCCGGGGGGAGCCGTGCCCCCCCCGCCCCCCCCCCCGTGCCCCCCCCCGCCCCCCCCGCTGTGCCCTTGTCACCCCGGGGTGCCGCCGGGGGGGGGCGCGTCCCCGCGGCGCTGCTGCGGTGGGTCAAACCCACCCGGGGGGGGGAACGAAGTCGACACCCCGGCGCTAACGGCGGTACTGCTTTTAAATTAGTATTTCACTTGTGGCTGAGGTCTTTTAAAACGGTTGCAAGTTCAGGGCATTGGATGTTGCTTCATTTAACCGTCTTAAGGTGAAAAATGAGGCGTCGGCGGGAGGAAAAAGTTGACCCTATTTTAATACCCTCGGTGGAGTCTTTTAAACATGGAAAAGGACGGCTTGCAGGGAATGATACCTGTGCTGGAGCCGCGGCTGGATCAGGGCCTTGGAAAAGGCGAGAATTTTGTCAGCTGTCCCTTGCATCCATCAAAGTTTGTGGGTAACTTGATAAATGCTAAACAGGGAAGCGTAAAGTGCTGGTAAGGCCAGACTTGGAGATAACGGCGCATTCAATAGCTTAATTTCACAATTAGTTTACTGTATTATTGGAAGCAAATCATAGTGCACTGTGCCTACACCAGGGCTCTATTTTTAGCCATAATGTAGCTAAACCAGAGGAACCTACTGAGATGTATTATAATATAGAATGTGAACAATTCTGTTCTCTCGCTTTTTTTACTCATTTTGTGTCATAAATCTGGTTTGGAATACAGTTGATCTATTAATTGAGCAGAGCTGCCGTGGATGGGTTGGAGGCTGCAGTTCCCAGGCAGAGGAAAGTTCCACGCAACTGTGCAAGTAACCCAGCAAATCAGTCGTGCAAAAAGCACCCAAGCACTTTGGCTGGTCTATCAATAACTGCCATACCAAGCACAACGATTTTTATGTTAATTTATAGTAACGGGGTATTTGGCTGATTGGTTGCACTTCTCTTGTCTTACTCTTCCTGCTATTCTTTTTTTTTTTTTTTTTTTTTTTTTTTTTCTTCTCCAGGGCAAAGGTGTAAATGAAAAAGGCATCTGAAATGCCTGGAGGTAGCCTCAGTCTTTGTGTTGCATCATCTTTTTTTGGTTGTTATTTTGTTGGTTTTTTTTTTTTACTTTAAGAACAAAAAGGAGAGTGAAAAGAAAATTGAGGGAATATATCTCTCCTCTGTCTTAATACCAAATGTTTGATTTGTCTTTTCCCCCCATTGTGTTATATATACAGAGATGGCTGCTGAAAGAATAAAGCACCTTTCCCAGTACTTGCAAGATGCTCACAGATTTGCCACAAATTCAGTAGAAACCATTTGTTTTCTGCTTGTGGTTCACAGGAGCACTTAGCTTTTTAGTGGTTGACACTATATCTATTTTTAGCAGCATTTTAACAGCTGTCACTAACAACTACGATCTCATCTTGAACGGGGAAGGGAGATTATCTGTTTTATTTAAAAAACCAAACTACATAATTTTCAGATTATAAAACGCAATTTGGATCTTTATCTGTGAAGAGAAAAGGCTATCTTTTCTCATTATGCCGATTCCATGAAAAAAAAAAAAAAAAAAAAAAAAGACCTGTATTTGGCTTGATAAAATAAGGAATGGGCTTTGCAAGGTTTGGAAATAATGCTGTTCAAAGGCATACAAACATATATGTATAGAGAGCACGTTTCAAATTCTGTTAAAAGCAGTCCCGTTGCTCCCTTCTGCAGCTGTGTTGCGACTGGGGAAACTGCAAAGAGTCAAGTCATAGTTTTCCAAGTAGGTCAAGAGGAGCAGCACGGACACCTCGGATGAGCAATTCTCTTCCCTCACGTTAGATTTTATAAGAGGTTAACTCATGTCAGACACATGGCACTGAAAGCAGCAGACAGACAAGTGTAAGCCACCCTGTAGCAGATGTCATCTCTGTTCCTAAAGATAGTGGTAAATTTGCTATGGATAATGCATTACAAAACGAGATAATGCTGAAACTCGGCAAGTGTCAGATTTTACCTTCTCCTATGCCCAGGAAAGTGAGTGAATTGGTATGAGGGGCTGCAGGAGCAGCAGTGTAGTGTAAAAGCAGCCTACTGTACTGTCTTACTTAGAGGTCATGTGCCCTATTTTGAGAACTGAACCAAAGCGGATGAAGTTTTGAGTTGGTTCCAACTAAGGCAGCTGGGCATTTCCCACTTCTCTCCAGCTCCAGCCCAGGAAAGCTGGCGATCACATGGTCACATATATTATTCCTTTCCTTTACCCCATGTTATTCACCTTAGATTTCCTTCTTTTTTTTTTTTTTTTTTTTTTAATGCCTTTTGGCTCATGTGGTTTTGATTATTTGAGATTTATAGCCGATTGGGAGGAGCTGCATTTCAGGAAGATGCTGGAAAAACATTGGGGATGACAGGTGGGAATTTACTTTCCCTGTCCAACAGGTGTGAGTCTTCCAAGAGAGGAGTCCGCAGCCTTCTCCAACTCACCCGTTGTGTTAAAGCTGGCTTCCTGAGCTATGCTGAAAGTCTTTAGAATTCTGTACGAGCTCTGGGAAAACATAAGTAAGCATGTTTTCTACATGGTAGGTTTAATGTTCTCCGAGATATCAATATTTTATATATTTAGTCTAATTCTGAACAATTATGTTTCATAATAATAGATAAATCTTTTAGCTGAGCAACAGAACATGTTCCCTTTTAACCTGGATTCTTTCTTTTCCATCTTTTTTCCTTTTTTTTTTTCTTCTTTTTTTAATGCTCCTTAATGGCCCATGTTATAACTGTGGTTGAACCACATCTAAGTATAGTACAATCGCATTTCTAATGCACATTGGCATTAGCAAACTCTTGCTTGTGTAAAGGGCCAAGACATGCATTTCAAAACACAGTTTTCCAATACATTTAAAATCGCAGTTTTTATTGATGGTTAGCACCAATAGTTTCATCCGGTTCAAAATGAAAACGTCTCACAAAGAATTACTTGTTGTGAGTAATAGGTCTGGTTGACAATGGTAGGGCAAACAAAGCATGAGGAATAACACATAGGCAGTACTTCATATTTTTTGTAGTTTTAGTATTGTCATACCTACTTACATTGTTTATCATCAACCTCTCTCTTGTTTACTATTTGCACTATTGGAAGAAAATGCTATTTGTAAAAAACCCAGAACACAGAAAAAAAATACCGTCATCACAGAATGCAGGCTTATCTCAATATTACTGAATTCCAAACTATAAAAAGTAGTGGCATATAATTGTATCTTAATGTTCATATACTACCTACTGGCATTTTTACAATATCAGATGGTAACTCATACCGTAATCTGATTAAAATTTTGTAGTAATCATAATGGTGCTGCACCTATGCCAAAAATTCAGACATAGCGTTTAACAGCAGTAAAAATAAGAGAGCAAATAACACCCTCCAGCACTTAATAAACATATCAAATGCAAATTGGAGGAAATTATTTAATCACTCTATAGGCTAGTTAATTTTGATGATTATTCACAGTTCTAGTAGCAATATTTAGCGTGGAACAAGTTAGTACCAAAATCGTCATGACACTAAGGTTGTAAGTAGAATTTGAAACTTGCTGTGTAGAGGAAATTACCTTCCTGATTGAATGAAGGTGCAGCTTTACAGTTCCTTCAGCAAAAGGAAAATTCTGAAGTAATTTTCCAGATTCTTCTATAATCCTGAAATTACCTGCTCTCAGATATTATGCAGTGAGAGATGGTGTGGTATTAACCTGCATGATCACATTCATTTAGAGACTTGAAAGACCTTTGTTTTCTAAATTTTTAAAAACTTTATTTCCTGGAAAAGAGAGATTTCAAATGAGCTTTCCCCAAAGCATACAGCAAAGAAGGGACTGAAGAGATCAGTGCTATGAAACTGAGTTAGACTGCTCAAGAAAAGTGTTAATTTAACATGTGCCAAGACAGAAAAGGAAAAAAAAAAATATCTATTGGTTTGGAAATTGCACTGCTTTCCTAAATAGATGTCCTCTGTTGATTTTTTTCATGTATTAAATACCCAATTTGTGCGTAGGCTATGGTCCAGCTGAAGGAGCTCATTCGTTTAACGTGCACTTGGGCCCAAGACGGGCAGTTGATCTTGCATGATATGGAGGGTTGGCCCTTGCTGGATGCATGTTGATTTACACAGATTTGGTTAAGAAAGGAATGTATTTGCCACAAGGAACCATAACTTGGTGTTCTGAGGAAGCGTCCTGGCTTTGAATATGGCTCTCACACCAGAATTTGTCTGGCCTAGACTAAATATCGGTAATGAAAGGTCGTGCATTCCAAGATTTTCCCGCTGTCCTCACCAGTACTGGGCCCACAAGGCCCAGTGACAGAAATTTTGACACATTGGATGGGTTTGTCTTAATGGCTCCAAACACACGCAAATAAACAGAGTGATTTGCAGGTCAGAGTAGATACCCTCACCACACCAGCTGCCTGGCCATGGTTTATTCTCTTTTGGTGTGAAATTAAGTGACAGCCACACAGCTTGGTTTCCAAAAACGATGCTGTCTGTGTCAGTGCTTGTACAATCCTGGTGCCTGCAGCATCCAAGTACTGCGCAGACATATTTCTTCTGAGCTCTGGAAAGAAGAGGAGCATTATCGCCATTTTATAGACAGGGAGTGGAGGAGCAAAGAGGTGGCAGGGTTTATCTGAGGTCCCCTAAGAAGCCTGTGACAAAGCTCGGTACTTCCCAAATCACAGCTCACTGCCTTTCATCACAAAACCAGATTTCCTTCTCAGCTGTTGCCTTCCCAAGATTGCTGCGTGAGCACGAATGACGTACAGTTAAAACACATTTGATTGTTGTCTGGGGAAGGCAAGCGCACCGTGGTCTGTTTGAATGTATTCATTACCAAATATATTTAGAAACCCCATATTGTTGGGGCTTTTTACCGTATGGATTAGCAGCAGCTGCTGAAGACTGACGTTACCTTGCCTGCTCGAGCCTGGTCAGAAGAGTCACATTCCATGAACGTGCAAGAATTTCTGGCATGAATTCTTGGACATGCACATTTACATTTTGGCTTCTGTGCATGCTGTTCACGCACTCACCACTTTGAACTCTGCTTTTCATGAGTAATTCCGACAACGAGATTCATTTCTTCATATATACATGGAAAGCAAACACAAAAGAGGCAGGAACGTGGCCAAATTAAAGTAATTTCAAATGTTTCTTCTTTATTTATTTATTTTGCATTCCATTCTCAGCTCTGACTAGACAGTCACAGAGTAGAAATTACATCCCCCTCTCAAGATTTCTAAAGGAAGATCAACTAGGACTCAAAGGAAATCTTGCCTGTTTGAGAAGCAAAATTGGGCCAGGGCAGGAATGATCGAAGGTTTAGGAAACAAGAATTTCTCCCAGCGTGGTTCAGTTATGTCCCCTATGCATGACTTAAAAGTGAAAAAAAGGAGCCTATCAGAAATCTTGTGTACAACAGCTGCACGTAAGACGTGACTACTCCTAAATGTAAGGTGAGGTACTGGCCTTTTGAATCTGGTTCCTTTGGTTCTGTTCTAGGGAAGAGACCCCTGTCACCTCAGTGCTAATCTTGCAGGTGAGCTTCGCTTTCCAAGGCCTGAGCATTGTTCTTTTCTGCAAGAGGAATGCATAACAGCGAAACGAAGCAGAGGGCTGTTTAAGGAACCAGAGATGCTGAGTTGGATTTGCAGTATTTATACTACTTTTGTGTCATTGTAGCAATAGCAATTGTGACGTGATTTACACTGTCAGGAGAGAAAGTATTAGAGCTTTTTTGACTGGGAATCATAAACAAACAGAGAGATAAACTAAGCAGTATGCTCCGTGTGTGCGTGGTTATTTCAGAGCTTGTACTGAAGGGTGTCTAGTTCTACATGGGTGCTTCCTTGTAAACCCATTGTGGAGAACAAATGAGTCCCAGGGACTGTCGTTCCTTGTTGATCATCAGTGGGCGTAGATGCAGTAGATGTAAAGGTCTATGACTCACTGAACTTGCTAAGGTGAAACCAGAAGAGAGTAGATAATTGCACCATTATGAAAAGAATTATCACAGTTTGATTACAGAAAAAAAATATCTTCTGATGGTGCCGTGACTCTTGGAACTAAAATAGGGGATGGGACCAAAAGTGAGGAGTTTATATCAAGGAATGACAAAGTGTCCCCTTTAATTGATCCATTTTAATTGGACGTGCCAAAAAGATGATTTCTAGGACTGAAGGTATAACGGGTCAAAACAGCCTAAGGTAATTCCCTATGCCAATTCTGATTAAAATAAAAAAGAAGACTAATCAAAGAGACAAATTGACATGGACAAGAATTTTTTTAATCCAGAGATTGCTGGAATACTTCATAAAAGAGATAATGCGACCTCCTGCCTTATGTACAAAAAAGATACTGAGTTCAAAATTGCCCCATCTAGTTTAATAATCTGTAGATCGAAGGGAGGGATTGCAAGTAATCCAGATGGGTATGAGAACTCCAAATACTCAGGGTGGTATGAAGGCATTTCCATTTGACACAGTGAAGAATAATTTGGTGTCACGTAACCCAGAAAACATGTATCTAAAATGTGGAAAGTATTTGGGCAATTAAGAACAAGAAGCGAATAGGGTATAAATTAATGGGTATCTATGACCTTTATAGAGTACATAAAACCTGGAAGGATGGTTTTCATACCAGTTAATGACATCATAAGATGACTAAAGTTTTGGCTGCAAAGGCCAAATGAAAACAACGATGCATGTGAGCATGGAAAGCAGTGGTATCTCCCCATTAATGGTGGTGTGGCACAGAAGGATACCCACCCACCCACCCATCCATCCATCATCCATCCATCCATCCCAGCTATATCAAAGGCTTGAAGCACACCAATAAAAGCTTGTCATTTTCTCTTTCCATGTGGGTCTTTGTGGAAGTTTTAGTAGTGGTATCTGCTGAAGTGGGTACTTGGGGATGTACCACAAATCTTCGGGAAATAAGACCGACGAAACAGGGGCCTTGGTGGAGCACTCCTTCAGGAGGGGAGAGGCTCCATTTTTATGGGGCACAGAACTAAAAGAGGGCCAATGTCAGCACTGATATGGGGGGGCTCAGCATCCTGGCTAAGAGAGCAGGGGGATCCCCACAGTCTCGAACTGGTCCCCTCTTCCTGTGAAACCCCTTCGCCTGCAGCAGGTGGAGTGTCCATGGTGAGACAGAACTCTAAATACAGGGTGGGTTCTGTAGTGTGTGGCCCAGGATCACTGCCCTAGGGAGATGGAGAATTGAGAACAGTAGTGGTCAAAACAGGATAGAAGTGGAACTGGAGAAAGGAGGCAGCAGAAATGTCCTTCATTTGAAGCATCCCTTTGATAATTCCCTGTTTGCTCAGGCTGGGACCAGGGCTTCAGGGATATGGTTTGGTGGGAAGAGACTGAATTATCATCTTAGGGATTGTAACAGAGGGGCGATCGTTCACAAGTCTCATACTGAAAGTTTATTTCCATAAGGGTGGGAAAGGATTGGTGAAGATATATCGATCCTCAGGTGGAAAGGTAATGTTATATGGTTCACATGAAGTGAGGAAGGTGTTTCTCTAAGAAAAGTTGCCTTCACAGCCAACATTTGAGGCTCTCCAACACTATGTTCCAGTAACCTTGGTACAGAATAAGATAAGACACTGTACTCCTGTGACAGACCGGTAGGAGGAACAGTTCAAAGAAACCTTGGTGGTGGCAGAGAAGGGAGTCTGTCAAAACCAGAGAAATGCCTCTCCCTCATCCTCCTTTGCCTCTGTCCCCAGCTCCATGCATCTCTGTAACAGCTGAAGGGAAGAGGGAGGCTGCAGACTTACATGTTGCAAATCTTACCCGAAGATCATCTGTAGCTGACAGCATATGCCTTCAAGTGTGTTCAGTGGTTATTCCTTGTTTGATGCAGCAGTGGCCACATAATTATGTCGCTTCAGGGCTTGCTAGAATGGAATATTAAATATGATGCCAGTTACTGGTGTGCATCCCTGCCATTTTTGCTTGTTGGATTTTAAGTAAATAATACTCTGACATAGCCCTGGTTCAGGTGAATGGATATCTTCTTTTCAAGGACAATGGGTTTTCCATAAGAAAAACCAGGAGATATGTCCCACAGCTAATGCTTACAGATTGAAATGAGCACTGTTCAAAATGTTGCTCATCTCAGGAAAAGCTTGATAAAACAAAGGCATGAAGGCAGTCAAAGGCACGGCAGAAGTTAATGTAAGGCAACAACACATACCCACAGAGCAACAACGCTGGTGCATTAATCCAGTTAGGGTGCCTTCTGCTTTCAGGGCAGCAGACACATCTGGAAACAAGAAGCTTCACTTTATTAAGATGATAAAAAAACAAAGGAACATTTTGGGAAGGTGATACTGCACAGACTGATAGGGTTTCAGTTAGACCGGAGGTTTTTAAGGTAAATCCCACCACTCTGGTGGAATAGATTTTGGGGTACGTTATGAGGATGGGCAGTGACCAGACAAATGGGTGGCTCAGGGAAGTAGGAGACACCACTTCTCTGGATTTCCCCCTTGGGATCAGTGTAAGTTAGTTGGCACCATCTCCAGTGAGCACTCATTTCTGAGTGGTGTACAGGTAGTGGTTTCGTTGATACTCAGCCTTGATTTGGAGATGATGTTTTTCAGGTCTCTCACTCTTTACCTGCAGAGACCAATAATTGGTTTACTCCTCGGTAGCATGACTGATAAGTCCCGTCAGCTGGAGTGGTCTGGCCAAAATCTGTACCCCCAGTAAGGGGGTTACAGCACTTTAGCTTTTCCCCAAGTGCCATGGGGGGAAGATAGCATCTCTGGCACAGAGTGCAGGTTTTTAGCTCACTCCTTCATGTTGCCAATGGCTCTGAGTGTTTTGTTTCATACTGGCAGGATTTCCTGAGCAGCGTCGGGGATTTCTGGTTAGGAAAATCTTTGACTGATGGTGTGTTTGCCTCTTCTTTGTGAATGTTGCCTCGTGTGAGCTTCTCAAGCCCGAGAGGCCACAACTCTTACCCTGTCTCAGTGCTTGGCAGGCTTGCTTTGTGGTTTTCTGCCTTGTCTCTAACAATACGGTCAACTGAAATGGCCATGTGCAAATATATATGTTCTTTGTGCACAGCTGGACGATAGCCACTACAAAAGCAAGTAAAACAAGTTAGAGTACATACATTACAGAAATGCATATCAGTTTATTTTACAGGGTATGTTAACTCAGAAGGTACCATACTTTTGGTCCCTCACCTGGTTTCTGGAGACAGGTTAGCTCTCTCTGCGCTGTGGTTTATCATGCAATGCGCACATGCAAAGTTTGTTATCTTTCTTGTAAAGATGTTCTGTTAAGAGCAAGAAGAGAAACAAAAATTGAGAAGACTGCTGTCAACTGCAGTGTAGGGAAGGGAATGTTTTTCAGCTAGCGAGTAACATACATGGAATAGCTGACCTGAGGCTGGGTAGTGCACACTCTTTTTAAAATAAAACCCAAAGCTCCCCAAAAGAAGCTGAAAAACTATGCAGAAATCACCTGGGTTTCTCCACAGCTCTAAGTCTTGAAGCTGAGATAGGTGAATACAAGAAATCAGTTGGTTTAGGAGATAAGTAATGACTTGTTAAGAACTTCAGATTGCAAGAAAGAGGAATCTCACAAAATTCAAACCCCAAGATCCTGCAGATATATACTGACTGAAAGATATGGACCCTCATTTTTCTATCGGTTGTATGTCTGATCAGTAAGCACACAACCACACTTATATAGCTAACCAGAAGATAGACATGCAAATGTGGCTAGATGCTTACTTTACTGTATATATGTATGAATTCATGATATGTGTACATAATACCATGCAGATATGGCACCGAACTTGGAGATAAATGTGGGGACAGAAAATCAGACCCAGTGTATGTGGTTTAGATAAAGAAAAGTTTTTACTTTGGGTTCAGTATGCCATCAGTCTTGGTAGTGCTCTGGCATGTCATAGCATAGACTAGCAATAGAAAAAGATAGTTATTTTGATTATTATTAGATTTTTGGTTTTCTGTTATTGACTTTAGCTTTTGTTTTGTTGCATGTCATTCCATGTTTGGTAAAGGATTAGTATATCTATATAAATGCTAAATAGTATTTTTAGTACTTTGAGCAACACATTTCCTCAATGTACCCTCTTTAAAAGAAGTATTTGTTTCTTTGAGAGACAGTTTCAATAGCATGTGGCAGATTATTTTAATAAAACAAAGTGAGATTGATATAGTGAAAGCAGGATTAAATATCTTCAAGAAGATACTTGCATGCATACCCTTTGTATGTAATTTTATATTTTGAAGTGGAGAGATAAATAAATGAGAATCACAGAATATGATTCCCTGCTTCACTTGTGTTCAGGAAGGTAAAGATTGCTTGAAATATGTATGATGATGCTGGATTCTTCATAAGATAAGGTAGAAGAGATTATTCGAGAAAGCAGTTCTTTCTGAAGGAGACGACCAAGAGGCTGCAGGTGATGTAAACAGATTCTATTTCTTGGAGATTAAAGTGAGCTTTTTGACATTTGAGAGACCCTATTAAAAATTGGACCATGCTCACTATCATCTGTAGACAATATTGATTGCTGAGCTGTTTACTTGTAAAAGGAATTCTTCCTAGTCAAATGATGCAGTTTTAGGAAAGGGAATGACCTCGGCAGGAGGAGGGGGCATACAATTATAAATCATACCAAATGTGATTGAAACTCTCCCACAGGCAAGAAAGAAAATCAAATTAAAGCAAGTATTGTATTAAAGGAGTTTCAGTGGATGCCTTGGAGAGCTCTGATTTTCATGTAAATGTTCATTTAGACTGAGGTTTACTGCCTTCTCAGAATAATGGAGAAGAAAAGAAAAGCATATTTAATTGGAAAGGGAGGGAATGCCAAGGAACTAGATGAATTGCAATTCACTTTCTAGATTTTTGCCTCCAGATCTAGGAGCTATGATAGCTCACTGTCTTAAACAGTACAAAGGGAAACAGTAATTGAACTTCAGTCTCTATAATTTGGGAAATCTTGCTTTTTTTTCTTTATCATGTCTTCTGGATTATTGCAGCTTTAGATAATTCCCCCGTCGGGTCCTTTTGCATGTCCTTGTGGGAATTGCCTGGTGATTGACAGCTTTGATCTGGAAATTGTTGCCGCTAAACTGCTACAATTCATATGGAGAGAACTGCCAAATAATTTGACAGATAGATGCCAAGAAATGACGTATGTGGATCTGTCAGACAAACTTTTTTAGAGGAACCATCCTTTGATTTTTTCTGCATGGGTATGGTGAATACTGGGCACAGCTTGTTTCATGAGCAGGCTTCTAGTGGGCTACAAATAGCTGACAGCACCCGTGCTCTGCAAAAGCAGGATGCTGGGATGGGCAATGGCTGCTGTCAGTAAATCTCAACAAAATGATCACCAGAAATAGGAAATTAAGGATTTTGCGCTCATGGCACCAACTCACAGGCAAATAGTTTCGTGCCTGAAAGAGTGTGAAATTGATGTAAAATGTTCCCTGAAACAAGATTATTAACAAGAAACCCAAGAGTAATTAAGATCATTCTAACTGAGCTCAGGATGAACCTAGAAGAACTCCAACAAATTGTACTTTTTGATCTTTTTTTTTTTTTTCTTTTTTCTTTTTTCCATTTGCATTTGCATTTGCACACAAAGTCATAGTATTAAGATTTAACCCGACAGTAAGAATCAACACAATTATAAATGTCATGGTATCATGTAGGCTATCAGGCAACTGAGGCAACACATGTTCAAATCTTACTGAGTAAACATATTTTATTTGCCTTCAAGCTAATGCCTCGAAACTGGAGTTAACCTCCCAGTGCTGAAATCAGGGCAGGTGCAAGGTCGTTTACCTAATCTAATAAATTGAGATGCCGACTGTGTAGCCTGAACTGTTTCGTTCTTAAACCTCTTGTTGCATTTGTCTATGTATGTGGAGATTTAAAACAGCGGGGTATTGAAAATCTCATCAAGTTCAACAGAATAAACCTTAAAAAGAGCTTTCATCATTAAATGTTTTCATACTCCATAATGTGCAGATTACGTGACTGTATTTTAAGGAGGCTGTAAATAGGAGAAAAAGCGTCCTGAGACCTAAAGCTGCCAACGTGCTAATGAAGACACACAGAAGAAGAGTTGAGCTGGTAACTTTAAGAAGGGAGGGAAGGAAGGATGCCATCCCATGCAGAAATACATGATGCTTCAGCCACTAAGCCCCATCACTGGGGAGGAGGAATGCATAAACAGGAAGAGGCAGTAAAGAAGAAGTCATTTAATTGCAGGCTAGAGGAGAAAAATACCTCCCAGGAGAGTTAATTCTGGACAGCTGGATCTCTGTGCTTATGGGAGCAGGGAAGATGTCACTAAGAGCTTTCTGGGTCTTGCCTGTTCTGGAGTAAGTTGGAGGCACCAGTCAGCCCAAATGGTGAAATGATGTAGCAGTGGGGGAAACCAAGCATCTTCATCAAAGTTTTAATAATATTTCCTGCCATTTTATCCTTCTCTTAACTTTTAAAATTATCATTCCTTCTGACAAATTCCTTCTTCTAAACCAGCCCATGATAGACTTTTCTAGGATGTCCAACTGAAAGTGAAGGTGTACTAGAAAGTCTGGAGCACAGAGAGCCTCAGCTGAGCATCGCACTGTAGGAGCTGGTTCTCATTCTGGCTCTGCAAAAGAGTCCCATTAGGACGTCGGGTTAAACCGACTGCTTAAAACTGCTTAAACCAGTTTTTTCACAGGTTATTCTTAATGCAGTGTTCCTTATTTTGCAGACACTTGACCCTGGCTTCTGGTTTTCAGGCATATGAGCAGATACAGCTCTAATGAAGGCTGAATGCCTGAAATGTTTTGTAGTGGTAAATGCTCTAAGAAAAAACAATACATGACTCAGAAAATACACCAAGAACTGCAGAAACGTTGGGCCTACATCGCCCCAGGTTTCAGACTGTCATTTTAAAGTGTTGTTAATAGTATCACCTCAGTTCACAGCATGCTGTGAAAATGAAATCATTGATGTTTTTAAAGCACTCAGGACTGGTAGTGATGAGCACCATTGTAGGTGCTTATGAGCAAATTATTTTGCTTTCCTTGTCTTTTCTAACTTGTTCCTGTCTTTGGGCTCCCTCTCTCAATGTTGGCTGCTCATGCTCTCCCTCGCTTGGTTGGTGCAAGGCTTGATACCAAGTTCCTGGCCCCTGGCATGGGCTCCTTGCTCAGTACCTCCTATCTCCCCGCTCCAGCCTTCCCATCCATGCCTTGCTCATTCTGGTTCCCCCAGCAGTGGTCCCTGGGCTCCTGTCCCAGACTTCATCCTTCCTGTGCCATAGCCACATCCCATCCCTGGCACATGGCGTCATCCTCCACTTGGTGTCTGTGTCCGGGAGCACACATGGTGCATGTGACAGCAACCGCCTGGCTGCTCCTTGTGGCCAGAGTTTCATCCCCTTGGCAGGCACTGGTGTGCAGGTCGGCATGTGCCTTGCTTGCGCCTGAGTCCCACCCTGGCACACAGCTGGAGTTTGCTCTCCAAAAAGTAGAGAGAGGTTCAGCATGGGGCTGGCATCCTTGCAGATGGGATCTGTTAAAGACTAGCAAGTCCATGCTGAGCGCATTCTGTCACATTTTTTATAAGGCTCATCCTTTAACCAGATGTGGGTGAACCCGCACAGAACCTGCATGGAGAAGCTGCTCTTTGACACAGCTTCTTGCCCGTGCTCCAAAGGAAGGCACTAGGTTTTTCAGCAGAAAAGTTGTTCCTCAATCTGCTCCTTAGAAACACCTGAGCTAATTCAGCTGAAATTTGTATTTTAAAATGAAAGCAAAGAAAAGGATTCACTCAGTCTGGACATGTTTTGTAATGTTTGGAAATGTTATGCACAATTGGAAGTGGGCTCTTCAAGGAGGCTGGCAGCCTTACTGATAGGTAAAACTGCTGCCTGCGCTCATCCTGGCAGTTCAGGCAGGAGTCACAAATCTAAATGCACTCAGACTGGGGTGTTCTGGGTGTAAGCTGAACAAAGAGCTGCATCTTGTCGTTTGGAGCTTTGGAAAGTTTGGGAAGTAAGTAGATTTTGCTTATGTGAGATCCTGAGGTGCCTGACAAAACTGTCACGCCTTGAGAAAGAGGTTGGGCTAGATCAGCTTCAAACCTCCCTTCCAACCAAAATTTTTCTATCATGCATATTTTCATCATATAAACTTCCAAGTGTTTCATATTCTTGTTTCTAGGATGGTTATATTTCCTAATAATGGACCACTGCTGTCTATTTAGAAAGTTGCTCTTGAAGACCAGCTATGACAGACATTTTTAGTCAATTGACCTTGGCTAAGAAGGTTGAGAAGCTTAAGGAAAGAAAAACATTCTCCTGTCATCTGTAAAACCATACTACACATAAGTTGCGGTTATTTGTGGACTACATTTGCCATGAAATTGTTTTAACTGTGCTGTGCATTCTTCCCATGATTTACACTGCTCTGCATGAAGAGTGAATACCATCATGATTCTAGCAAGAAGAGCAATCACAATAGTTAATATTCTGCCATTCTAAGAACTACAGAGTGAACCCTAATAAATAACAGGCTCGGTCTCAAAGCAATAAACATGCCAGGGTATGAAAATCATCTTTTTTTCATAGGTATAAAAGTAAAGTGTGATTTAGGGTTTCATACCTTCATTGTATCAGTAACATCCTACCAGCAATCATCCACAATAAACTATTACATTATTTCAAACTGCATGTAATATTTAGTGTTGAGGAAGCAATGTATTTGAGAACAGCCAGGCTGAAAATTTGTTCAGGAAAAAGATTTTTTAAGTATCTCCAATCCTCATATATATATATATATATATATATATATATATTTGTGTCATATTTAGAATCATTTAGCTGCTAAAGAAGTCAAGTACTAATGTGCCCTCAGCTCTGCCGGCAAAATAATACGAACAAAATGGAGGCTATAGGTATGCGGTGACTCCCGTATAAGGAGTATGTGGTAAAAGTAAGAGAATGCAGACTGTGACTGCCCGCTGCAAATCTCTGAATACACCCTGAAAAACAAAAGCACGCAAGAAATGTCTGGTTGCTAGTACAACTGGTTGCACAACATTGACTCCCCTTTGGTCTAGCAGACCTCAGATCTGTTGACCCGGACAATCTCTTTTAGTCTGAGTGGAGAAGTTACGAAAAGTACTTTCCAGTAAAAGCCTGAGAATAAGGAGAGGTTTGCTTAGCACACTCCTTTTGATTTTATAAACGTGTCTGTGCCATCAGAAAATCCTGCAAAATATTACACTGAATAGTCTCTCGGGAATGTACGACTCCCTGAGCAAAGTGTCTTGTCCATAGCATTCAAAGCTAGTCCCAAGCATCTGAACCCAAGCCAGCCAGATGTTACAAGCTTTTCTGATTTGCCCAGTGACAACCATATTCCCTTTCTTCCCCCTTCCTTCTGCACATTTCAGGCAGGGGGATGTGGTGCAATAGACTTCGTAGTGCAGAATTAGCATTTCCAGAGCAGAATCAGGGACAACAAAATGTACGTGGTATTTCCTAACTACCTTCCCAGTCAACCTTAATGAGGCTTCTTAGTGAGCAACAATTAGGTCTGATTGTGTTGGGAATCAGAGCAGATAAGTTATTAGCAAAACAGTTATATTAGAAGAATCAAATGATCTTTTTTTAATCACAATATTCTGTTTTCCTGGGCAGGATTTTTGCTTTCTTTTCATAGGCAGTGGATAAACAAGCAACATGGTTTCCTGCGAGCTCATCAAGATATACTGTGGGGTAATAAACCTGAATAATATTCATTTCCATTTGTTATAATGATTGTAATAAATCTACAAGGCATAGATGAAAGCAGTTGTACTACTCTTACATCTCGCAGAAGATAAAAAAGCTTCTAAAAAGGACAGAATGGAGTGTTTATTATGCCTTCTTAATTTTAAGTACATTTAAAAGAATTGCCATTTCCTTCTGTTGCCTCATTTACAAGCACCATGTTAGGTGGTAATTATAAGATAATTCAGTAACACTCTAAAATAATGATTCAGCTAATTAATGCTGAATTACAGAGGCAGTCCTACACAGATACTTATAATACCCCCATTAACACTGACAGAGTTCATCATGATTATTCCAGCGAGTACCGAAGGAACTGAATGTAATTAGACCATTTCTTGAAAATATTTACTGGTGTGAGTTTTTTTCTTTTTTTTTTTTGGGGGGGGGGTATAAAACTGTGGCCTTTTATAGAGCTCTCTGTGGTGCAGATGTCCTAGGGGGAAAATGGGGCATGGAAACCTTCCTCCTACATGCAGCAGTCACCATGTGTGGCTTTCACGAGGTCTCTAGAGCCTAAATTGAGATACTGCACTGGCCACCGAGCTCATGACCACACTAGGGTGTATGTAACCTTTTGGTTATGAGCTGTGGACTAGGGACATGTTGTCACCTGTGATACCTTTTAATTTGGCTGATGCTGATGTAGGGCAAAGGACAGGGAGGACTTCTTGCTCAAGGTCAGTGGAGAGGTTTTGTTGCCTCAGCATCCCCGGGCCCAGCATCCTTCTTTATTTCTCCCATTTGCTCTGGAGAGTCAAAGTTATTCTGGATTACAGTCTTGTGTTTGCTGCAGCTTTGTATTTGTAAATGCTGCCACGTTTGTACATGCTGCATTTGTGCCTCATTGTGGAAAATGGAAAGGGGGATATATGAAGGCTCTTAAAATAGACTCAAATATGTTTTT
This sequence comes from Falco peregrinus, assembly GCF_023634155.1. NCBI lineage: Eukaryota > Metazoa > Chordata > Aves > Falconiformes > Falconidae > Falco > Falco peregrinus. The sequence continues at coordinate 15,547,788 of NC_073722.1, forward strand.
ATATTTAAATGGACAAGAAGATTATTTTAAAAGTCGGTTTGGTTGTTTTATTTACATGGAGAGAGACACAGGTCAGTGTAATGCAACGTATCATAAGGATTTCAAGACAGCACGTTCAGATGTCCCAAGCAAACTTTGTCATCTTCACTACCTGCGAGCTGACATCACCATTTTGAATTAAGTATAACGCATTGCTGACAGGGCTGACTCTGGCAATGACATGAATCTACCCATTTATGCCAGCTGCCTGGACATCACCACCCTGTGTGCTCTCATGCACAGGCAATGTTTACAAGGCTTTTATTAAAGTCACAGCACCTTTCTTCCATATGGATCTGCACACCCAAATGTTAAATGTGTGCCTGAGAGGAAAAAAGTTAGAAATTGCTTATAAATATACTACTCAGCCACTAGGAAATTGGATACAAACTCATCCAATTAAGGGGTCTTGGCAAATACTTTTTGCCCCAAACTGGCAATTTTTATTTCCAAGTGGGAGTTCTGCAGAGGCTAATGTGTGAAAATTCCCATGGCGAAGCACACGGGGCCCCATGCATCACTGCCACGCTCAGCCCTGGCTTCCGTTCCTGGTGGTGGAGAGCAGGCTCTCGACAGAGGCAGGCCAGAAGAAGCACAGCGTGAGACGGCAGGAGAGCTGCTTCAGCCTCATGGTTCTGGCTGCAAGATGGGAATAGTCTGGCGATGGTCCTTGCATCCCCGCGGGGGGCAATGGGTGATGGATCTGCGTGCTGGCACTGCATCCACATCCCAACGATCTCCAGCTGTCAGAGATGGCAGCCGGCTGCGTTATAGCCAGTTCAGAGCTGGGCTTTATGGTTTCTTTGGGTTACCAAAACCCTTTTCATTCTGGCCAGAAGAACGTAAAAAATGCAATGCTATGGATACAGAGGCAAATTCAGACTTGGCAAAATAGGATTGCTTTCACTTATGTAAGAGCTGAATCTGCCTCCCGGTGTTTTAGTGGCCGGTTACTTCCCCTCTCTTCAGTGTAAAAGTATTGCTTTTGCTGTCCCAGGCAGCTAGAGGTACCGCTAAAGCACATTCATCCAGCCCTCCAGAATCAGTAGGAGCTGGAATGGGTTCAGGTGGAAAATTACGGGATTGCCATCAGGGTACTGAACTCGAGGGACTGAAGCTGTGCTTGTGACTGTGCTGCAGACTGAAGGAATAACCTAATTCTTCCACTCTCTCACTTGCCTGTCTGTAAAAAGGGGTGGTAACCTTTTATTCGTCTATCTTACCTATTCAAGTAAATATATACTGAAATGTAAGCAATGATAACTGAACTTTGAGCAAATGGGCCTGGGAGTATAGGAGCGGCAGAGGTGGATAGACAGATTCACAACATATCCCACGAGAAAGAGAGGAGAAATCACAAATGCAGTTGGCTCGGTGAAAATTCCTGCTTAGAAGCACAGCTGAGGGCAGGTTTTGGGTAGCTCTTTTTTTTCCTTGCCTGCCAAAGTGGAGGGGAGCGGGGAGGCGCTGAGTCCTCTCCAAGAGCTGGAGGTACAGTGCTTTTGCAGGCTCTTGGTGGGAGATGCTTTGCTAAAAGGGGGAAAGCCTGGGTGCACGCAGGGTAGTGCGCATGTGACACCTGGAAATTCAAGGTGGCTGAGGTCTCAGAAATGCCTTTGGAAATTCACTGAGTACTTACTAATTACCCAACAATGGGATAAATTTATTCCCTGATGAATGAACCATGGTCAGCCAAAGAAGAATTTCAGAGATCATATATCTGTTGTAGAGACTAGTGAAAGAATGGAAGAAATGGGCCAATCTGGCCCATATAAAGATAAACAGTGATTAGAGAAAGGAAACAATCCAAGGAACAAGCTGAATTTGGCAAGAATATATCAACACTGTGTTTTCCAACCCTGCAAGTGTACAGCCCCAAGGCAAGACCAACTCCAGTTGAAAGCTTCAGCCAGCAAACTGCAAACACTTAAAAAACCTGATGATAGGCTCTTTGGGAGCCTTTCTGGGAGGAAGATTCTTGTCTGGCAAGGTGACTTGCATACTTCTGGCACTAAACAAACCATGTCTAACTGTGGTGCTTCTGTGGTCACCCATTGCCACATTATTTTTGTGCCTCTCTGCCTTAACCCACTCGACGCACACAGTCCCTGCGGTGGGGGTGGCAGCTCTCCCCAGCTTGCCGACAGAAAGCAGAGGCTTCAATTTGGACTTGAAGAAGGACTCTTGATGAAATCCAGAATCCTCAACCAAAGCCCTCTTCTGGCATTAGTCACCCAGGTCAGGACTGCGCAGCATTGCTGCTGTGGCAAGGGCTGGGCATGATTCTGGGACTCCAGTAGCAACCCACGCCACAGGAGCAGCGTCCCATCTCCCCAGTGCCCCCCAGATCAGCAGCCACCACTTCCCCCACCCATGCTGGTTGCCACCACTGAGCACTGCGGGCAGCAGCCACCTTTGCTTGTCTTGCAGTACATCTCTGTCACCAGCTACGCTGGCCAAGCAGCCAGCCCCTGCATCCCAGCTGCCTGCTGCCCAGCACCGTGCAGGCTGAACTCCCAGCTCCTGCTCCATGCCTGGAGGTCAGCACTTTCCTTCTGTCTGGGGAAGAAAGCCAGTCGCTTTGGGTGTCCCTTCTCCTTAATGAGGAAGGCTTGGGCTCCGAGCAGCCTGTGTTTTATGGGGCTGCAGCAGGCTCTGGGGGAGGCTGACATCCCCATGGCCTTTGCCGAAGCAGTGTAGTGCAGAGACAAAGATGTCCAACGTCAGTGAGGTTGGCTCTGAAGCCTGGTGTTTATGGCATTCCTGGGTGGGAAGGAAATCCTCGTTTCACTTGATCCCTCTTCTCAGAGAACTTTTAAAATATGGAGTGCATCTAACTGGACTGTCACGGGAGCCAAGGAAAAGCTTGTGTGAGGTTTAAGGGTGAGATATCAACACTACTGAAAGCGTCTGGGATTGTGCAGAAGCAGCACTTAAAGGACAGCAGGCAGGGATTTTGGGATATGGGCATCTGACACAGTCCTGCTCTGCGGTCCAGTGGGGCAGGTGAGTGGTTTGCATGAGATTTCACAGGCAGCCTGTGACTGATGAGGTAACTGGCCGGGTTTGTGTCATGGTATCAGCCATACACTGCTTACATTTGCCATGAGCCTTAACATCATTCTCCCTTTGGATACACACATGCTAAATAATTGAAATCCAATAAAAACTACCGGTCCTCTTCCTGGCACAGCAAGGAGATGTGGCACCTCCCGGGGGTGGCACACACCAACAGAGGCAGGGGAAATGTGGGGCGGGAGCGGTGTGTACCATCGTCTCTGTGACATGAGACCACCCCTTCAAGCAGCATTATATATTGCCTTGTGGAGTAAGGGGGGTTTTCCCCCCTTCTGTGTTAGATCCCCATTGCAGACCAACCTTTTTGCTGAACAGCTCACGCTGCTGTTGAGCCAGGCTGGGCCCTCACCATGTGCATTTGAAAATCATTAAATGTGTAACCATCTTATCAAACCGACCTTTGTATGGATCCTGAACACCTCCTTAGACCAACACGCAGGCCTGACTGGCACTGCCTGCTTTCGTCCTGTTTAAAGATTTTGTGCTACGCGCTTTTTATAGATGCGCTGGAAACTCTGAAGTGGTGACTTGCAGCTCGGTGTGATTTACCCTGTTTTCTGCTGTGCAACACTGTTTGTCAGTGGAGCCGCGATTTCAGGAGGATGTTTGCACAGAAATATAATGAGGCTTGGCTGGTCCTCAGAAGTGGGACCGATTTTGAATGGCTGCTGACCTTGTGGGGAATCTGGGCTGCACTCAGGCAGAAACCACTGAGCTGGAAACAAAAACCTAGAGAAACTAAAGCAGGCTCTCCATCTTCTGCTCTGAGTTAGTAAAGAGGTACTTTATCCAAAAGTCTGCAGCAAATGCTAGAAGTCACATTCATGGCTTTTTAAAAACTTATTTTTAATGGTAATACAACTTCTTTTAAATGGGTCTGTTCTTTTTGGTGTGTTTGTGTAAACTGTTCACTTGCAAATGAGCTGGCCTGCTCTTTGGCTTTGTCCTGATCAGAAGCTTTGAGCTTGCTCTTTCTCCTAGATGGGGGACCTGTGGGTTTAGGTCCCTGTAAGGGCTCTGCAAAGCAGAGGGATGCTTTTACACCCCTGAAACTACAGAGAGAAAGATTTATTTGTTTTATAGCCAGGTTTGTCAGGTCCCATTCTATAAACAGCTGTATGGTGGTTACTTTCTGATTGCCAGTGTTGCACAATACATGCAATTACAGGAAAAATGTATGCAGGAGATGTGTTTGAATAAGATGTGGGACAAAAGCATTATTTTTGTCCAACAGCAGTTTTTCTGGCCTTTTTTAGCAATCAACTATCTTATAGTAATAAACAACATTTTGCACTATGAGGATACAAAGGCTCGAGCAAAAAGGCTGTGGGTTAGAGAATTGTTCCTCGCAGGGTTGCTCTGTCCTCTTTCCAACATCTTATCTCCTCTTGAAAATGGAGGGTTTGCTTATACTTAAAAGAAAAAAAAAAAAAAAAAAAAAGAGTTGCTTTTGGCCAGAGATCAATCACGGAAAATTTCAGCCTCATCAGAGAATGTTTTGGAAACATACGAGGCTGTAAGCAGATGATCTGATCCTGATGCCACTTAGCTCGCAGCTCTTTTACTCCTGCCCTAAGGACAGCAACTGCTGTGGATTTACTCGTGATTTGCTACTGTAAACTGAGATCAGGGTTGGGCTGCGGGTTATAATGGCATCTGCTCAGCAGCATGGGCGCTAGCAGTTGCTAATGGTGAAAGAGACAGTGAAAGATGCTGTTACAGTCCTTGTTCTCCTCACTAGTGGTAGTGAATGGGTCTATTCATATGCTTAAGGAGGCAAGACCAGGACCCACCTAGCTGTGCTATAAATAGTGAGGCACAAACCTCTAAAGATAAAGTGCTTTAATTCATATGGAAATCCTAATTTTCAGGTGCTTATCTTGACCGGGTGTATTTGGCCCTCCTCATGCATTTTGTTTTGGTATTTTGTCACTTCAGGCACTGGGCTGAATCTCTATGAGGGCAAATATCAGTTGAAATAATATTAAGCTGCTCTGCCTAAATCATTCATCCCTTCTTATAAAAGTTGAAGTTGATATTTGGAGTACACTGACTATTGGGACAAGTGTGTTCGGCTTGCCAACGCTCCCAAGGCCGGCTTTGCTTTGGGCTGCCTGGTGGCTTTGTGTGGCTGTGCCACCACTGGCACGGCAGGCAGCAGCACCTTGCACTTCCCTGCTGGTGGGTGCAGTTTTCTCTCCTTCCCAAAGGAGTCCACAGAGCTGTTCGGGCAAGGAGAGAGATGCAATTGCCTGTTGGGTTTTGTGTTTTTTTTGCGGGAGAGATCACACTGTCATGATCTTGTCCTCTGGAACCAAAAAAAAAAAAGTAAGATAAATGGTTTGGTGAAGCTGATTTTTTTTAAATAATCATCTCGTATCCTCTTTAACCTCTAACAATACGGCTGTACTTATTTCAAATTACTCGGATTACAGCATTGAAAATGACATCTCTGCTTGTATATCTACTTCTTATGAATGTTTATGAGGAAAAAAGTGTCCTTAAACTTGCTGCTCCAATACTTAGTTTGAAGCACAGAAATACAGGAGCTGGTCTTTCAAGCCCAGCTAGCATGCCTTTATAACCGAGCTGTTGCTAGAGCAGCTGTTGGAGGTGGGACCTTAGATGAGATGTAGCTTTGGTCTCGCCTGCTAAAACTGCATGCCTGAATTTTTATAGTTGCAGTACCTAGCACAGATATCAGGCATAATCTGGTCCTTTTCTTAGTCAACCTGTGCTGTACAGTGCTGTCCTGTTATTTGAACTACAAAAATAAATTCTAGTCTGGTATTTTGTATACTCTGACAAGAGCCCCCTGCCAATAAGTCTGGTGCGCTTGTGCTGGAATTTGGGCAGGTACCGGCTCCACCTGTTGTTGCATTTCCCCCCATTACTTACCTAGATGCAAGCAGTCTTTGAGGCACCTCCTTCTGTTATAAATAAAACTCCAAATGAAAGACTATTTGTAACAGTAGAACATATTCCATTTATCCCACTCTCCAGGTCTTGGGGAGCCAAATGGGACAGCTTCATGAGTGACTTCCTACCTGCTGAAGATGTTATTTTTATCACGCAATTAGATGTGCCTGAATATGTTTGTTAAAAACATGGCAAAAAAAGTTGCTGGCAACTAAGGAACCAGGACTATTTACCTACTGTTCTTAGTCACAAGTTATACTCAGTATTTCTTCAAAAAATATTCACCTCATGAGAGATGCTTTTTATTTGATTATTAGTTTTGCTAATGTGCTACTTGAAGTGGGTGCCACATCTGGTTTTCGGCCATCAAAATGCACACCAAAAGTCAATGGAAAAATGCAGTCCATGATGGAAATGAAAATGTAGAACTTCATAAGATTTTTGTAACTGATAAATGTTGTCTAAAAGTCTAAAATGTCTAAAATCGTCTTAAATTCTTAAATCATTGGCAATGAAGCCACTAGCTCTAGCAGAGCTGTCAGTACTCTACTGCTTGTGAAAAACTGGACACGTCACTAGTTGTTGCTGGTGAGTTAAATCTTCACAACAGCTGTACAGATGTCATATGTAACAAACGTTTAGTGACATGTCAGAGGACACATTTTTTACTGGTCTCTTACTATAAAATCCCTTCAAAGAGTCATCCCTGGATCTTGCAGACTGTTGATACTGGAAAGTCCCAGGGAGACAACTGCATTTCCAGGGCTGGGTTTGGAGCATGTGCAGATCCCTGCAGATTCATTGGAGTCAGGGAACAGCACTTCTTTTCAGTGATATCCCGGGGCTAGGACTTCCATCCATTAATTATGTGAAAGGAGACCTCCTTTACTCAAAGCTGCCAATTTTTAATGTAATTGAATGTCACCTTATCCTCATATGATTAGGGAAGGAAAGCAGAAGCTCTTGCTCAACATCCATTTGGTTTATGCCCTTACATATTTTCGTGTCACTCAGGGCTTTTTGTATCCACTAAAAGCAGGAAAAGGCCATATTTACCAGAATTCCTGCTGGAGTTACCTGAAATTAAATTTGCCTGCTGCTTTTTTGGCAGACAGAAAACCTCAAAGATGAATGGCTGCAACTGGTGCTCCCTCGGGTAAAGGATGTGGTCCCATTTGTGAGGAGGTGCTGTGGCTCTCTGGTGTCTGGCTGCTGGCGATCAACGAGCAAGAGACCCCTTGCTCTGGACCACATTACAGCTTTTTCTGTGCTGGCCAGACTTATCCCCACAAATCAGTGAAGCAGGACCATCCTAGTTAATGCTATTCAGTGTGTCACTTTCCTACCATGAGGTAGGAAAAACTTTATAAAAATAAGAAAACATGGCCTGAGACATCTTTTCGTTGTTGCATGATGCTTGAAGCATATTAATCTTCTTCCCTTTGGGAAATAAAATAAGTGGAAATAAATATTAGGAAGTATGTAAAATATGCTTAAATTTGTAAGTAAACATAAAGTAAACATGTGCTGCTTTAGGCCAGTTTTATAAAGCTGAATCTGACAGTTTCAATTCAGTAAATATTGATAAGCAGAAGGAAACCCCCTTTATTTTAAAGTCTGGGCACTGAATCCAGGTGTCACCTTCTTGATGGTAGCTGGCCAATTAAACATATCTCAACATAATCTCATAGAGGAAGTTGACTACAAATAGGATGAATAAAACTCATCAAGTTGCCTTATGAATTCTACTTTTTTGTTTTTAGAATAGCTGTCTTACAAAATGATGAACTGCCAGTCACACAAGGAAGAAAAAAATCAGACAGACACTTCTTTTCTGGATAGATTAAACTCTCTAGAGGCTGGTAAAAGTGAAGCAAATCAAGTACATCATCTTTCATATTCACATCAACCCATCTATTGTGGAAAACATCAGAAGTCAGCGTTTTCTCATTCAGCTGAAATATTATATCTGTGCTATTTCTAGACGGAAGAGACAAATATCGGAAAAGTGAACACATTTAATAATCACCCGAAGAAAGGAGAAAAACGCCAAAAAAGCCCGAGCACAAAGTCCCGCTGTATGGCAGCCGATGCTGCTGCGTTTGGAGAGGGCTGCCGGGAAGAGCAGATGCTGGTTCCTGGGAGTCAGAGAGCTGGGATGTTTCACCAGTAGCTGTCTCCTTGTTTCCCTTTTCTCAAGTATTTTTGTTTGCTTGTTTGGGTGGTTTTCTGCTGCTTTTGTGAGAACATGGGTGTGGAGAAGAAATAGACAGGGGATGCCGGGTACCGAGTGCAAGGAGGTCAGCTTACGTTGCTCCCGTGCCTTTTAATGGAAAGCAGACCAACTGCCAGATGAAAACACAGGTGACAGAGGGGGTAGGTGACAGATTGCCTGTGCTGACAGGCAGGTGGTGACCGCCAGCATGTGATCCCATGGTCTGCAGGCTTTCCCAGAACATGCTTTGCTTTGGTGGACCACAAGCCCTTTTCTGCAGTTGGGCACTAGCAGACTGGAGTCCCTTTTTCCATCGAAGGTAAATGGCTGTGTGGGTGAGCTGTTGATTGATCATTTAATGCTCACTCAGCTAGAATTAAGTGGGCAGATATTTGTGCAACATTGCGCACCAAGAGCCGCATTTCCAAGAACACCTCAGCTTTTCCTCTATTCACATTACACACTTGCTTAATCATGCCTATCCTTACACTGGTTTGTCAGTAGTTGATGAAGAGTATGGTTTTTCCATGTGGGTTTTTACAGAAACTTGGTCCTTGCTGCAAATCAAATAGCTTGGATCAATCAAAATATTGTCAAGAAACACGGCTTGGGTGACTATGCCTCTGTTACATAAATGTTAAGCATGTTATGTATAAGCCTGTAAAATAAAATGTTACTTAACATGCTTACAGCTGCAACAATCTTTGGTGGCGTACCTCTCATCAGGCATAGTGGTATGTATACGTACATACAGATGACAATAGGTTATAAAGATTGCTTTCCTTCTGGAGCTTCAAAATTCAGATTAACTAACTTACCCATGGAAAGATTTCCAAAAAAAGGAGTAGCTATATAAAGAAAACAAGAGAGCTGTTCAATAAGATGTGTTTTGAAGGTGCATGTCAGAACAGAAAAAGGATTTTAGAAATGGAAAATCTTTCATTAGGTCCATTATTGATATAATTCCACCAAGCTTTGCATTAAAGAGATTAAAGATGTAACTCTAGAAGTCAAACACGAGGAAAACTGTTAGTAAACATGCCATATATAAAGTACTTTGTGTTCTGAGAAGAGGATACCTGATTTTATTTTTGTAGTCAGTAAAAGTCATAGTTCACATCTCAGTGCCCCCGTGCTTGGAAATCCACCACAGGACTTCAGTGATCTGGATTCTGTGCTTTGCTGGAGACATCCCACCTGGATGCAGGGAAGTCATTTAGCTTGGAGATGGCATTTCCACTCTTGATGAAGGCATTATGAAAAAACCCACAGTGTAAAGCCTGAGACAGGCAGGCAACCCAGAGGCAGGACCCCAGATAAAGTGCATCGATTGCTTGAATCTTATTCTGCATTCTAATAATCTGCATAAAACTTGCCACGAGGTGAAAACAAATGCTCAGAAATACAAAAATGGTCAGTTTTAGAAATAAGAACCAGTCACACTGGCGTTATTATCGTTGTGATTATGGTGATTCAGAGCATTACACTGACCCCAGTGCTGCCTAATCAGGATCAGGGGATAGCCCAGTCTCTGTGCAAAGAGCTCGCAGAGTGAAAAGTCAGGACAGCCAAACCGTGACAGTCGGAACATGCACACTGAACACGAAGGTGTTACCGTACGTATGCCTCGTCATTTTTCCTTCCCTTTCCAGACTGCACCTTCCCACACTGCCCACCCCTCTCCCTGTAGAGGGGCTCTGCCCTCCCTGTTCCCCAGGTCCCCCGCTGCTTCCCGGCCCCGTGCTCTGCAGGGGCTGTGGTACTTGCCGGAGAGCAGCTGCCCACCGCCCTGCTGTGGCTTTTTGGCGGAGAACCTGCACTGCAAGTTTCAGCTCAAAACAAACATTCATGGCTGAGTTATGAACCCCCAGAGGGATAGATGGTGAAGTGGATTAAAGTACTAACTCTTTGCCTTTGGCTTAAAGCTGCATTAGGACGAAAGTCAGAGTGAGTTTCAGAGTTAACTTTTATTTGTCGGTATGGCTAGGGTTTGGACATAGCCTAAAATGACCGGTAATGAAATGACACTAGTTAAGACACACTGGTAAGGTTTTAGGAGGATCTCCAGCCTACATATCTCTCTCTCTCTGTCTCTCTCTCTCTCTGTCTATCTATCTATATCTCCTATATGTAGAATCTCTGACCTATTTAGCGATGACAAGTTTTGACAACATTGCAGGAAATGGTTCAACTTCAGAAGTAAAAACCGACAGCCACGGACAGCCCTCCGGAGCGAGTGCCTGTGGGAAGAGCAGGCAGCCAGCATGGCGCTGCTGGGGCAGCTGCTCCAGATGGGCAGGGCTCTTCCAGGGAAACGTGTGCAGTCATCCTGCATCATGCCAGCTGTGCCAGTGGCACGCAGATGTCTCGGGACAACCGATGCCTTGCAGTGGTTGGGCTGTGTCCTTTGTCAGTGGCCCTTTGCTGTCCCGTGTCTGCAGGGTGGTGTTTCCTTGGGGTTCTTGGTACCTCCATGAGCTGCTTTGCAGTCATCCTCTGGTGCTAAGCTAGGGCTCTCGCGCCTTGTGGACCCTGTGAGAAATGTCTAGAGGACTGTGTGTTCTGGTAATAGGCTTTTAGGCTTCTCCCCAGTGTGCCTGAGTCAGAGAAGATGAAGAAAACCTTAACTGTGGGTCTAGGGCTGTGTGGAAGGCTTCTGCTCTCCTCATGTCCTGCCTAGGGAGGAAGGAGCAGTGCATCACTCAAAACCTTTTCTTTAAATCATCAAGACTTACTAAAGCTGAATAGCAGAAGGTTGTTTTTGGTAAAATAAAAGGCAGATCCTTAAGAAGTGTGTATGTACAAGTCAGTGTTTGCTCTTTCTCTCCCACATCAACAGTTGTCTGAGAGTTTAATTCCGTTTGCTGTTTGAAAGTGGGAAACAGAGAAATAGAAGCATTAAGGAAGGCTTACCTGGAAAATAGTTAATATTTTTCTTGAGATAAAGAAAACTGTTTTTAGTGTATGGAAGCTACCACCTTTGAGTATATTTACAGTCATTCACTCATGCAAGGTGCTCCAAGGCTACTGTGGAGGCTCTCAGGACACCAGGGCCAGCCCAGGACCCATGCTGGGGGCTAAGGAGCTCTCCTAGCTGGCATCCAGGCAGCCCTCACATACTTTGAGCCCTTGGCTTGAGGTGTGGGAGGGGATGGGAAGAGATGTGTCCGGGCAGGGAGGAGGAGTGGCTGGAAAGGGGATGAGGCAGGGAGCTGGAGAGAGACCCAGGGAGGGTGGCTCTCCCTAAATCACAGCTTATCTAGAGATATTTTTTTATTTTATTTTTCTAATATTATAAGCCACAGGACAGGATGCACAGGTATCTGTGCTGGATGGGAGGGAGGGAGGAGTGCTGTAACTGTCCTGCACTGGACTGATGTTTGCTGTCCTCCAGCAGCCATCCTGCAGCACTCCAGGTCCTGCAGGCTCAGTGGTGGCTGTGGGGCTTTCGCTCAGGAAGAAGTGATGTGGAACAAGTATTCAGTATCACTTTTGGGAGCTGAAGTAGTTTCTTCCAAATGAAAAAAAATCTATTGCTGTGTAAAAAGGTGCTGCACCTTTGAAGGGAGCTGTTTGAATGGAGACTTGTGACTCGGAGTACTTAGAGAAGGGTTTTTTCCCCCTCTGATCAGGAGCGGTCTCAAATGGAGGTTGTGAAGGAAACAGGAGGATGGTAGTTGTTTCCACTGATCTCCTGTCAGAGCATTCAGTCTCCTGATGGATAAACAGCTGGTCAATGACTTGAAGAGTTTTGAACAAAGCATCATGACCTCTTTCTTGATTCTTAAACTGAAAAGAAAGCCAGCGGGGAGGAAAGGGAACTGGCATTGAAACCATTTTCCATCCATTCCCTTCCTTGTACACCTGCAGAACCTCCAGTCAGGTGTCTTCTGCACTCTACATTTCTGACTTTTCTTCCAATCCTTCCTTTGCTCCTTTAAGCCAACATTATGGGCACTATTTCTCACTGGTGGTGTATTACATTTGATCCACCAGAGACAGGAAAACAGAAACGAAAGAATGCAGCACTTTTTACTTTTTATTTTTCTTTCTTTTTTTTTTTTTTTTTTTTTTTTTTTTTTGGTTAAATGAAAGTAGTCAGCGTGTTCCAACTTCGGTTAGGCTTCTGGAAACACCTAGCTGACACTAAGTTAGAGACTTACAAAAATCTCACACTTATACCAGTTCTTGTAACATGTTAACTAGTCTTGCAGGTGTATTTGGAATTGCAAGAAATGCTCTGCCAGATGCCACTGAGTCAGAAGATAGCTAACCTTAATATTACAGACACCCATAGCCATACATAGGTGCCCTGAGAGGTTAGTGCTGGTAGGCATTTCTACAGGATGCATTTCAAACTGAACTGAACATCTGAAAACATGCTAGGTACAGCTTATGCCAGCCACCCAAATTAATACACAAATCGGGCAAGAACTATTCACGGTGGTGATAAATACCAAGCAAGTAGAGCAATTGTGTTGCAGTACATATGTATTGCATGTAGACAAAGAGAAGTGAACCAAAAAGTCATTTAAATTTTGGTCATATAGGGTTGCTTGATTTTTGAGAACTGGCAAAAAGCAAACTGTATGGTTCATCAGTATAATCAGCTGTTGCTATATGCCTCAGGACCATAGAAAGGAAAGCTAGTGAGCTGCATTGCATTTGTGCTTAGATCTTTTAAAATGTATCATGAATAAATGTGTCTGCAGGTTCATCTAGATTTATATCACTGTGTTTTCGTGTGGTATCCTCTGCAGAAAACTGAGACTGTAGAAAAGAGATAAATAGGTGTAGTTATTTTTAACAGTTCATAAACATGATGAAATTTATTGTTTCCTAATGTGAAAAAAAAAACCCCAACCAAAACCATGGAAGTCTGTGGATTTATGTCGGAAACTAGTTGGCTCCATCAATGAGTAAAACCTAGTAACAGCAGAGTATACCAAGTGAAAGGCCACAGCACTTTTTATTGTTACTGCATGATTTTGTGGCAGGGGTGTGTATTGCAGGAATAGCTCAACCACACACCTTTAAAATGTGGCAGAGGAAGAACGAACACCTGATCCTGCACAGCTTGGCACGTACAGGTAGAAAGCAGTTTCCCAGCATGCCATTGATGGTAAAGACTTTTGTCACAACCCTTGCAACCTGTATTGCTGTGTTGTGGAAAACAGCCTCTGGAAGGAAATAACTCCTGATTACAGCTGGCTGGGAATTTTACAGGAAAATAGCTTTCCAGTGGAAATAATGTGTGTTTGTCAAAACAGAGTTGTTCTGGGAAGCAGAGATGAAACCCTTGCTGAACCCTGGGCTCAGCTCTAGTGGGTGGATGCACGCTGTGAAAGCCCCGAGGCCATGGGGTGGCTGCACCACTGATGGCAAGTGGTGGGGGGACCCTCTGGGCACCCCTGTCCTCTCACAGGGCTGGAGGTCCTGACACTCCCCTGATGCCTGGCTAGGACGGTCTGCTCCAGGGCAGCCACCCCCAGGCAACGGTGGGAGACCTGGCCACTTGCAATGCTCTGCGTCTTTCTCACTCTGGAGGCACGGTTGATGGCTACTCCATCTCACTTCCAATACTATCCGTTTTTTCCAGAGTAATTTTTACCACTCCAGGATTATTATTTTTTTTTTAAACATCATCATCACAATATGCATTTTTCCTACTGTTAGGAAAAACATCTTGGCAAAACTACCCCAAATTTCTTAGAGTGTGTATTCCATGTGTTTCATGGGTATATGTATATATATAAAAAATCATCATTGTGAAAATCTTCCCTATCTCAGATAGAAATATAATCCTACTTTATCTATCAAGGTGATGTAGACACTTGCATTTAGTAAAATAACTCAGATTGTGATTTATTTCCAGAAGTTGACAGCTCTGTGCACTCTGAGTTTGTTATTTACCCATGCATCCACAGCCCACTAATCACTCTATCACCAGTGATTTTCTAACAAAATATAACCATTTGTAGCAGCAGAGCACTGACCATGTCTTTCAGTGGTACAAATTTTAAAATTATTTCGCATGCCACAGCAAACCGCTAAGCTATGATTCTTGCAGCATAAAACAATGTACTAAAAGCTGTGACTATTTCAGTGTTTTTAGAAAACTTCACTGAAGTAGCTGTTTTGAGCAAGCATCGCTCGGAGAAAACCAGCATGGATTTAATAATTCAGAAATTTTTTTTTTCATTGTATATTGGATACCTATTCTCAACTTTATATATTTTGAGCATGTGAAGCATTCAGAATGCGTAACAATTTTCTGATACCATGTCTTTATGTTTGTTGCCCTATAGGATACTGTTTTAAGTGCCTGTAGGCCCCTGTCTGGCACACTTAAAATAATTTTTTGTGCTTGAGTATTTTATTTTTTTTTCTGATATAATGCCTCAAACTTGCTCTTTCGTAATCTTTCTCAAGCTATATTATTCTTTTTTTGAATGGATTGCACAGTGATACCTGCGTAATTCTGCAAACAGCTGGTTCATAATAGACAGAGCTGCTCACAAAAAACTTTTTATTGTAGGTGTTTCTAGGGAATCACCTAGTTTGTAATCCAGTATACATTTAAATGCACTGTACAAACACATTTCTCACAGTTTTATTATATTTGGCTCTTTGCACTCAGCATTCTTTCTTTCTGAGGTTGCTTCAATGATGCTGTTGTTAAGAGGATATTTAGAGGAAAATAAAACACCAGCTAAATCCACCTGTTGAACGTCCATTTATTTTTGATATACAGCCAGCCAAAAAAGACTTTCCCTGTGCCAAATGCGGTGCTGATATTTTGCGTGTATCAGTATTTATACATTAACAGAGAAGTCTTGCACAACACAACTCTTCCCTATTGCTAAATAAAACTGACAGATAGCCATGTGCAACGCTTGGAGTGCGCTGAGAAACTGTTTCAGGATGCAGTCAGAAAGGAAGAGGTTAGCAACAGTAGACAGGGCGAAGAAAACTGGAAGAACAAGAACA
The DNA here is from genome assembly GCF_023634155.1 of Falco peregrinus. Classification (NCBI taxonomy): domain Eukaryota; kingdom Metazoa; phylum Chordata; class Aves; order Falconiformes; family Falconidae; genus Falco; species Falco peregrinus. Next base: position 15,563,029 of record NC_073722.1, read on the forward strand.
TGCCTTGTATGAGTGTACAAAAGAGTGTCAGTTCGTGCACGGCTTTAAATATCCCTAGAAAGGCACAGTTGCAAAGTTTAAGATTCTCACACGATTGAAATAATTCCCGTTTATATGTTACTTGCTGACAAAAGCTGTTGACTTTTCTACCATGTATTCCAAGATTTTAGAATCTGCCACTGTCAAAACCCTGAAATGAAATGTTCAGCTTTTAAAATACAATTTGCTTTGAACTGATTGTTTTGATTTGTTCTCGCTCCTCTTTTCAGTTTCTATTTTCTCATTTGTGGAGTTCAACCATTAGAAATTTTGAAGCTAGTACGAGGGCTTAGAAAAATCAAGATATGGGTGGTTTTATGCCTCAGATGCAGCAAGGTATGATAAAGCTAATTATTACTGAGTGATATGAACTAGGGATTTTTATTAAAACTACAAGGAGATCTTTATAGTACCATTACTTTACTATTTAATTACTTCTGTCTTGGGGAATTTTTCTCAACACTTTCTCTTCAGGTATTGTAGACTTATAGATGCTGTTTTTCAATTTTCTCATTTGATTTCTAATCTGGTGCTGACATGAACAGACTAAGATCTGCTAGTAGGCAGGCAAAGAGAGCATAATCTTTCACTTTTTTGTTTTATTGAGACAAACATTTCTTAAGAAAATTACAAAGAAGACACTCACTTTGCCATTTCCATTCCCCTACACTGTGTCATACAGCTAATGACCGTCACAACAGTAACTGGCTCAAAAAAGCACCGAACCTCTTCTTATTTTTGTAGCATTTCTCTTCATACTTCCAGTGCAGGAGGGTGTCTGGCAACACCAATAGTCTTTCGCTTCACTAGTTCTCTTTTGTAAGGACATTAAAATTGATTTTCTGCATCTTGGCATATGAAGACTCAAAAGTACGTTACATGCCCTATTGCCCAAAAATGTGCAGTCACAGAGCAAAGGTTCCAATGACAGAGACTTTTATAGTACCAGGAGGCCTGAGCTGCTGAGCTGCAGGAGCAGAGAGAGACAGGCTTATTTATGGTGCTACCAAAGAATTAGCCTGCCTTTGAACTGTCTGCCCAGATACTCTGATTGAAAAACCTTGTTTCCTGACAAGAGGGGAGGGAAGGGTAGAAAAAAGAGGCAACTTTCAAGATACACCTAGTGATAAAGGCAAAAAGGCACTGTGCCTTAGAGCGGCGCCTTGCCAGAGGGCTGCTGGAGACATATTTGCAGCTCTGAGGTAATAAAGGGGCGAGTTAATGCTGGAAATGGAATTGTTAAGAGAAAGCATGCAAGGAGAAATTCAGAAATAACACATCCCCGGAAACTGAAAGAAGAATTCTGAGCATGAGCTGCTGCTGAACTACTGCCACAGCTTCCCATTCCCCAACTAAATCAGCTTCCTTTTCTAATGAAGGTCCCATAGGTCACTCCAGACACAGGTGTCTAGGGTAAGCATGATTTTAGGCAAAAGAAGGCTAGACGGAACAAAGATGTAAGACAATATTTTAAAAGACCAAGAGGAATATTATACAGTAGAGACAATCTGTCGTGATCTCCTCAAAGGAAAAATCCTCTCAGCTTACCTGGCAAAAGTCTTCAAGTGTCACAACAAAATGAGCAGTCTGGTCTCAGCTAATCTGTCAGTGAATTTGAAATATTCTCATTTTCTTTACAGGGATGTAGAACATGTCCAGTCACCTGGAGACTGAGGCAACCAGGGTGCTGTCCTGGCTACAGTATTGTGCTTTTGCAGCACCAGGTGACCCTACTGGCTGCTAGGGAGAAGCGAAGACCTGAAGAGAGAGCCTGGCCATGCTGAAGTCAATGACATGGTTCTTGTTAACATCATGAAGTCCAGGTTTAGGTGTTTGTAGTATTTATGGATTGGGCTTTAACTGGTGTTAATAATGAGCTTTACGCAGAATAGAGTGAGTGTGGTACTACATTTGATCCACTGGATCACCACAAGAATGTGCTTTGGCACTCCTGTTTTTCCATCTTTGGGCAGTAGGAAAGCCAACGTCTGATTCAATTCAAAGTTCATGGGTATCTTTTTCTTGAGCAAAAGGTGATTTGAATAAAGCCTTTAATGAGCGTGGTTACCTTAGAGTTAATAGGAAAGGAACAGAGAAGTGGGGTGGAGAGGAGAGGAGAGGAGAGGAGAGGAGAGGAGAGGAGAGGAGAGGAGAGGAGAGGAGAGGAGAGGAGAGGAGAGGAGAGGAGAGGAGAGGAGAGGAGAGGAGAGAAATGTCTTTCTGTCACTGTCTAAATTCATGATCTTTCTACCATATGCACTTCTGATCCTTCTCTCAAAAAAAGGTAAAGCAGAACTGCAAGAGAAACAGAGAACAACGGTGACCAAAAGGAGGCATGGGATAAATCCTGTAAGAAATAACTCAATAGAGTAAGACCTAAAGAAAAAATACAGTAGTCATCTGTGAAATTAATAGTGGCAATGGGGAAAGTGAATCAGGAACAGCTGGTCATTGTTCTGCATATGATAAGAATTAGGGTGGGCCAGATAAAGTTGTCATCCAGCAAAGTTCAAAAGAAAAAGAGGAAGTATTTTGTCATGAAAAACATGGCTGAAATATGCTTATCATAGGATGCTGCTGATGCTGAAGGTTTCAATGTGCTCAAGAATTGATTTGACAAATTCACGGAAGAGAAGACCTACCATGGGCAAGAACATTATATATGGCTTTGAATGGGCAGAGGCACCTGGAGCAGTCACATGGGAAAATACCATCATAGGTTCACTCTGGTCCTCTGCTATTACCTGTTCTTCTTACATTCCTTGTCAGCTAGTGTTGGTAAACAGGACCTTTGGTTCAGTGCAGCCAAAGTGTCATGGTGTGAAAACAACATTCCATTTCTCTCTCAGCCTCACTTAATCCATACAATTTTCCTTGGACACCGTTGGGATGGAATCAAGAGCAGTCAGGCTTCTGGGGAGGAGGAGATGGTGGTAGGAATGGCTATTACAAATCAATTCATAGAGGATCTGTTTGTAACATATGTGACAAAGCTCACAGATTTGGAGGTCTAGTTAGATTTTCAGTTAAATAGATACGGTAGCAAAGATATTTATTTCTGCCCTTGCCTATAGCTAGAGAAACAACATTTTACACAGACTCAGCTTAACCATTCAGTGGTTGCACCATCTGAGCAACAGACCTGGCTAAACACAGAAACGACAGAAGGAATTTTTGTTACAAGTGAGGAGGCTTAATGCAGACGAAGTGGCCATATGGAGTGAAAAAAACCTAACCATTAAGAAGATGGAAAGTTACTATTAGAACAAGGATTCCCAAAGTTTGTTTATGGAAAGCTGGCACAACAAGCAGGGCATCAAGCAGCAAGACCTGAAATACCTAACCTGTAATTCACAGGCCCTTTCCCTTCTCAGCTCCCCAAAACTTTTGGGGTCCCCTTTTCTATGCTCTTGAAAGCAGAAGGATGGGCCACAGTTTCTTGCTGCCTTCCAGAGAAAAGGGCGCTACTGAGGGGTGCAGTTAGGGTGTGACACATCCAGCTGTCCGGACTCTCGGGGTCCCCAAACACTCAGCAAACACTTTACATGTGTGAAGAGACTTTGCAGCTGCAACAACCTCAAACAACAGCTGAATTCATTGAGGATGGCTGAAGCTGATGTCACCTTGTAGCTCTTATCCTAAGGTGTCTCAGACCTCAGGATAAAAGTTCCCTTTGGGAACTTTGCAGCAGAAGAGGTGCATGGTGAAAGGCATCAAGGCAAGTCCTGGTGCGGGAACATAATGTCCAGAAGTAAAAATGTGGCTGAAACTCTGGCTGGATAAAGGAGAGCTGAGTAACATAACAGGGATGATTCCTTCAAAAAATCCTAGGATATAAAAGAGCTTATATGGGCAATTTAGGACTTCATTTACAATGTAGGGAAGTGACTGGTAAGACTCCTCCTGTGATGGCAAGAGATGTTGTATAACACTCCTACAGCGGGTATGCTCTTATGCAAAAGATATTCCTAGCCTGATAAGAGACTTTTTTTTCATGAATCACAGTAATAATCACAGCAGATACATCATTTCAGATAGTTAAAATGGACCAATCAGTAGCTGTCAAAAGTATTTTTGGGGACCAAAACCGAGAGAAGCTTGAATGGCACCTGCAAACTATTCATAGGCACTCCAATAACTGTGTGGACAAACAGTCGTACATTCACAGCATGGATAACAGTTCTCAGAGCCAGAAACTCAGAAACAAATGAACCGTTTGGCATGAGCTTGTAATATGAAATAACTTTAAATAAACCCACAAACAACATTAAGCCTTCTGGTCACTTATTTTGTACTATGCAGTGGTACTGTCTCTGCAGCCTAGAGGTAATTGACACAAAATACCACTAAATCTCTACCTGTTACAGAGAAAACCTTTAAAAATGCTCTTAATTATCTGTTTATGCCAGAAAACACAGTGAAGTTTTTCTATATTTTTAATCAGTGTTGTTACTCTTGAGTCTTCTCATGTTTATTTTTCATGATTTAAATATGAAGGTTTTGTTGAAATAATGCTCTTTGATACAAATAATTTAGAGCGAAGAATGCGTGCCAGCAAAGCTAAGTTAATTATTTTGTCTGAATGCTTGGCAGATGAAAATGATGATAGACCTGGGACATGTCTACACTGGGCAGGAAGGTGTGGTACAAAAATCCCCAGATGAACACTGAACAATCTAGCTCCAGACCTTGCACCAGTACAGCCACGTTTGCATGGAGCTACTGACAGGCAGCTTTAATAAGCTCGGGACCAACCCTGGGAAAATGCTGCTGGATCACCAGCTTCCCAGCTGACTGCCATACAGAGCTGTGCTGGTTGGGTGATGCTAGGGCTCAAGGCTCCAAGTCAACCTGAGTCTAACTTGAAGCACAGGTCAAATGAAATTGCTGAAGACAAGCCATGGAGAAGAAGGTGCTCCTCCCTTAGTGGTAGCTGACTCTGGTTGGACATCAAAAAGTGGCTGACTGGTTTGCTTCCTTATTTTTTCCCCCCTTTTTGTTCTGGTATTTTCAGCCTATGTGAGGAAGAAGATCAAAGCATGGCTAAGTCACTTTAATGACCACTACACATCCTTGCTATTCTACAGTAAAAGGCATGGGAAAGCTGGTTGGACTTCATTCCTTGAATCAAATGTCAGAAATGTTGTTAAATGGAAGGTTAGTTAATCATTTCAGGTTGCATTTATCTTATCACATGCATTTACATAAAGGTAATTATTTATATGGTACACTAATTTGTTTGTATTCCCTATGGGAAAAATCCTTGTTTAATAGGAAGGAAACCAGCAGTCACCTAAGAGGTGTAAAAACACTCCAGTGCCACCTTGCGCTACAACCTCCACCAGGATGTGAAGATGACCCCAGAGGGGTCCCTGCCTCCTAGGAGGAGTTGGAATGACAGCAGACAGGTGAGGAAAAGAAGGAAAAGAATGACAGAGAGAGTGTGCATTCACAAATATCCTCAATATAGACCTGTTCCTTAAAAGTGGTTTTCCACTTCTTTGTAAGTTCTTTGCACAGAGGCCATAACTGAGTTGCTTTCTGTTTTTCCCATTTTTGATGGAAGACCTAATTTTCATAAATTGCATTACAAACTAACCGATCCAGCTGGAGAAGAATCAATGGAGCTTTTTGTACAGCTGTTAGCAGGTAATGAGTAAGCAATGGGGGGGGGGGCGGGGGGGCCAGGGGGAGGGAAATAAATATCAACCATGAACTTCCTTGAGTCCATGTCGCAGGGATATAATGGTCTTCGTCAGGGCAGGCAGCTGCCGTGGCAGAGCAAACCTGCCGAGGGTGTGATTTCTACGACATGAGATCTCACCCCAATGGAATCACATCATGCTCTCACGGGTGTGGCAAGGAGACTTTTATAGCTTGATAAATATTTGAACAATTGTTATTAGTAGTTATTTATATGACAATATAGTCTGCAAGGCATCACTGGTGATTTGGTTACCAATGTTTTAGGTAGTGTTTAAAAGCGTTTAAAAGACAGCTGTTGGCTATGTCTCTGAAGGGCATACCTGCTGTGCCTCTGATGAGGAGCCATGGGCAGGTGCAACCAATGTGTCTAGGAATCATCAAGGATATGATTAATCTTATCAATTCAGGTGTCTAAGGCTGCTTAGTCATCCGTGTGTTTGACAGGAATTTATCTTCATGACTTTTCTTGCTTCCATAGTCATCACAAGCCCTAGGCTAGATGTCTAAATGCATGTCAAGCTTCCATCTGCAGGAGAGCAGCACCCCGATATTCAAACATACAGAGAACCCTGGGTGCCTCTCTTAGATGTGTCAAACAGCCAAGGCTGCTTAAGCATCTAACCAGCAGCCAGGTCCTAAGGCAATGCTCCTCGTCTAGGTCTTTTTTTTCCCCTAGGCCTCTAAATTCCTCATTTGCAATCCACACATAGTTACCCATGTGAGGTCTGGGGCGAGCCCAGCTGGGCACCTCTGGTCTGGGGCTCTGAAGATGTCCTTCTGGGATGTGGCAGCGAGCAGCTGCAGTCGTGGTGATTGTAAAATCATCTTTCCTTTTTTTCTCAGCGAGACCATGTGAATTTTGTGTTTCAGGGAGGATTTGAGGTATGCTTGTGCCTATCTGCGGTGCAGGAGGTGATAAGCACAAGCCCGTGAGCAGGCCTGTAGCTAGGGCTGTAGCCAGCTGAGCAGATGCTCAAATGTTGGACTCGGTTTCACCTGTAGCTTCATGACATGCTGTGCTGCGAGACCAAATGCTGCAGCAGGATCTCTTTCCACTCAGCCTCTGAGACAGACCAGCAAGTGCATTTCCCTGGAGGTAAGATAAAAACAGGGTCTTTCATAAAGAGCTACCTCTACTGCAAGGAGCTGACCACATCTGAGCCCTGGACCTGGTTGCCAAGATTGCCCTGTCTTAAAGGCCTTGATCTGTACTACACAGCTTGTATCCTGGTCCTCTGATCAAATCCAAAATACCAACACTCAGAGCATTGCAACTGATGACGGTTAGCTTTCAGCCCTCCCAGCACACTGGTGTCTCCTGCCTCCTTGGCAGAGCAGCTGTGAGAGGAGACCATGCACAAGGCATCAAGATCACTACTTATTGCACCAAGCATGGCCCATGCAAGCTGTGCAACAGGGTCATTTGGCTTCAGAAATGCTTTTCAAGCTTCAAGTATTCCTGCTCAGGCAGTACTGTATGGCCCAAAGCAGTAGCCAAAGTGTCCTGAGGTACTTCAGAGCCACTGCTGATGTTGCCACACAGCGCCTGTCGAAAGCAGGCTGAGGCAAGGGTTACTGCTGAGCTTTCCTTACACCTTAACCAAATTGCACAACGTGTAGCAATGCCTGAGAATTTCAATGGGCAGCAGAGCAGCCAAGGTGTCCTGGTAGGCGGCAGGACAGAAGTTAGCTCACACAGCAAAATGGAAACCCAATTGCTCTCACTCCCCATTACTTCTTTTCAACAGAGGAGCAAATCCCAACTTGCCTCTGCCACACAGAACTCCTTAGACCAGTCTTGCCACACTGCTGGAAAGCTGGTCCAAATCTTGGAGATGTGTCCTCCTTCCTAAGGGTTCCACTGGGTCATGGAAGGCTGGAGGAGCCTGTTCCACCCTGGAAGAGCCTGTACCAGCCTGGAGGAGCACTCACAAGGAGTGGGTGTGAAACTGGCCCTGGAGGAGCTGTCAGCTTAGAAGAGTTTCTGGCTCCTGTTCAGAGCTGAAAAGCAGTTGTCAGGTGGGAAGGATGGGTCTAAAGTCCTCCTGGCTCTGGCAACATGAAGAAGGAAAGGCAGGCCATACCTTTATACCCAGGTGAGGAGGCCCTCACAGAAAGTTTGTGACATGGCTAATATCTCTGCTGGGGGACAGACTGGCGTTAGCAAGAGACAGCTAAAGCGTGAGGGCAAGGGCACAGCTCAGCCACCCTTGCTCAGTCACAGACTTGGGTGGGAAATCCTGTAGATACAGGTGTCTCTCCTCCAAGGACTTCGCCTTGACGTGCAATTGTCAGAAGAGGTGTAAGCACGTATGCCTACCCAGCCAAACACAATTAGGAGCCTCTGTTAAGATAAATATTAAATATCTGCTCTACGTTTCCAGGAGCACTCAGGTGGAAATGCAACTCGGCTGCTAGAGAACATGGCCAACAGCCTCACAACTTGCTCAAAAACCAAGCGAGGGTGCTGCCTGCCCTGAGCTGCGAGGGTGGCTCAGGATGCAGTTCATGAGGGGAAGCACAGGGAATTTCAGCACCCATGCCTTTCCTGCCCCCAGCCCGTCCTCCTCCCCCTGCCCTGGCACCTCAAAAACAGCTATCAGCTAACTGGGGACAGACTTGTACACAATCTCTGCGGGCAGCAGTTGGACAAGGCTGTAACGTACTGCTCCTACTTTGATCTTACCCCTCCCTTTTTTATTTGTTTTACAGTCCTTTGCCTCACTTTCCTCTACAGCAGCCAGCCTGCAAACTTCTGAGATCTTTCTTTCACAAGTAAGTTTACAAAGAAGGAACCTGTGAAACAAGCTGCGTTCTAGGGAATCTAAACCTGTGTAAGAAAATATATGTGAAACATCATCTATAAACTAACAATTTGTAGGATTCCTGGGAAGCCATTCAGCCATCAAAGTGCTGTGAATAGTATTAAAGCAATCTAACTAACTAAAGAAAAAAAAATTACCTGGTTTTTCAATTTAACTGAAATATATAATCATAATTGTATGTGGTCAATAGTTTTTGATTTCAGTGGTAGTTTTACTGTGCACTAAGGACTGAATATAGCCCATTACCTTCTCCAGGTATCATCGAAGATATCGATATCCAATATTAATATCATAAAGAGCTTGACTGTCCTTTAGCAATTTCCATTAAAATAAATATCTCTCATGGGAGCCATAGACAAATCTCAGATACTGGAAATTTATGTATCTTGATATTCCTTCTCTACACATACCTGTATACATACTTATTTTACACCTTCATGCTCAAAAGATAATTTTATGAGCAGGATTAAGACATCTTCTTGGATATCAGCAGGTCTCCAATGGGAGCATTTGCACTCGCCATATTGCAGGAACAGATTCTATATCTTCAGAATTTTTTTCTTTTTTTTTTTTAAAATAAATAATTAATTAAATAAAAGCCAGATCTTGTGAAAAAGACCTCATCAGCTACTTAACAGCTCTAACAGATGCAAAGGCATTGGGCAGTTGCCTATAGCAATTTCATACATGTAGAAGTTTGAAAAAATTAAAATGAGACAGAAATGCTAACTTACCGACTTATCAGGAGGGGGGGGGACTGTGACTCTGAGTATCACTTCTCTTCCCAGACATCTCGAAATCACAGTTATGTAAAAGATGCAACTTAGTGCCCATGTGCCTTCCTCTAAATATTGATGATGCATCCAGGTGTCTGACACCAGCACCAATAAACGCCCACTTATCTGTCAGCATCGGGGCACACGTGCGCGCCGTTTACATGATTCTGGGTCTGCCTTTTAGTCATACCTAACTGAGCAGCCACATGAGAGCCGTGGCCCATGAGTCACTGTCAGACATCAGATATCAAATGTGGGAGAATTGCAAAGTATGACAGATACTGTTACCATTATGTAAACTTCCTGTCATAATCGTTCTTGGATGTTCATATTCATCAGTTACCCTCTGCACGCTGCGAGCTGGAGGTTTGCTTTCTGTGTAGGCACAGGCAAATGCAGTTGTTCCTCATTGTCAGATAGAGCCCTTTTTTGTTCTGTTCTTTGGAGCCTCTGTTGGTTGTTGGTTGGGTTTTTTTCTGGTTTTTTTTTTTTTTTTTTTTTTTAACGAGCTACATGCTTTGCTATTGCTGTATGTTAAGTTTCTAGGGCTAGGATTGTCAAAAGGCTCGGTTATTAATTTGCACCTGCTAATATGGGGACTGCATATTCAAACTTCAAATCTGTTTGACAAGGAAATAGTTGGGGGAGGGAGGTGTTGTCCTTAATTTTCTGGTATTTGTCTGACTTCATCATACTGTGCAATCCCCCCTCCCCCCAAATGAATAGATCTATAATGCCCCTTGGCACTATTATTTTCTCACATTAATAAGGAGAGCATCTGTGTGTCTCAGTTCAGAAGATAATCTGTATACATACAGCCTGGTAAACAGAAGAGGAAAGTGAGAAACCTGTGTTTATCTGAAAGGCTGTGTTTTCTAAGCAACGTACACTCAGAGCCTGAAACGATGTATGGGGGCAGCTGATGGTTGAACTGTGCCATGTGTTGAAGGGGCCTGAGATGAGAGTAAAATGTCCTGCCTGGATGCCTGTCCAGCCTTATGTATATGCATATGCATATGCATATGCATATGCATATGTATATGTATACGTGTATGTGTATGTGTATGTGTATGTATATGTATGTGTATGTGTATGGATATGGATATGGATATGGATATGGATATGGATATGGATATGGATATGGATATGCCCAGCCTCTGGACAGCCACGCATCACACACCAACCTTGACATTCAGAGCAGGTAACCTCGAGTGAGTTTTACAACCTGGCAGGTGATGGTTTCACTGTCTTTTTAAAGGCTTTTGTATCGCTTAAAATTAAAGGGAAAGGTGTTATCCAATGCCTTGAAACACCATAGGGAATGGCAAAAGCAGCTTTGTTCCTGCAGACTGTCCGAACAGTGTTAAACCTTACCTTGAGAGATCATCTCTAGAAAACAGAGGAGGGTTCCAACCTCTCCAGCAGCATGAGCCAGTTTTTCTACTGTTGCAGCCAAAAAAGGTGCCAAGTGACGGCAAACTAGGTGTAGTTTTGTGATGAATAGGTTTGAGCAAACTTTGGCTTCACGCATCTCGGCAAAACCAGAAAGGTGGAAAAAGAACAGAGCTGCTCAAGTGAAGGTGGGAGAAAAAAGCATATTGAAAAAGGTATTTTTATTTTTATTATCAAGCATCTGCTAAAGGATGGTGCTCCCATGCAGCTATACCTGAGCTGATGGTGCAGAAGAGGACAACACAGTCTTGGCTCTGTACCAGAGCCCTGTTTTGGTGCAGGCAAGTCTGAACTGCCTTGAAAAGTCCACCAGACGTAGGGAAGCCGGGCTCCAGGGGTCTGCAAGGCTAAGGAGGGTAAACCCTTTGCCCAAAAGGAATGATGGTGGGTTAGCTATCACCTTCACTGTTTTTCTACATCCAGGAACTCAACATGCTGCCCACACTTCTCTCAAGAAATGCGGAAACTTGGGCTGCTGAAGTGTTCTCTCGGTTTTGTTCAGAAGTTCATTTCCCTAAGGAGGTTGTTGGAGGAGAATGGTCTTTTTTTTACATCTGAATGTTTTGCAACAGAAAAAAAAAATCTTTTTGAAATGTTTCTGTCCCATTTAAATATAAGTGTTAAAGAGTCTGCTGTTAATTATCCATCCAGGATGATGGCATCTGTTATTTCTTTTTAAATGCTCCATTTACTTTAACTTTATAATGAAATGCAGTAAATGTATTTGCTGTGGTTGTTAACTCTTTGAATTACCATTTCCTATGTTTGGGGTTTTTTTAATACAGAGGGTTTTTTAGACCTTTGCTACACATTGTCTTTTTGAAGAACTGAAGAGAAAGCTAATATATAACATTTCAGGGAGGTTTAATTCTGACCTGTGATGAAATGTCTCCTGATGCTTCATAAAAAACCAGAAACTTTAGAAATTTTGAAGGAAACAAACTATGTCATTCCTCTCAACATTTTATTTTTTGAATTGCCAACATTTCATACAAATTTGCACTCCCAAATCTTTCTGTTGGAAGCTATTTACATCAGAAAGGAAGAATCGTGAAGCTGGGGGCTGAAAAACAGAATTTACAATTTTTCCATAGCATTTCACATATATTTAAAGTTTGGTGGTTGGGGTTTTTTTTTTTCTTCTTTTTTTTTTTTTTTCCCAGGTCTTTGTAACACACTGTGTTCCAGATCTCAAGCTGGATAGGTTAAGTGGCATGTACTCTATTTGACATGTCAAATTTCTGCTACTGCTGCCTGCAATACATGGGAGCAAATGTCGCTTGTATTTTTTGAACATATGCAATGAATTTCAACCTAGAAGTCAGCTTATGGGCATCTGTTTTTTGGTTTTTTTTTTTCTTTTTCTTTCTTTTTTCCTTCATTCTGGTAATGTCAAAAGGCCTTAGAGCCAATCTAAATGTAGCTGACAACAGTTCTGTAGTTCCTTACCTAGAGAGCTTGCAAGGGAGACTTTAGGAAAAATGAGAATTTTTCCCTGTAGGATGATTCTCCCAGGATCTGCAGCACTGGAGAGCTAAGAAATTTTGAGCACTCTAGATTTTCTTGGTTTTGTTTGAAGCGGACAGATGAAATTTGAAAATTTTACCCTTTGTTCTAAGAACATGTATCAGGTTGCAGCTCTGCAAACCAGGCAAAATCTGGCAAAGGTGGGAAATAGAACCATAGAACCATTTAGGCTAGTATAGACCTTTAAGATCACCCAGTCTGACCATTAACCCAGGGCTGCCAAGTCTACCACTACAGGACTGCCTTTGCCTTCACCCATACCCTATACTGCAGGTGTCTGCCCCCTGTGCCTACCGATGTGTGGGGCCAGGCAGTGAGGAGGGGGCTCGAAGGGGGTGAATAACTGCAGTGGTCCCTCCCCGGAGGCAATGCAAGGCTGCACCAATGCGTGCGCTGGTGCCAGCTTGAAGCGCTCACAAAACCATGATCTTACAGTTAATGATCCTTGAGTAAGTATACATCTTGATCACTTCTCTTAACCCAAATGTTTGTGTTTCCTTCTTGCAATAGTACGTATCTCATTTTAACAGGGTTATTCTAAAAAATATCTCTAAGATGTGATTCCTAGTGTGAAATCTTGCCATCCCTTTAAATTGTTAGCTCAGGTTATTTCCCTTTCAAAGCCTGTTGTGATCTGCAAGCTGCCATTAATCGAGGAAAAGGGTTAACTTTTCTAATTCCAAACTGATTTAAAAATCCTTCTCCTGAGTTTGAAAAAGGATATTACATAAAATATCAGTATACTCTAAAAGGCAACAGTGCACAATACTTCTACTTCTGACCACGATGTACTGATAACATTGTTATGATGGTCTGTACGCGTTCAGAACATACAGAAGTGAAAAGTTATTCTATACAGGAAGAAAACAAACTCCAAATACTCTTTAAGTGAATTTTGCGTAAAGATATTTAAATTGGCAGTAAAAAAATCTGTTGAAATACAAAAGTGGGCTGACATCTATTACAAAATGTAGCATTTTCGTAGTACTGTATAAATTTGCCAGAAAAAAAAATAAAATTCAATCCACACCAAAGATGATTTTGTGTAAGTCAAAACAATATTTATGTATAGTTTCATAAATACTTTGGAGACTGCTTCTTCACTATGAACAAGTATTTTCTCTAGAAAGACTTGGTAGTCTAAAAATACTTACCAATGTCAACTTTCCTCCAAGCACAAACTGAACTTAGATTTATTGCAAATGGCTGACTAGTTCCTCTGAAATTTCCTCTGTGGCTGTGGAAGACCTTTGAGATGTTCTCCCAGTTTTGCTGCTTAGATTCCAGAGCTGGTGGAGGACAAAGGCTTCATTTTTCCCCATTATTACCACTTTTTTACCTTCCCAGACTCCCATCACCCAAAACCTACAAAGCCATGGAGATTATTTATTTAAATATTAAAGCTAATCCTACTCAAAGTGGAATTAACTGCTGTGAAAGCCCCTGATTAGCAGCCTGGTGTCTGTGCAAAGACAGGAAAAGCTCTGTTAATTGAAAAAAAAATCTTTATTTCCAGAAGTCTGCCTCTTTTAGCTTAAAGTAATAGAATTTCTCTTTCTTTTTTAGCATGTTGAACTATCCTTTAAAGCTTTCCCTTTTTAATTCTGTCTCCCTCTTCCACCCCTCCCTAGACCAAAAGAGAAAAAAAAAAAAAAAAGCGCCTACTTTAGCAGATATAAAAATTGCATTGCATATAATTTGAACCACGCTTTTCAGCTGAGGAACTCTTACCTCCTCAGCCCCCCCTCGTGAGCTGTCTGTCCGTGCTCCTACTACCCTTGGCTTTCTGCCCAAAGTTAAAGTACATGTTTAGTATCTTTTTAATATTTCATGTGTCTCCCATCTGGTGGACTATGTTCTAGTGTCACAGGAAATGGACTTAATGACCTGAAGTTAGGTAGCCATTTCTCACTGCCTATGGCAATTATAAGCTGGTCTGATAACATACTGAAGGATTATTCGTTAATAACTACCTGGCTTTTTTCTGTTTCAGGGTACTGTAAGATCACTCCACGAAATGCTACAACCCACGTTTGGATTATTTTTCTTACAATCATTATTCTAAATTTATCTGCGCTGAAGTGTATTTTTAGACCGTATCTTTCATCAGTTAGAGGATCTGTGTCCCTTTAGACCTATTTCATTCTTCCCTGCCATTTGCCATATTTAGATAACTGGCATCTCCATGCTACTACTTATTCTTTCGGGGATTGCTACTCTAGTGCTAAGGTTTTGCTGATGAACTATGGCATACATTTTCTTGCCTGTTAATTAATACCAAGCATTATGTTCTGTGGCGAGTTCAGGGTGAAATAGGATTTCCGCTTCCTACAAGATACGTCAAGGATATATGGATTTTAGAAATTAGAGACAGGCATGCATGAGCTCTGCATAAAAAATATATTCCCAGGAACCAATTTCCTGGTGGCAAATTATTGGCTGAATATATCAGTACAGATGGCTGTCTAAAATGCAATAATGCTAGGCATGTGTCACCATGATGTGGGAACTCATTCAGAAATGGAATACTGCAGCATTGGAATAAATAGATATGTAGCTGAAATTACAGATTGTGGAATACAGGATGGGCACGGGCTGCTGCTGCTGCTTGGTACTGAGGCTGTAAGTTTCCTTCCTAAGAAGCACAGCTCTCCATAGGCATTTTGTCATGTACTTCGTGCATTTTCAGCTCTTAATTGCCTGTTACGGAATGGAGAAGGAATTAAAAAAAAAAAAAAAAAAAAAAAGTAGTAGTTTGGCATAGCCAGGAGCTAATGCTTGAGGTCCATCATCATCATTACAAGCAAAATAAGGAATCAAGACAGTTGGCTTCATCTGCCTGCGGTCAGAAGCTAAACTTGCACTGGGGTGCAGCATCATGCCTGCCCTGGTGCTGGCAGCCCGCGGCATGTGTTGAGCAGCCGCTGGCTATGGCAGGCAGGGTACCGCGAAGGCGTGCTGTGTCATCGGGAAGAAATGGTCTCCCTGGTGCAAAGGCACGTGGCCAGTGTGAGGCAGGGGGAGTTTCTGTCAGTGATGCTTTTGATTATGAAACGGAAGTCTTGAGACTGATTTGATCCCAATATTCTAAATATGGTGGCGAAGTAGCATGAGGTGGTAGATAGTTATACAAGATTAAAGAATTACAAAAAGATCCTGAAAAGTGATTGAAACAGGGCATGTAGGTGCACTTGCACAAAGAGTAAAGTAAGGAAAACTATCAGGTGGTGAGAAGCTGTTCAGAGATGTTACCTACTCCATAAACCGAGTCTGGAACAGAAACCCTTTTCCTGATCTCTCTGCCTGTGCAGTATTTCTTTTTGTGTGAGCAGATCTGAAATTCAAACTAGACCAACTGGCCTGTTGAGGGATATGGGAACTGTTAATGCAGGTCAGCATCTTCCGAAGCAATCAGCATTCAGTAACTATGAAGACCACTTTGGTCACAGTTTTATTTTTTATTTGCATCTTTCACTTCAGAGAACAATGAACTGCAAAGTACTGTGGATATCCCAGATTTTGAAGAAATCCTATTCAGTTATTGGATTCAGAGTTTTTGGTTTAAAAGTATAATCCTTGCAAAGGTGAGAAGTGAAGGCACAAAATCGCCGAATGGGAGAGGGAAAACAATTCTTTTCTCAATCTCCATATGTTTATATCTTGAGCACTGATGTTAGTTTGATGTTGGTAGCCAAAGAGAACCAATTTTCACTTTGTATTTTTGCTTCTTAACACAACATTTTAGGCATCTATAAATGCTGTGAACCCCATAAACACAGAAATAACTCGTGGTTCTGAAGGTCAGTAGTGAAGCAATTGCCTGAAACCATGAAAGGCCTCCTTTAAGGGCCATATGACAAATTTTGAGTTTATAAGAAGCCCTCTTAGATTTTCAGTAAAAATGAATAATGGGGCACTTACAGCTTTTAAACTTTACTGCACTTTGTGCTCTTCAGTGACACTACAGAATTGGTCATGATTTGCTATAAGAAATGTAATGATTTTACTTTAATTCTTTTCTATTGAATTTTTGTACTCTTCCTGTGCTACAATAGAATTAAAAAAGGGAAGAGAGATCAGACCTTGACAGCTGTGCCATTATAGCACCTGCATAAAATTTCTTAACTTTTTCACCCTTTCAAGGTATGTAAAAGTCTATTTGTGTAAAAAGGGGAAACAATTCTGACGAACTAATTATTTTTCTAATTGTCTTCATCATATGCCTTAAAAGCACAAAACAAAAGAGGCAAGGAAGGCACATGCCATGTACGTTGCCGTAATGGTGGTTACACGGTAAAGGACCTAGCTTGTCTATAATATAGGTATTAAGCCTAAAACACCTGAGGATTATGGATTTGCTTTGATTTCATTTGAACAGTGATCAAAGAGGAAATTGACAGTGTGTCCTTTGTGTATATGTATAAAACCCTCTAATATCCATATGCCAGGCTGTCTTCCTTAATGATGTTTAAATACAAAAGCTCCCTAAGGTACAAAGATCAGACTATTCTCTCTGTAGCAGACTAGTTAGATAGGCCTGTCAATAGATGCTGAAAATACAGATATTTGGCATCAAATTCAACTTTCAGTGACAGATTCATGCAATTTGTGGGCATCTAAAGTGTTGCGCTGAGAGCAGAATTTTGCCATCCAACTTTGCCTAGAATAAAAATTACTTTTCGGTTTAACACAATTTTTTGAAAGATCACAAAAAGATTGTCATTCACTAAAGACAGTTTAATTTTTTTTAATATTTAATCAAGCAAAAAGTCCTACCAGAAGCTGAAACTTCTCTTGTCTTCCTGCCCTGCCCTGCCCAGACCTATGAAGGTTTGTTCTTGGAAAGTAAAAGCATAATATGAAAATCTGAGAATTCATGATGTATTTGGGGAATAGCAATTATAATTGCTTTTCTCACTCTTTCTTCTTGTATGGGCATACTTGTACATGCATCTGCTAAATATGGTACATATATTTCACTCAGATTAGAAACCAGGCTGACCTTCATAACCATGTGTACTTATGTTCTGCCTAAGGATAAATACATTTTCCTTAGCACTCTTGGAAGAGTTTTCTATTTAGTTAGGTAAAGACAATTCATGCTGTAAGAAACATGCAATTTTATTTTCATATGGAGGCTTTTTTCATGAGAAAGAAAGGGAAATTAATCAGTCCGAGAAATCTACAGCTATTCTTTCATCTTAAATATAAGAGTTATCCTGTCCTACAGGTTTTTTTCTCAATTTTTCAAATCAATACTACTTCTAAGTGTAGAGTAATAGGAGATGAAATGCCACTCTCATTTCCTATGGCATCAAAAAGTTGTTATGTTAGCTTTTATTTTCTAATTCAGTTTTTAATTCTAAGAGTGGGATTTACATTGAGTTGAGAAAGGCTTTAATAAATTAGAAATGAGTCAAAATCCATTTACTACTACTATACTAATCCACCACTCCTCCTCCTCATCTAAATATGTTCCTGACTGTAAGAGCTGCCCCTAGAACAATTTAGTTGGTCTAGTCGCTGGATTGTGTCTTATTAGATGATCGACTATATGTTAACTAAGAAGCAGTCAGATCTCTTTTATTGGACATGGACTTTTTTAAGGTTATTTTCAAAACTCTTAAGTGTCTTTCAAAAAGGGTAGAACTTTTCAAGAGAGCTTTGAAAGAACTTACACTTTAAGTGGTGGATGAACTAAGAAAATACTAAAAAGAAACAAAAGGAGAAAACTAGAGATCTGTGCTTGTGCGTGCATTTTCCCCCTCAACAGGCACACATGCCCACACACAAGCATAAACTGCAGGCTCCATCCTCACCTGCCACAAACTTACACCATTTTCAAAGCTGCTGGCACTACGTTGATAGATCTATGATGGTAGTTTGAAAAAGCTTAATGACACCTTCTCTATACCACAACATAAGACATACTGAAGGAAGAGAGGAAAGAATTTAAAGTTGCTGCATCTGGTCCACAACAGACTTCCTCTGCTTCTTGAATTCCAGAATCAAAAGATTATTGCTCACATGTCACCCCGTATTTCCATTAGAAGTGGCCATTTCAAATCAGGAAATGTGTGATTCCACTGAAATATGTATTTGTAGGAAGAAGGAAACAACTTCCCTGCATTATTCTGAGCTTGGCTGACATATTTGTAGATTTATTAAAAAAACAAACTGTATTTCCCTCCTTGCACTAAAGAGCTCTGTGCTTTCCTCTTGGCTTTCATGGGCATTTTGCCCAACTACAGGATAGGGCTCTGAGGTATTTAGTGCAGAAAGAAGGCTGATTAGATTGTTGCATGTTAACATGCTGTAGACTCCAGTCCAAACCCATTCTGAAACGTTTACTACATTACTGATTTATTTTCCTTGTGGGCACAACTCTCTAACAGCTCTGGAAGCTCAGAGCTGCGCTGAATGACTGGTGACTCTATCTGTTTTGCTTATGGGGCATTCTGCTACATTCTTCCCCACTGTTCTGGTGACTTATTGCGTGTCAGGATCTTTGACATCTTTTCCTATTTTTGAAAAATTATTGCAGCCATTCAGGTTGGTGTATTCTCCTAAAATTGTTTGGCTGGCACATTTTGGGACAAAGAAAGAAATCCTTAAATCCTTAGTTCATATATTATTGGTACCTCCACAGCTCTTGACCCAGGAATGAGAAAATCCGAACAATTCATGGCAAAAAGAATTTCCTTGTCCCAAAATATGTAGTCTAAAAGTGGTAATAATCATCATCAGAGATAAACCTTTTTGTGCTCATTTGATAGCAATTACATGTTTTCGTACTACAGCCAACCCACAATGTTTTTAATTTTCAAGGGTGAAGACAGCGTGCACCTATCATGCTTCTCAGTAATTCTGCAGTGAGTATTTCTGTAGGAACTTTAATGCCACACACCAGTGACTAGTCCAATCACTTGTCTCCGTTGATATTCATATGTATTCTAGCAGAAGGTAAAATTAATCGACGATGTCTTTTTTTGACACAACTTTGCAAGACTTTCATCCTCAGGGAATACATTGTGACCTTATTTTATCCCTAAAGTGCAGGGACTGACACTTGTCATTTCAACATAACAGGTGTAAGTGAAAAAAACTTCTAATTCATGCCACAGTGCAACTTTCCCCTGAAAATGCTTTTTATGCAATAGTTTGCTTTGCTTGGTTATCCAGTAGGAAAAGTTTTCACAGATTTTTTTTTTTTTTCTTTTTACTCTCTACACTTTCAAAAACAGTAGGACACAGCTAGATCAGATCAGAATGGTTGGTCCCCAGTTAGGTTTAGGCTCCGATTTGGCAGGCTGACCTCAGTACTCCTTGAACTGTGCTTTAGAGATGGTCTCCCACCTGCAGAAGCCCAGAGGCTGGGCACCCCCCCCCCCCTAGAATCCATCCCTGTGAAATCCAACAGGAGCTGCTTCTTGCTTGTAAGGACCGCTGGAGGAGGAAAAGGCCACCTTACAACTTTCATATAATACGCATACAGTCCCCTGCTCAGGGCCAGCAAATGGAAAACCATAGTTTAATCTGTTTTCAGTCCCTGGGCATTCAAACACATACCTCCCATCTCTAAACAGAGTATCCCAAGTGGTCAGCAATAAGCAACTTCAAGTCAAGAAACAGGGCTCTCTGCACATTATTTCTTGAGATCCTTCAGTGATGGTGAAGATTGCAAGATGCATTGATCCTCATTGGTCCTGGCTATATGTCCCAGGTACGTTTAATGTGTGTTAGGTTTAAAGATGCCATTGCAGCCAGTGTTATGTGCTTGATTTATTAGGAGATCTTCTACATAACTTTGGAGAAGATGAGGAAATTTGGGGGGCATTGCATTATCTAGCATGGGCCAGAAATCAATGGGCGAGGCCCAGGGTGCCAGTCTGATTTCATGGACAAGAAAGGAATAAAAATGGCTGAACAGACCTGACGTGAATTTCCAAAATAGCTATTAGCCAACGGTGTATTGCTGCAGCAGCGTAAAAGCATTCACAGTGCTCTCCAGAATGTGAAAACAAGACCATTTCTTGCAGAAGACAGAAATAGCGAGCGCGAAGCAGAAATACGGATGACGTAAATCCCTGAAATTGAGGTGTATCTGACAGCGCAAGACTTGTTGGGGCCCAATCTGAATCCAAAACCACAATTTGCCAATTCATACGCTCTCGGAGGATGAGTCTGTCATACAAGCTAGCGTGCCAGCAGCGTTTTGGCTCGTGACTCCCTGTTGCCAGTGGGAGCTGCAGTGTGAGGTGTGGGACCTTCCCAGTGCTGGAATGTGCTTCTGGCCTTGCTTTGTGTCGTGATCGACCTGGCACTGCTATGTCTGTCCGTGTGTGGCTGGGGGAACGCAGGCTGAAGTAAACTGAATGGAAACATTGGGCAAACCTCTGTAAAGGAAAGACCAAGGAAATGGATTTTTGGTTTCTTATAGAATCGAACCACATCAAATACAATTGCATCGAATAGGCTAGAATAGAACAAACCAGAACAGAATTGAATATCTCAGTTGGTAGGGACCTACAATGATCATCTAGTCCAACTGGCTGAGCACTGCAGGGCTGACCAGAGTTAAAGGATGCTGTGTCAAAGGTGTCTTCCGGGGGGAGCTCGGGCTAGGACGGTCCAAACTTTCTGATGTGGGAAGCAAATAAATACTGTTGGCAAAGGCAGTGCATGTGAAGTTCCCTCGCTAGGCTTCACAAAGGCTTTTAGCACAGTGCTACATACATGTTTGGGTTTAGTTACTGGATGGTATACAGAGACAAGGCAGGTGTACAGCATTTATTTTTAGAGAGCTTCTTAGAAAGGAAGAGGAAAGCTGCATGCAGCAAAATTATACTCTGGCAGCACAATGTAAAAATAATTTGCTTTCTGTATGCAAACAAATTTAAATCCTTATTTTGCAGTATTAAAAACAATGCAAAATGAACAGTTAGCACAAATAAGTCTCCTTATTGCTCAGTGGACTCTCAGCTACATGTGAAAAAGAATGTAGATATCCATATGTTTAGATGCTGCAAAGCGAATATTTAGCCAACTGGTCCCTAGAATAGAAGCAAAAATCTAAAGTTAAGTGCTTGAACCCTTCAAACAGCACACAGGCATCTCGAAGGGGCTTGTTAAAAAACCTCTTACAGCTAAGCAGAGACCTGTCCAGATCTAGCTGGTTCGAAACACTAAGCAGAGGGCATGGCTTTAAATCTGTCCATCTGACAAGACTCAGCACCCGTGGAGGCAGCCCTGGTCCCTGGGGTCTGGAGGCAGGGCTGGCCCCATTGCTGAGCTAGAGGCTGGTGAGAAGAGGGCTGGTGCGGATGGCAGGCACTGCTGCCAGCGGTGCCAGGGGAGAGGAGAGAACTGCGCTTGCTGCGTGAGGAGTGAGTCACAAGTTCAATGCTAACATGTTGCAGCACAAGTGAAAGCAGAAATCTCCCGTGAGAAAACGTGCTCCATGCCGCTGGTAGCTTCAGGACACAGTGGGAGAAGCAAATCAAGTGCTTCGGTGGCACAAACGATGGTGTGGGGCAGCCTGCCCAGGGACCTTGCATTCCCAGTCTCCTGGTACATCTGTCTGCTGCTGGTTTACTGCCTTGATGCTTCCTCTGCTTTCCACACTTTTGGGTGCCGTGTGAGATGCCATAGTGCTTCGCTGGTGCCTGCTGGCAGTCGCAGAAGGATGCAGTCACAGTGGCAATTTTTTAATTGCCATTCTCCTGTTGTCACAGCTTGCTGAAATACTCCTCCATCTTATGGGAGCAGTGGTAGTCAGACTTGGAAAGGAAGTCTGTGGTTTTGCAGGAATTTGCAGCTAATAAAACGGTAATAAGGAAACCAAGAGAGAAAGATGACTACAGATCTGACTATTTGATGACTAATCTGGTCAATGTGGTAAGGCAGACATGATTTGTGGATTAAGGTCAGTGGTAATCTCTGGTTATGATGACTGAAAAATAAAGCTAAATTGACTGTATTTTCAGAATGAGAAAGAGGAAATTTTGGTGGTGGCATTCAAGAGTCACAAAATATTCCTATAGCATAGAAGTATATTAATAAAGTCCTGGCTGTACTGTGAATGCCAGCTTCAGGTGATGCACATGTGGCTTTATGAAAGGGGAGTGTCTGAGTCCCAGATCTTAGCACAATTGTAGTAAACCACAGGGAACAAGTATTTACCATGTGTAAAACAACAGCAGCATCCGTATCTATTCAGCATCTTGACTCCAAGAATTGTTCTCAGCTATGACCACTTGTCTTACTGAATTACCTCTTTCTGGCAAATATGGAACAAATTGTTCGAAATCAAAATACGATTAAGCAGCTCTGTGAGTTCAAAATATAACTTTCAATGAAAAACTGGAATGGTTTATATTTACTGAAGGAAGTCCTTGGAACACTAAGATATCTATGAAAAGCAAAGCTGATCTCAAGAAATCTCCAACATATAATTTACATTGAACTCCCAAGCCATATCAGGCATTACACTGCACTGCTTGCTTCAAATCGGAGGTTATTTTAGAGAGCATAGAAGCTAAATTTTTGAAGGTTCTTAGATGTCTACTTCCCACCAATTTCATAAGAAACATCTGTAAGTCTTGATTTCAAAGGGAGACGAGCACCTACCTGCTTCAACCAGGGTGGTTCTAAATTCCCTGCACGTAAAAGCTGTGGCAGGATTGAGAAACAAACCCAAATGCCAACCACTCTGCAAAATCCTTTTGAAACATTCATTTTTAGTCTTCTAATAAATAATTGCAGAGAAGAGGCATGCCAGAACCTGATAACCTGCAGATGCGACGGTATCAGAAGCAGCCTGCTGAATCTCCAGGCTTTTGCCACAGAATAAACCCAATAAATTACTGTTTATTTTCTTATAATTCATGTTACAGTTTCCTCAGATTGAGAAGGAGAAGTTTTCTTAACAGAAATTGTTTTATGATAATTGTGAACAAGTTCTGAGAATTTCATAACATTACTGTATTTTGTTATGAAGGCACAATATATCTTTTGGCAACCCATCTGTTAATGTTTATTAGATTATGTAGTAAAAATAAATAATTAAAGGCCAGACTTTTGGGGTGAATTTGAAGTGGAAACGCACACATACCTTCTACAGTTGCCCTTTTGATGAGGCAAGTATTGCTAAACCACATTTCTGCTTCTCCCTTCAGTCAGACTGGTTTTTAATACTAGGGAAGTTCAACTGATTTCAGTCAATTGTATATAAGCAATTTGCATCACGTATGTCCATGCACTGGGAAGAAATTCTTTAGCTACTGCATATTCAAGACTTCGTAAGCTGAGATAAGTTAGGGCAAGAAAGAAATTCTCAGGACTTACAAAACTATTCCAGGCACTCAGTAATTAGAGTTATACTCGCAGACATGGAGGGAACGATAAGCTCTAGGCATTTTGAAGTCATTCTGTAGGGGTCAACATCCTACTACTTAGATGCATATGCATGCACGAAACAGACTAGCAATACAGTGACACACCGAAGAAGAATGTTATGCTAGATATTTTCTTTTTAATTACATACAGAAATATAGTTACGTGTGCCTTTGCAGGGATTTTTTTTTCTTTTTTTTCTTTTTTTTTTTTTGGTGTGTGAAATATTGAGAAATCAGTTTGTTTAAACGTTAAGCTGTTCATAGGAAAGTAAGACCCTGGAGGTTAGAGAAAGTGTTGTCACTCAAATCTGTTCTCCCAAAGAGCAATTACTGTAGTCATTAATGTGCCTTGCTCCAAAATCTAGTCTGACATTAAATACTGCTTGAAATGTTCGGAAGACAGTTAAAAGGTAGGGATGGATCCTTTCCTCATGTAACGTGCTGAAAAGCTTCCCTGTGCATTCAATCATCCGGCTTCACAAATCCTAGTGGTACTCTTCTGAAGCTGTTATGGAACATATTGGTTGCATATTTCATTTGTTTCTGGCAAGAATAATTATATGAATGTTTAATTAGGAGTGATTTTCTTTCATGAATCATGGCCAGCTGACTGAAGGGTTGATGACAGTCCATAATAACCAATAATACATATATCAGAAGAACTCTGACTCGCTAGTATAACAAAATTATAGGTGCTTTAGAAATACCCCAACAGAAGGATAAATCCCCAGTAAGTATAAGTCAAAGACCCACTGAAGTTGACAGGACTATTTTATTACAAATCTCTTAAGAATCTGGGCAAATTTATTGAAATATACTTCAAAAAGCTTTCTGCTTCATTGCACTTTCCGGCTTGGATTCAAACCCATGTGAGGTGAAATGCATCATTCCCCCCCGTGCCACCAGCCTCTTCTTGCACCCAGCTTGCTTTGTCCACCTGTTCCCGTTCCGTCAGTCCCATTCATCTCTTCTACCCTGGGATGCGTTTCCTCTGTCTGTCTGGGGTGAGGTGTATCAGGATCTCGCACGTTAAGGAGGAAGCGCCAGCTTCTTTCTCCCCCATAGTGAAATATGCCTCTGGGGCAGCATGGCCAGGGCAAACTCATCCTCTCCGCTCCTGCTGTACACTTACTGTCACCTTGCAACCGCATCATGTGCCTGGTGGGACACAAGCGAGCTGTCCATGACATGACACAAAAGGTCTTCATAAGAGTGGCCTGAAAGCTGCCTAAGATGAGGGCAAGCAGGATCTGTGGGCAGCTGAACTCCTTTGGTCCCTGTACAGGGGTGCTCACACTCTTTGCATTACACTTGGGTACTGAAAACTGCTGACATCTTGTCAAAACCGATCCTGTCTGCATTTGAATTTGTGTGGCCACTCATAGGTTACATGTTTATGTCATTCAGGGATCTTTTGTAACCAGATTTTTATATAAGCACCAAGTAAAACATGTATATGTTTTCTGTAAGATGGAAGATTCATGTTCTTTTGTGAAGAAAATTCAGTTATTTTATAGTCCACATTTTTTCCAGATTTTCCAATTAACCTTATTAGTTAGTAGGACCAATATGTACACGTTCATTCTCAGTCATTACCAATTACTTTGGACTGCAGAACATTTGCTTGCTCTGGGGTACCAGCAAGGGCACAGTAATTAACTGAGATAGTTGCTGCTTTCCCTTGAAAGCTAAAGAATAGGATTATGCTCCTTTGATAAACTAATAGGCTTAAATCAATGTAATGTATTTAATAGGAACCCTTGATAACAGGAAGACACCTCAAAGCCTTCAGTGTGAACTTTTCCCATTACTTCACAACTGCAGACAATGATGATAAATGAAATTGCAATTCAACAGTTGTAATAGAAAGGGTAGAGGGTGAAATCTGCCTAGAATCAGACAAAGTTGAATGATCATTTTCTGATTAACTATCATTTCTGCAGAATGCTTTTTCTGCAGATCACATCTGCAGAACACTTTGCAAACTTCAGCTCTCCTGCGAGTTGGTCGAGTGCTATCACCCCCACATTAGAGACCTCGATTACAACCCACCTTGAACTTGAACCTGCTCTTTGCCTCAGAGGTTCTTTGCCTTTTTCCACCTGACACGCTCAATAACAAATCTAATGAAAGCAGTAAGGGCGGCAAAGGCAAGGCATTGCTCTCCTTCGCAGAACCTGTTAAAGAAAGTAGCCATAGTTTGGGATGCGACTGCATGGGCTTTTGCAGGCTTGGAACAGTGGCACAACTGGCTCAATATGATCAGTTGTTAAAGATATATCTTGACCAAGAGTAAATCCTATCTACAGCAGGATTTAAATGGATTGTGAATCCTTCTGTCCCAAAAATATCTTTTCAGTGTTCACCTGGAATTCAGTCTCAAATGTCAAAGGGGTGGGCACCTCACAAACAAGCCAGCTGTAGCTGCTGTGTTTTAATTGCTGCTGGCGCTCACTCTCTCCTCTTTAAATGGTCACCCAGCTACTGAGACCTATGGGTTCAGCTCCTTTCAGCAGGAGTCCCTGCATCAGCCTGTCTCAAGCAGGCTGGACCACAGGAGATTTTGGGTGACTTGCTGGCACACCCCTTCTTGTAAAACAACGATTTCCAGCATAATCTACCTGGATAACAGGAGGCAGACAGGAATGGATACTACGTGACTAAGGCATTAGTAGTGAAGACCTGAGATCTAATCCACAATTTAAAAATTGCATATAGTCCTTCAAACAATGTGAAATGTAGATGAAAGTTGCCTGTAAGTACCAGAGTCCACATGTCTGCTGGTCTGTGGATTTCAGGTGAATAGTATTGACTCCTTAAAGCCTCACCTGAAATGAATTAGACCTTGGGAGACAGTGGCAGTGGCCTTCCTCCCACATCTTGGTTTTTTTTCTGTCACTACCTAAAGTGACACCTGTTTAGGATCCTACTTGGAGCATCTCAAGGGTCCAAGCACTTAATGTGGGGCTGCATTTCACTTAGTCCCTTCTTTTTGTATTTATTTGTTAACTGTGAACCTGCTACAGGACCATTAGGCTCCTGTAGGAGCCTGAAGTTGAACTCACACCTCTAACACCTGGGGTGAGTAGCTTGGTGTTTGGAAACACCGGCTGTTCGTTTTACTTTGCAACACTCTAATTCCTCTAGATTATTTGAACGTCTGTTTACTACCATGTCTACTTTTACAGGAACAATTTTTCCCTCCTTCCTTTGATTTGCCTACTGGCTGTTTCTGTTTCAGTCTTTCTAACACTTGGCCAAACACTGTCTGCTTGTAAAAAGTCCTTTTATTCAGTACCCAGTTCCAGCAGAATAAAGGAATTTATCCAATACTATATAATACTAAATACAGTGCCCTGTTCCTCATATGTTGGATAGGAGCTGTTTGCTACTTCACAGAAGTTTTGTGAAGGCTAATTGATAAATACTCTGAAAACCTCAAAATTAGTGGGATACTACTAAATAAGAAACACTGAGGTGGACAAAAAACCTACTACACCAGTCTGAAGGCTGGAATAAAGCCAGAGAGAGGAGCGCTGTGACAAGGCTTCAGCTTGGAGCAGAAGGGTGACAGGGCGGAATACAGAGCTGTGTTTAAACATTCTTGGAAGGGTATCTCATCCCATGAAGCGATGAAACCGTTGCCATATGAAAACGGACAGGAACTGTATTTACTAGGTTTTACTTCTTGTCAGCTGAAAAAGGGTTGAGTTAGGTAAGCTCCACAGTCATTTACAGCTTCTGCTTAATTTTTTTTTCATAGATGATGAGGAGGGAGGGCTGAAAGGGAGGGCGGTGATCTAAAATACAAACAACCAAGAACAGTTACATGGCTTTATAAGGTTAACCTAGTCCTGCCTTCAGACAGGAGGGAGGCGAAAGAACTTATTTATTGTCTTAGATTGCCCCTGTCTACAAATCTCAAGCACACTTCACTCCACCCTGTCTTCTGGGCAAAAAGTGACTGGCATTAAGTACATAAATTTAAAGCTTAAGTAATTCTTATGTTAAGGTAAGCCCAGAAACCACCCGCTGGTGGGAGTTAATTGCTACTGTGCATTAGGCACAGGACTTGATCCTGTAAAACTGTAAGGTCTTGTATTTCAGGGCTTTGGCTGGGGGTGAGAGGGGAGTCTGTGTTTTGTTGGGGTTTTTTTGTTATTTTGTTTTGGTTTTTAATTTTTACAGTAATTACTTTTTGCACACTGTAACCTGGGAAGAAGCATGTCTAAATAGTGAGCTTGAACAGATACACCTGCCATGCCAAAACCAAGCCACTGGCATTTCTTCAAGCTGGGGATGAAATATTGTTTTAAATTCTCTGCAAAAAGACATTGTAGCCTACCATCTCCAAGCAAGTTAATATTTTCATGACCACCTTTCCTCCACCCCAGTAGAAATACAAACATATATATATATATATATATAAATCTGGCTTGAGTTGAAAGGCATGGTTGCTAGGTAGCCACTGTCATGATAGTGAAGGTACCAGTGAAGCACAGAGAGGTGAGTTCCTCATAATTGCAGAGATCCATTTTTCATTCTCCTTGAAAATGGGTCTTTTTTTTTTCTATACAGATGACAAGATCACCAGCTCAGCAGGAAAATGTCTGCAGAAAAGCACAAGCACGAGGCTGTATCGTACCTTCCCGCAGAGACACAAAGATTTTCAGATGCTTCCTAGAAGTGGGTGGGGAAATGGGGGAAGGAGCCCCTGCACTTTAATTATGGGAAGATGCATAATAATGCAACAAAAATGGGTGGTGAACAAGAGCTGCTTCTGCCAGTGTTGCATGATTACCAGTATTAACTGATAGAGCAAGAATAAAAAAATCACTGAAACACAAATCTGATTGTTCTTGTTGCAAGAGCTATGGGAGCAGCTGTGGTCTGTGGCCCTCATGTAAATGCCGGGGTCTGAGGTTCACTTTTGCTCCTCTGGACAGTGATGGTGTTAGAAGACAGTGATGTATCTTGTCTGTGAAAAGAAATGCTGCTAACCATGTCACACATTAACCTGAGCCCTTTCTGGGCTCTTTGGTGTAAATGGGTAACAGTCAAATCACAAATTCTTTCTCTTTCTAAATATCATGTTAAGCCCATGGGGCTGGGAATATGTGAAATCACGGTGAGCTATTTACTTTGGTCCTACTAAAGTCCTCCTTGGGGCAGTAGGTGAGTATGCTGGGGCTCTGTTGAGCTAAAGAACTCATCCTCTGGAGAGGGGAAATCCTCTGGCCATTGCACTGAGAGGGAAATGAGATACAGGGAAGATTAATTGGTTTGCTCATAGGTGACAGAAAGTTTGCAAGTATACCAGGAACTGAAACCAACCCTGGACTGGATCTTCTAGCACAAGCAATTATTTCTATGTATTTACAGTTTGTGTGCATGTCACATTTTATGGTATGTTCTTAAGAGATGGATGCTTTTTTAAACATTTACTGACTGAAACAATAAACTATAATTACTCTGTTAAGGAACTCCTTACCTTGCAATTTGCTTCAAAAAAATCCTGCCCTATCTCCTGGGGTGTTAAAGATTCAGTCAGATTTCATCTGCAGGAAAGATGAAAGCAATGTACGAAGAGCAAGTACAAGGAGTCAGGGATCTCTTTGCAGAGTATGTTCTGCAGAGGCATGCTGCAAATGTTACTGTATAGTCCAAGGGCAAGATGTTGATTACTCAACAGGATGGAGCTATCAAATATTTTCTCTTTGCCACTGATGACTTACTACAGATCTGAGACTGTTATAATATATACAGGGTGGTTTCTCAGGCTCTTAGGTCTGCAGGGGAAAAAAAAATGCCGTATTTTAAGCAGCAGAAGTTGTACACCGTAGGTTTGGGGCCCTGTGTGGAACTCTGGATGAGTAGTCTGAGAAACTGAAACTGGCTGTTCATCATCGTCCAAACTTCAGCAGATTACACAGGGAAGACTGAAGGTTTTGCAGGAGAGACTTGAATCTTGGGATTCAGCTGGACTTTCAAAGCTTTCCTCTGTAGCGCAAGCCTTTTTTTTTTTTTTTTTTTTTTTTAATGTTATCCTGGCAATGTGCCTCAGTCCTGAGTTGAAAAGACAATTCTTGTGGCAGAGAAGCTGTTATGTCCACTCAGCCCATGGTTTTCCGAGAAGATGGCAAACAAGCCTAGCAATTGTGCCAGGGTCAGCTGTAAGACCACAAACCTCTGAACCACCCAGTCCCAAAGGCTCAGCTGAGCGGTCGGTGAGGGGGGTGCGGGTGGGCTGGTGAGGCAGGGCAAGGCAGTGTGGGCAGTGGGGACCGCCCTGGGGAAGGCTGCCACCCACCAGGAGCTGCTGGTAAGATAACCACCCTTGTGGAGGGCTGCTGAAGTAAAGCAAAACCAGTAGCACAGCTGGGTTTGGGTCTTGAAAGAAAAGGTTTTGAGGAGGCTCTTGCAGGCCCTTTGGGCAGCCATGTCTCCATCCCACCATGTTACAGCAAGCGGGCTACTGGGCAGAGCACATGGAGGGGAGAAAAAGCAGAAGTGCCACATTTTCCTTTTGGGTGCAGGGAGAGAGATCTCGAGGACTTGCACAACTCCACTGGGAGGGATAATGATAACTCCATCCACATCATGACTGATCTGTGTTGCTGTGAAGGGGAAAAGAGGAGACAAGAAGTGACGTGAGAGAGCGTGTTTGCATGGACGAGAGGATGAGGCTTTTTCTGAAGGCATGGTGCCTGGGGAGCATGGAGGGACCCGTACCATCATGGTGAAGGTTGCAGGTGCTTGCAGAGCTAGTTGAAACAGGTGAGTGTAAGGCTTTAAAGCTGGCACAGCATGCACGCTACTGGTGGAGATTTACTCAGTAAACACCCAGGAACACCTGGAAAGGCTTGCACTGCATTTCAGGTGGCCTTAGTTTCTCATCAGATTGTAAAATGCCCCGGTTGATTGCCATGTAGGGAGTTAATGAAGTTACTGCTCAGTTAGCTTAGTGGCTTTATCAGCTTCTTGTGGATCTTTTTGTTAAGGGAATGGTTAACCATTTATCTCACTCGAAGTGTGAGGTGTGGCCTCATGAGCAGTTATTTTCACTGGAAATAGTATCTAGAGCAAATACATTGATTATGCAGCTCCAGCAGATGATTCAGCAAATGCGGGTAAGACTCTGGCTCTGGGATGGAACGCACAAGAGGGGAGCTCACAGCTCTCCAGGTTGCGTGCTGAGTGGTGTGCTGGTCAAATGTATGACTTAATGACAAGGCTACCCTGTTTATCAGTGCTGTTGATCTCTAGCACAGCATTAAAACAATTCAAGGAATACTTTAGTTTTCAAAACAGTGTAGCACGCTCATAAAATCATGCTCACAATGTGACTAAGAGCTAAATAAGCCCTATCCGTGTTTTATGGCTGATGAACATGAGCAGGAGAGGTAGACATACACACAGCTCAGAACCTTGGGGGAGAGCTGGGACCAGGAAAGAGAAGGTCTCTGGTCCCATCCACCTCAGTGCTTGCCATTTCGGGACTGCTCTGCCAGTGTGGGACTGCTCTCTGCTATTTGCTTCTTGGTGGTAGTCCTCAGATAAAAGAAATAAGATAAAAATGGCAATGACGGTGTCAGCAGCCCTTTGGCATGATGCCTGATGTGGGTGCCAGGCTGTCTTTCCTCTCTGAACCAAGGATGCTGCCTTTGTCCTGGGGCTTGTTCCTCATATGGTGGTACCTCCATGTCCTGATGGGTGGCACATGTGGAAATTCACACTTCAGATGTGCAAAAGCTGACTGAAACATGTCACAGCAGGACCACAGGTTTTTCCCTGCATTCTGAGCAAATTAATCTCATTTCCAGAGCTCTGCAAAGTATATCATCATCATCATCATTTAAGGAAAATGCAAGCAGATGCTGGTAAAAAGATGGTACATGTGGTGACTTTGTGCTCTCCTCACAGGTAGAAAAAGATGTGATTCCTTATTGGATCACCTCCTGCACACCGGTGCTGAGTGCTTCCAGACAGAGATGCCACGGTTGCAGAAGCACAGCCATCATCTGTACCGCACCAGAGCTGCTGGCTGTCTCACGTACCACCAGTGGGAAGCAATTGATTATGCTGTGACATGTGCTAAACTCTCTCCACCTAAATGTGGAAGAAAGTATCTTTCCGATCAAACAGTGCCTCCTCAGACAACTGTCGATCCCAAGGAGTTGTCTTTGAATGAGCTTGATACTGCCTGACACAGAACCATCAAATTTTTCACAAACTGCTTGGACAAAGTGTAAAAGCATTGTGCAATTTGACAGCAGCCGCAGTGACAAACAGCATGTTTTGTAGGGACTTGTTAACCACGCTAAGTCTTTGCTGAGCAGATTCGCAAGTGACCGATGCTTGTCAGGCTCCCAGTGGAGTCATTTTAGCTGAGGTATGGAGATTCCTACTTAAGAAAAAAACATCTATTATAGATATTTTTCATGTTTAATCTTCAGAAACAATTGTAAAATGTAACAGCAACATTTGTCTGGGCTTTCTAATGGATGGCTAAATAAAGTTGAATTAATTCTGTGAGTCTGGCTAGGAAGGATTATAGGGGAAAAGTGCTGCTAGTTAAGGTAAAAAATCAGTCCACAGTCATCAAGACATTAGTGATCACCAAGGCTGAAATCTGAAATCAATGCACAGTCTCTTTTAGGAGTGTGTCTAGCTACTTGAAATATTTATTTTTTATTTACCTGCTTCCATCACAGCCTTTCACAACGCTGGGAAATGCACTAAGATACGAAAACTTTCAATCAAAACGGGAGGTCTGGGAAGGACAGGGATGGACCTTTCTCAGGAGCTGGATGCGAAGCGAGAAACTTGCCTCACAGCAGGTAACAGTGATTGTTAACTTCATCATACTTAGAACTGATAAATACATCTTGCTTTGATTTAGCTTTTAGTAGAAATAGTTGTTTGCATACAAAAATAA
The DNA here is from genome assembly GCF_023634155.1 of Falco peregrinus. NCBI lineage: Eukaryota > Metazoa > Chordata > Aves > Falconiformes > Falconidae > Falco > Falco peregrinus. Next base: position 15,595,688 of record NC_073722.1, read on the forward strand.
GAATGACAATAGATAGCTAGTAATTATTACCAAAGCAAGAAGTATTTGTGTTTAGTTAGGAAAAGAGGAAAATATTCTCATTCATATTTGTATATAATCCTGGCAATTAGACACTGTATCACTAATTATCTACCTTTATAAGATTTTGGAATGATTTTCTAATCTCTTCCCCATCCCACATCTTAATTAGCTCCTACTTCCCTGTCATTGATTCCAACTGTAAGAATCAACTTAAACTCGAAGAGCCAAATCTCACACTGCTTCCTCCAGCAGCTTGTCATAAAGACCTGTAATAACGTCACATTTTACTGCATCTGTCAACATTATGCAGATGTTAGCCATCAGACACTAGCCAGCTCTTCAAGCTGCCAGGTATCTTGCCACTAGTTCTAGGCAACATTTATGAAACACATTTTATTCTGCTATCACAACATAATAAAGGGTTTTGAGTGTGGGCTTTCAATATTAAATCCTTCCAACATGAAAATCCTTGATAGACAATCCTGGGTGCTAAATATTAATGAAATTTGCCATTAACAAACCTTCCACAAGTGGTGAGCAGGGACGGTCATAATCCTGCATAATGAAGCTTGTTGATTTTCTTGTAGAAAACACACAAGCCTCACTTTTAAAATGAGGCAGACAGTAGTGACAAAATACAAAGAGCTCTGAGGGGGTGCCCGACAGATACATTTTTTTTTCCCCTTGATGTATCACTTCAAAATAAATGTTAGTTAAAAAGAAGTCACAGGTTTGAGAAATGAGTTGCTGGGAGATGCTTGAATTACAATGGAAAGGAAAAGAAAAAAAAAAAAAAAAGAAAGCCTTAGCAGCTGAAGGCCAGGGGAATTGCCTGCCCCCAAAATACCAATTTAGTGTTATGATGAGTGAACTGGGAAGGTCGCTGGTGCAAGACAAGGCACTGAGTGAGTGGAGCAGGCAAATTTTTGACTCCCAGTAATAAAGAAACTCAAATAAGACAGTAAGTGATTATGAAAGTGTTTCGTACACTCTAGAATCTGAACACATAATAAGCCAAATGCGCAAGAACGGCTTCGGTACTTTCGGTATTAGTTGTATACTCTTAGATATGAATGCGAAAATGAGTCATCATACTTGAACATGTTTCACCCTCTTAAAGCAATTTATATACATTGATAAAAGATGCCTGTTTTTAATAGCACAAAAGCACATAAATTCTTTTTTATATAGGTGGCAATTTTACTGTGTGAGCTGATGGTGCAGGTGGCTGTGCCGGGCCCTCCCAGGGGGCCGTGGCTGTGGGGAGCTTTGCCCTGGCTTCTCCCTGCCCTTCCTTGCAGCATCTCCCCGATGCAGCCAGCATGGTGACGATGTTTATTCTGTGTTTGAGTTGTCTTAGCTTCATGCTGTGCGATTTAGCAATACAGTTCTCTTTGCAAAGGTGCTCAAGGGCAGCTCAGCTAAGTAATGCTATTTTCCTTCTGTAGGATCTTCATCAGAATGGAAGTGCCTTAAGTGCAAATGCTGCACGGAGCACAAGTCAAACAGTGATGCTCTTCCTGAATTTAGCTGTCATTACAAGCTCCTTTTTTAACTTGAAACTTTGTAAGGAGACAGATGGAGGTTGCCTGGGAGGTTCTGTCACGTTTTGGACAATATGTACATGCATATAGAAAGCCAGTTCCTAGTCACACTTAGTTTCCCATGACTTTGATAGTAGTTCCAGTCCTAAACTGCTGTGGCTAAGATCAGATCCTGGCACCTGATGTGCATTGCACCAACGTTTGGAAGCCTACCTTTGGTTTCAGTGTGGCTTTGACTACCCCTGATATCCTAGAGAGACTGATGCGTAGGCAGACCATTGCTGGATGCCCTTAGTAGGGCAGGGGGGGAATCCACTCTCCTGTGCCAAGGTCCCTGAAAACGCCCTCAGGTGAAGGTGCATAGGTTATACCCTGTGCCTGTGGGGCTCAGGTACACGTGAGAAGCTGGATTTCCACAAGTGTTCAGCACTGACAGCCGGGGCCAGATTTTCAGACAAGTTCAGCTGCCTTTAACTTTTCTTTTGCAACCAAAAAAAAAAAAATCTGACTAAAACACAATGGGAACTACATGTTGAGGACTTCACAGAGAATTGCCCACTTAGTGCCTCAGCAAGAGGTGAGCTCATCTGAAAATTCAACACTCCAGATGTGGGGCTGAATACTTGAAAATTTAACCCGGATCTCCTTTGAAAATGTGGTTCTGTGTTAGAACATCTGTCGCTGAAATGGTAATCAGACTATTATCCATGTACAATTTTACCATTTACATATTTTAATGACTCTTGACTCTTTCAAGCAACTTCGAGAACGTGTTTTCTTCAAGTGCGATGGATACATTTTCAATGGCAAACCCAGCTCAAATGTTAAAGCCTCCATCTGCCCTGTGGACTACTGCAGACCAGCCAGGTGCTGTTACCTGGGGCTCCCTCTTTGTTTGTGGATGGGGATCACGGAGGTGGGAGGGAGCTGCAAAGGATGTGCCCAGTGAGGAAGTCCCTGGAGCCCTGGGCTCCTGGCCAGCTGACCCACCCGCCCATGGGGACCAGAGGCAGGGTTGCTGGCAGAGCCTGCAGGGGTCATCCCTGACTTCTCCAGGCTCCCTTGTAGCAAGATGTGGAAGCCCCCTTGGGTCAAAGAAGAGGCTACCTGCCTCTTGAGTGACTGTAGAGGGAGTGGGGGAGATCAGCGTCACTTACTCGTCAGGCTTTTGTGAATTCCTTCCCACCCTGCATGCGTCATCTGGCAGAATATCAGGCAACAAAGAAAAAACTAGTTCCTGGAAACTCCTCCCTGTGCATTTTCTCTGGATGGGACCTTATATTCTAGGGACAGGCTCAGCCTTGCGCTGGTAATAAATGAGGGAAGTCATCACATTGCCTTCCTGAGATATTTGCTGCAAACAACAGGCAGGGTTGTCTCTTTTTGTTATATTCTGCAAACTGCTGACAAAATCCAGAGGCATTTTGCTGCACGAAGAGCATTTGCATACATGTGTTTATTTGTATAGTTGACTGTCTCCTTTGTTTGCACAAAACAAAATCTGCATATACAAGTCAATCATTAAATGCACACCTTTATCCAAAACTGGCACGCAAATTGTGGTATAGCAAAGGTTGGGGATATACAACATCAGACACAGGGATGTCCAATTCTCAGAGGCCAGCTTGCGCTTGCTGAACTGACCGAAAATAATACTATACCTGGAAACAAATGAAATATAAACATTAGGCAGTCCAATGTCATTTTTACTGTCACTTTTAACCACACTTTAGAGGAAATAATACATCTTGCTTCTGCTTAGCTGCAAAATAAAAACAAAATGTGAGCATATGCCAATTCTATAAGCTTCCTATTACCTTACATAGTCGCTGTATTAACACTTCTTTAAGCATGCTATTTCGCTAATTTTATGGCTTCTGTCACAGTTTATGTTCAAATCAACACCAAAATTCACATAAAAGTTACTTTGTCTCATACAATCACATAAATTTGCCTGCATCTGACCCTGACCTGCCCAGCAGGTGCACAAATCTCCATCTTAGCACTCGTGTGAAGCCCCATGGCCTCCAGTGGTGTGCTGTGCCGAGACGTCAACGTCTCCTTGTGCAAATGGGTCTCCAGGTTGACAGCCAGAGTGTGTGTGAGAGGTGGCATCTTATTGTCAGTCCCACTGTTGCCTGCTCTTGCTCTGACCTAGCCATGGCAGCAGTCCTCACTCCAGCTTTGTTTTCCTTGGTTTAGATAAAGTCTTTGCCATGGGGGCCTCCTGAAGTGAGCTCTCCTCAATCCCATGTTCCCAGAAAATGTCTGTTTTCTCCAGTCAGCAGCTGGATAACCACCCTGGAGAAGGCACAGGGCTGCAGCTCATGTCCCTCACAATGTGGTGCACCCCTCAGCTCCAGCACAGCACTGTATTCAGGCACTCACTGCAACTTCTTCTACAGCACTGCCTTACACCCACTGGCCCACAGCTTAGCCCCTGCCTGTAGAAGTACTCTGAAAAATACCCGAAGAGAGCAGGGGTGTTTAAATATGACCTGTCTCTTCAGCATTTCCTGATGGCTAAATGAGCAATGACACCCATCCTGATCTGGCTTCTGTAAATCACATCTGTAGGCACCACAGCTTTGGCACTGTACTTAGGTGTTGGGGACTGTGGGAGATGGCAAGGTACCTAAACACATCAGCATCACATCGCAGCACCAATCTCCCCCATGACTCTAGCCTGAAACCTTGGTTTACTCCTGCGTACCACAGCATATTTAAAACTGTCTTGTGAATGTACTGGAACTTACTATAAACAGGTTTATCAGTATGCTTATTCAGCTTTAAATGGAAGGAAAAAAGATAAAAATAACAGTATACTTGTGTGGTAAAACAGAAGACAACGGAAGATGATAATTGAAACACAGGTCTATACAGGGAGCAAAAAGCAAAAGGTGTTTATAGACAGTCTTCAAAATGTATAATAGTGAGCAGCTCATTAATTTCAAGTTATCACAGGTTCAAATAGCTTAAAGATAACACATTTGTACTGCTCTCTCTGAAGTCGTGTTATTATTCAATGGTGGCTATTTTTAGCAAACAAATCAATCCTGATATTAGCCACAGAATCAGTGTATGGGTACTTTAGAAACAAAAGTC